>NC_035448.2:1883732-2219487 GCF_002127325.2 Helianthus annuus | reverse complement strand
TGCGGCCCATATTTGATAACACGTAACATAATAAAATCATAACATTCAATGCAATCATACACATCAACTAGTCACGTAATGTTCATACAAGTTCCAATAAGCACAAAGAAAGGTTCTGGAATACGGGTTGTCACATTATCCCCAAGTTGAAAGAAATTTCGTCCCGAAATTTAGCACGTACTCACTGAGGAAGCTGTCGTGATGTCGTGGTCACAATCAAATTTAATCCAAATACAACTAAATAGTTAGCGGTAAGTGGGTATCGAACACAGGGAGTTTGTGGAATATGTGTTATTTAGAAGATTATCTAAGTTAACTAGATTAAGCTAATTGCAATAAAAGTAATTTCAAGAGTTGGTTTGAGTGAATTGGTTTCAAAACTAAAATTACTATTATGATTGCAAAATGTAAGTGTTGGTTGTAAACAAATTAGAGACAAAGGATCATCCTAGATTTCCGGTTTCAGTTGACATTCATGTTATCATTCCACTAGAAAGAACTACATAGACATAGTTCATGTGTGATCAATTGCAGTGATGAAAGGGAACTAAGTACTCAGATTCCTAGAACGTGAGGTTGTTACCCGATGATTAATCAACCCTTACCCAATCCTAATTCTACCGATGATATCTCGATTGCCAACGGCACCAAGAACGTATGGTTTCAAACTAGATTAACATAAGAATCAACAATTTACAAACAATCAATCACACACCATAACAAATAAATCATAAAGACAATGTTTGTTATTCTAGAAATAAGGAATTCAAGCACAAAGTCTTACATAACCTTCAACCAAAGATGATCACCATAAGTTTAGCCACTCATGACTTGGACAATCATCATCACATACATATCAATGTTCATAAGAATTAAAAACACTAACAAGATGTTTAGAAATTGTTTCAAGCTCTCAAGAACACCCAAAATTCTTCTCCAAAGTGTATGTAACTGAATGGGAATGATTAGAGGTGAAAGGGCATCATAAATCCGCATTAAAAGGTGGAAGTTACACATTTACGTAGGTCAGCGCCGTAAGCTACGGTGGCCACCGTAGCTTACGGTGGCTTGGAATGGCTTACGGTGGCTTTAAACTGTCATACGGTGACAAAAAGTGCCAGTCGGCGCCGTAAGCTACGGCCCTTGCCGTAGCGTACGGCAGGCTTCAGCATGAAAACTTGTTTTCAGCATAACTTTTTCGTTTCAACTCCGTTTTCTTCACCGTTTTCGCCTACGTTCTCGTAATTTCGCCCTCTATCATGCTATCCTCTTAGTTCTTCAATTCCAAAAATTGATTTTTCATTGATGCTCCAAATTACTTCCCTTTTAAGCTCCATTTGCACCTGCACGTCCAAACAACTAGTAGTTACCAAGTTCAAACAATTAAACGTGTAAAGCATGGGATTTTAATCTTTTTAAGGCACTTAAGGGTTGTCCTACAGACCACCCGTCAGAAGCTAGTTAAGTTGTATGGTTTTCCTGGTTTTCCTGGGGTGTCACATCCTTCCCCCGTTGGTTTGGAATTTCGTCCCGAAACTCCGTAGTAGCTTCAGCCTCAGTAGTGGTTGTACTGTTCGCGAACAATTGGGGATACTTTTGTTTCATTTGGTCTTCGCGTTCCCTGGTGAACTCTGGGCCACGACGGGAGTTCCAACGAACTCGAACAAGAGGTATTCTGGTGTGCTTGAGGACCTTAACATCCCGATCCGTGATTTCGACTGGTTCCTCGACGAATCGCAATTGTTCGTCGATAGTGAGCTCCTTCAAAGGAACTATGAGGGTCTCATCTGACAGACACTTCTTCAGATTCGACACGTGAAAAACATTGTGAACTCCACCGAGTTCTGTTGGCAGGTTCAGTTTGTAGGCCACTTTGCCTATTCTTTCTATGATTTCGAACGGTCCGACATACCGCGGATTGAGCTTGCCTCGTTTGCCAAAACGAACTACATCTTTCCAATGTTAGACTTTGAGTAGCACTCGATCCCCAACCTGGAACTCGAGTGGTTTCCTGCGCTTATCAGCGTAGCTTTTCTGACGGTCACGCGCTGCCGCCATGCGTTGTCGTATCTGAGCAATTCTTTCCGTTGTGTCCACTACCATTTCTAGACCCGTGATTTGACTATCACCTACCTCTGCCCAACAAAGAGGTGATCGGCATTTACGCCCGTACAATGCCTCAAATGGAGCGGCTTGAATGCTGGTATGGTAACTGTTGTTATACGAAAACTCCACCAAAGGGGGATGTTTTTCCCAGCTGTTGCCGAAATCGATAACACATGCCCGAAGCATGTCTTCTAGGGTTTGAATAGTGCGCTCAGACTGTCCATCCGTCTGAGGGTGATAAGCTGTGCTCATGTCTAATCGAGAGCCAAAAGATTTGTGCATCGCTTGCCACAGTTCTGAAGTAAATCGTGCATCACGATCCGAAATAATGGAGATTGGCACTCCGTTCCTCGAAACCACTTCCTTTAAGTAAATGTCTGCTAGAGTGGAGAACTTATCCGTTTCCTTGATAGCCAAGAAGTGCGCAGACTTTGTGAGTCGATCCACGATCACCCAAATAGTATCATTTCTATGCTGGGATCTAGGCAGACCAGTAACAAAATCCATGGAAATTTCTTCCCATTTCCATTGTGGTATCCTTGGTTGCTGAAGTAGGCCTGATGGTTTCTGATATTCCGTCTTGACTCTTGCACAAGTCAAACACTTGCCGATGTAGGTTGCTATGTGGGCCTTCATGCTAGGCCACCAATACGTAGTTCTGATATCGTGGTACATCTTATCTGAACCCGGATGTACCGAGTAGCGAGACTTATGTGCTTCATCCATTACCAGCTCGCGTAAGTTTCCATAATGCGGGACCCAAATGCGTCCCGTTACATAATAGGCGCCGTCTTCCCTTTGCTCTAACCGTTGCCTTGAGCCGCGTAGGGCTTCAGCCCTGACGTTTTCTGGTGGCTTGGAATGGCTTACGGTGGCTTTAAACTGTCATACGGTGGAAGGGCATCATAAATCCGCATTAAAAGGTGGAAGTTACACATTTACGTAGGTCAGCGTTGTAAGCTACGGTGGCCACCATAGCTTACGGTGGCTTGGAATGGCTTACGGTGGCTTTAAACTGTCATACGGTGACAAAACGTGCCAGTCGGCGCCGTAAGCGACGGCCCTTGCCGTAGCGTACGGCAGGCTTCAGCATGAAAACTTGTTTTCAGCATAACTTTTTCGTTTCAACTCCGTTTTCTTCACCGTTTTCGCCTACGTTCTCGTAATTTCGCCCTCTATCATGCTATCCTCTTAATTCTTCAATTCCAAAAATTGATTTTTCATTGATGCTCCAAATTACTTCCCTTTTAAGCTCCATTTGCACCTGCACGTCCAAACAACTAGTAGTTACCAAGTTCAAACAATTAAACGTGTAAAGCATGGGATTTTAATCTTTTTAAGGCACTTAAGGGTTGTCCTACGGACCACCTGTCACATCCCCACACTTACCCGTTGCTTGTCCCAAGCAACTCATTCACTAACCATTTCAAAACCACAAGCGATCAAAATGCAAACCAAGCTAAAATGTACCGTCCTTTTACTAACTTTTTATCATACCACAAGACACACCCCTCACGACAACTCTCGGTGACAAGTAATATTAGCAACATTATGCTAACACGCTCAATGCAAGTGTGTGATTGTGCGACAATAAGCTTGTATACAAATCAAGTTTCCTCCTATCAAATACCTAGCATGCTTATGAATCAAAAGGACTTACGGGTTATAACGGGGCTATGTGTAAAGGTAGGAAAATGGTGGGATATATATGCAAGAGCTAATTGATTTGACCTGGTTTTTATTTCCACTGCTAAACAAAGCAAACATCAACTATATACACAACTTCTTCAACATTCTCAAGTACTATTGCAACTAAATACTTCTTTTTTTTGTATTTTTCTCATATTTTTCTCTTTCTTTTTTTTTTCATTTTTTTTTCATAACACATAAAACTCAACAATATATACAAGAACATCAACAATCACAAACTAAATTCCTAAACCGGGTTGTCTCAATAGGTAAATTTTTTTTTTTTTGTAAGAAGTAGGTTTGGGTCACAACCGAATAGTATAAGGCTCAAACATGGCTTTCTAAAGACCAAACCCCCACCCCTCACAATACCAAGCTCATATATGTAAAATATGAGGTCCAACCCACCAATCCCACACTCTCACATGTCTAGACGAGGCTACCTAAAATCCCTTTATCATTTTCAAAAGCATGCTAACTCTAGGATTTAACAAGAATTCGTACACAAGTTCTATTAACACAAGACACACACTGCCACTCAAAACAAAGAAATATCTATAATAATCATATGTGGCTCACATTCTCACCAAGAAAAGACTAGGAATGGGTGTCGGTGTGTTAAGTGGAACAATGTCAAGTGTTCAAATTTCAACAATATTTCGCTTGGTTAACAATTTTTTCAAAAATTCTCAAAATTTTCCCCTGATCCCCACACTTGGGATACATTGACCCCAATGTATGGTTTTGAAAGGAATTGATCGCTAAAACCCATTCAAACTTTTTTTTTAAACTAAAGTAAACAAACTAACTACCAAAATTTCGAAGCTAAAGAACATAACAAGACTAAGGAAAGAGTACAATGACCTGGTGAAGTTTGACACAACAGATGTTGTAGACAATCCGACTTCCTATCACCACCTTCACACAAATATCCGCACATCTTCCCCACAATTGAATGTCGCCATGGCCTTGAAACATAGAAAAATAAAAACAGCAAGATTAATATAAAACCCCGGGTTGCCTCCCGAGCAGCGCTAAGTTTCGAGTCTTCAGCCAGACCATGCCACCCCCATTTATGGTGGCTTAAAGAATTGGTTCCTATCACCTCCCCCACTGTAGCTTGTCATTGGTTGAAATGCATCCATCAAATGTCCATTCGGTGGATAGTCAACTACATACCTGCTCGAACCCTCACACTTCTTTTCACACCCTGGTGGTTTGTTTGTTTTTATTCTCTGATGCACACTTTTCATATGGTCACTAGACTCTCTACCCTTCTCTTCAATAGATTCATAACTAATCTCCCTAGTATGAACATCAAAGTACAACTTACGGTTCTTTTTGGTCATAGTAATGATCTCGTCTCTACAGTTGATTTGAGCACTTGCCGTATAAAGAAATGGTCGACCTAAAATTACCCTTTGTTGTGATGCCAATTTGGTAGAGGCATAATCTAGGACCAGAAAATCTATCGGATAGTCGAATTCTCCCAACCGAATCATAACATTCTTAACCATTCCCCGTGGACGCCTCCAACTTTCATCCGCCAAGCTCACCATGGTGTCTATATCTTGAAGCGGACCAAAGTCGTACATATCATATAGATCGCCAGGTAACACACTCATACTCGCCCCATAGTCCAACAATGCTTGAGGAATTTTTAATTTTCCCACTTGAATAGGCACGAGTGGTGCTCCATGCTCTTTGTCCGTTTCAACCTCGGCATCCCTTCCTATATCTGCACTCACTTGACAAGAAGATGTTAAAAATGTTTCATTGAATTCACTATTAGGAACGGTACTTACCACATTGATATTAACACTTTTAATGTTTTTGGGATTTGTCACCGTGTCACTTTGTAGTTGGTCTTTTTCTTTCTTTAATATCGCCACATCGCTTGCAAGTTGACTCATTTGGGTAGTCAACGACTGAATTGCTTTATCACGGATTTCGTCTTTTTGAATGCGAGTATCATCAAGCTGATTCCTTCGTTGCATCTCAATTTGCATCGCCTTCAACATCTCCATTACTTCGTTTCCACCCGAAAAGCTTTGACCCGTTTGATATTGCCTTTGAAATCCTTGGTTTCCTTGGAAGTTCGGGTTGGCTTGATTTGACGAATTCCCGTATCTAAAGTTCGGGTGATTTCGTAAACTGGGGTGGTAAGTATTGGAATTCATGTTGTAATTTCTACCACCCCCGCCTTGCCCTTGCAATGCATTCACCTCCTCATATTGCCCTTCCACTCCTTGGCAATTTTCAGCCGCATGCCCTATCTCATTACAAAGCACACAAACATTATAAATTTGATTAGAAGTTTGAACATTACCATCGTCTGCCGCGTGCACTTGAGTTCGGGTAATGGCCGGTCGTGCTCTCCTTGATGCTTGAGCTTTTCTTTTTGACGTGACCGCCATTTGTTCCAAGAATTCCCAATCGTCATGCTCATAATTCGTGCCAAAAGTGCCATTCGTGATAGACATTAAGTCACGAGCATCTTCGGCACATAACCCCTCATGAAAAGCATTCATCAACTCCCATAGCTCTATCCCATGATGAGGGCAATTCTTTATCATCATGTTAAACCGTTCAAATGCCTCATGGAACATCTCACCTTGTAGTTGTTGGAAACTTCTCAACCCTTTTTCTAGCATCATTTGTCTTTTGGGCGGTATAAAATTCATCCAAAAAGATTTGTTGCATTTTCGCCCATGTATAGATAGATGCCGAAGGTAGGGTGTAAAACCATTTTTTCGCCTTATCTTCCAAAGAGAATTGAAATAATACCAATTTGACATCATCAGCCGAAAACCCTTGACTCCCAAGAGTGTTGCAAATCGAATCATAGGCCTCCAAATGAAAATAAGGCTCTTCCGTTGCTATACCTTTATACTTTGGCAAACTTTGTAACGAATTGGTTTGAACTTCGAATGTCCTCCCTTGGTCATTGTGAGGAATAACTACCGGTGAAGGATTATGAGTAATCACCGGTCTAAAATGTGCTTCAATACCTCTAGCATGTTCTCGAAGATGTCTTCTTGGCACACCCAAACGAACTCTTGGACGTATAGCACCCATTGGTATTTGAACTTGCATTCGTGGGGGCCTAAATTGTTGTTGAGGTGGTTGAAACCTTGGCCCCACATGGTGTTGTTGTTGAACTTGCCTTTGAATCGGCGGGCCTTGTGGTGGCAACTGTTGAGGTATAATTTGTTGTTGAGGAATCCCACCAACACTTGACATTCTTTGATTTTGACCTTGAACATAGGTATACTCCCCTTGATCTCCATCACCCCCATATACGTATCCTTCTTCTTCATATCCCCCAAAGTCGTCCTCATACCCATCATCGAACCCATCTTATCTTACTCCTGAAGTATTTTGAAATTGCACTCCCGGTTGGAATGGTGTAGAATGTATAATAGATGGACCGGTTTGGTATAAGTTAGGTGGTGGTATTTGTGATGATGATGGTTGGCCAGATGTTGGGAAAAAGGATGAATAAGCTGGAACAGCGGATGATGTAGGGTTGTAACTGAAAGAATATTTAGGTTGTGTATTCTCAGGTAAGGTAGTGTTGGTTGGTTTGATTTCTGGTATGGATGTAGGAATGGTAGTGGTGTTAGGCATGGTGGTATTTGGTGAAGGTTGTGTTGATGATGGTATGAAAGGTGGTGGCGGTGGATCCATGTATCTAAGTGGTGTAATTGGTGTAGTAGGTGTTGTTGGTGAACCGCTGATTCTATTTTCTCTTAGCAAAATTTTGTTTCTTCTCAAAGTCCGTTCAATTTCTGGATCAAATGCCAATGGTGATAGCTTGTGAGAGCTCCTAGTACGCATGCACCTGTAAATACCTGCACACTAACACACCCAGCGTAAACCAGAAAAATAACAAACTTAAAATGATCAAAAATAACACACGTTGCGCACTACTCCCCGGCAACGGCGCCAAAATTTGTCGTGATGTCGTGGTCACAATCAAATTTAATCCAAATACAACTAAATAGTTAGCGGCAAGTGGGTATCGAACACAGGGAGTTTGTGGAATATGTGTTATTTAGAAGATTATCTAAGTTAACTAAATTAAGCTAATTGCAATAAAAGTAATTTCAAGACTTGGTTTGAGTGAATTGGTTTCAAAACTAAAATTACTATTATGATTGCAAAATGTAAGTGTTGGTTGTAAACTAATTAGAGACAAAGGATCATCCTAGATTTCCGGTTCCAATTGACATTCATGTTATCATTCCACTAGAAAGAACTACATAGACATAGTTCATGTGTGATCAATTGCAGTGATGAAAGGGAACTAAGTACTCAGATTCCTAGAACGTGAGGTTGTTACCCGATGATCAATCAACCCTTACCCAATCCTAATTGTACCCATGATATCTCGATTGCCAACGGCACCAAGAACGTATGGTTTCAAACTAGATTAACATAAGAATCAACAATTTACAAACAATCAATCACACACCATAACAAATAAATCATAAAGATAAAGTTTGTTATTCTAGAAATAAGGAATTCAAGCACAAAGTCTTACATAACCTTCAACCAAAGATGATCACCATAAGTTTAGCCACTCATGACTTGGACAATCATCATCACATACATATCAATGTTCACAGGAATTAAAAACACTAACAAGATGTTTAGAAATTGTTTCAAGCTCTCAAGAACACCCAAAATTCGTCTCCAAAGTGTATGTAACCGAATGGGAATGGTTAGAGGTGAAAGGGCATCATAAATCCGCATTAAAAGGTGGAAGTTACACATTTACGTAGGTCAGCGCCGTAAGCTACGGTGGCCACCGTAGCTTACGGTGGCTTGGAATGGCTTACGGTGGCTTTAAACTGTCATACGGTGACAAAAAGTGCCAGTCGGCGCCGTAAGCTACGGCCTTGCCGTAGCGTACGGCAGGCTTCAGCATGAAAACTTGTTTTCAGCATAACTTTTTCGTTTCAACTCCGTTTTCTTCACCGTTTTCGCCTATGTTCTCGTAATTTCGCCCTCTATCATGCTATCCTCTTAATTCTTCAATTCCAAAAATTGATTTTTCATTGATGCTCCAAATTACTTCCCTTTTAAGCTCCATTTGCACATGCACGTCCAAACAACTAGTAGTTACCAAGTTCAAACAATTAAACGTGTAAAGCATGGGATTTTAATCTTTTTAAGGCACTTAAGGGTTGTCCTACGGACCACCCGTCAGAAGCTAGTTAAGTTGTATGGTCTTCCTGGTTTTCCTGGGGTGTCACATCCTTCCCCCGTTGGTTTGGAATTTCGTCCCGAAACTCCGTAGTAGCTTCAGCCTCAGTAGTGGTTGTACTGTTCGCGAACAATTGGGGATACTTTTGTTTCATTTGGTCTTCGCGTTCCCTGGTGAACTCTGGGCCACGACGGGAGTTCCAACGAACTCGAACAAGAGGTATTTTGGTATGCTTGAGGACCTTAACATCCCGATCCGTGATTTCGACTGGTTCCTCGACGAATCGCAACTGTTCGTCGATAGTGAGCTCCTTCAAAGGAACTATGAGGGTCTCATCTAACAGACACTTCTTCAGATTCGACACGTGAAAAACATTGTGAACTCCACCGAGTTCTGTTGGCAGGTTCAGTTTGTAGGCCACTTTGCCTATTCTTTCTATGATTTCGAACGGTCAGACATACCGCGGATTGAGCTTGCCTCGTTTGCCAAAACGAACTACACCTTTCCAAGGTGAGACTTTGAGTAGCACTCGATCCCCAACCTGGAACTCGAGTGGTTTCCTGCGCTTATCAGCGTAGCTTTTCTGACGGTCACGCGCTGCCGCCATGCGTTGTCGTATCTGAGCAATTCTTTCCGTTGCGTCCACTACCATTTCTGGACCCGTGATTTGACTATCACCCACCTCTGCCCAACAAAGAGGTGATCGGCATTTACGCCCGTACAATGCCTTAAATGGAGCGGCTTGAATGCTGGTATGGTAACTGTTGTTATACGAAAACTCCACCAAAGGGAGATGTTTTTCTCAGCTGTTGCCGAAATCGATAACACATGCCCGAAGCATGTATTCTAGGGTTTGAATAGTGCGCTCAGACTGTCCATCCGTCTGAGGGTGATAAGCTGTGCTCATGTCTAATCGAGAGCCAAAAGATTTGTGCATCGCTTGCCACAGTTCTGAAGTAAATCGTGCATCACGATCCGAAATAATGGAGGTTGGCACTTCGTGCCTTGAAACCACTTCCTTTAAGTAAATGTCTGCTAGAGTGGAGAACTTATCCGTTTCCTTGATAGCCAAGAAGTGCGCAGACTTTGTGAGTCGATCCACGATCACCCAAATAGTATCGTTTCCACACTGGGATCTAGGCAGACCAGTAACAAAATCCATGGAACTTTCTTCCCATTTCCATTGTGGTATCCTTGGTTGCTGAAGTAGGCCTGATGGTTTCTGATATTCCGTCTTGACTCTTGCACAAGTCAAACACTTGCCGACGTAGGTTGCTATGTGGGCCTTCATGCTAGGCCACCAATACGTAGTTCTGATATCGTGGTACATCTTATCTGAACCCGGATGTACTGAGTAGCGAGACTTATGTGCTTCATCCATTACCAGCTCGCGTAAGTTTTCATAATGCGGGACCCAGATGCGTCCCGTTACATAATAGGCACCGTCTTCCCTTTGCTCTAACCGTTGCCTTAAGCCGCGTAGGGCTTCAGCCCTGACGTTTTCTGGTTTTAATGCTTCTACCTGAGCATCTCGTATCTGTGCAGGAAGACTAGACTGGATGGTAAGTTGTAGTGCCCGTACGCGTCTAGCCGTAGTGTCTTTTCGACTTAGGGCGTCAGCCACAACATTGGCTTTGCCTGGATGGTACTTCATTGCACATTCGTAATCATTCAAAAGTTCGACCCATCGTCGTTGACGCATGTTCAATTCCTTCTGCTTGAAGATATGCTCGAGACTCCTGTGATCGGTGTAGATGGTGCACTTGGTACCGTACAGGTAGTGTCTCCATATCTTAAGTGCGATAACAACAGCTCCCAGCTCTAAATCGTGCGTAGTATAGTTTCGTTCATGAACCTTAAGTTGACGTGACGCATAAGCAATGACCTTGTCACGTTGCATTAACACACATCCAAGACCTTGAATGGATGTGTCGCAATAGACCACAAAATCGTCTGTGCCCTCTGGAAATGAAAGAATAGGTGCGCTGCAGAGCCTATCTTTTAAGTGCTGAAAAGCTGTTTCCTGAGTACTACCCCAACGGTAGGTGACACCCTTCTGTATCAGTAGTGTAAACGGCTGCGCAATTTTTGAGAAGTCTTTAATGAACCTTCTGTAGTAACCTGCCAAACCCAAGAATTGGCGAATTTCCGTTGGTGTACGCAGTGCAGGCCAGTTCTTAATCGAGTCTACCTTGGATGGATCCACATGAATCCCGTCCTTGTTTACCACGTGGCCTAGAAAGTGGACTTCACGAAGCTAGAAGTCGCATTTCGAAAACTTGGCGTATAACTGCTCCGTTCGAAGGAGTTTCAAAATGAGTCGTAAATGCTGCTCGTGTTCCTCCTGACTCTTAGAGTAGATCAGGATGTCGTCGATGAAGACAATCACAAACTTGTCTAGGTAAGGTTTGCACACTCTGTTCATAAGATCCATGAAGACTGCAGGTGCGTTTGTTAACCCGAATGGCATAACTAGAAACTCGTAGTGGCCGTAGCGAGTTCTGAATGTTGTTTTGGAGACGTCCCAGCTGATGGTAGCCTGACCTCAGATCTATCTTCGAATAATAGCTCGACCCTTGCAACTGGTCGAACAGGTCGTCGATGCGTGGAAGAGGATAGCGATTCTTCACGGTCACCTTGTTGAGTTCACGGTAGTCAATGCACATCCTGAAGGTACCGTCTTTCTTTTTCACGAATAGTACTGGAGCTCCCCAAGGCGAAGAGCTAGGACGAATTGTACTAGAGCTCCCCAAGGCGAAGAGCTAGGACGAATGAAACCCTTATCCAAGAGTTCTTGCAGTTGTTTGGACAGTTCTTCTAATTCTGATGGAGCTAAGCGATACGGTACACGAGCTATTGGTGCTGCTCCTGGAGCTAGCTCTAACTGGAATTCGACTTGGCGATGAGGCGGTAGCCCAGGTAAATCTTCAGGAAACACCTGAGGAAAGTCGCGTACTGCTGGAATGTCCTCCAACCTCTTCTCCTTCGTTGATGCGTCAGTAACAAGTGCCAAAATGGCAGTGTGGCCCTTTCGTAAACACTTCTGGGCCTTCAGGAAGGAGATGATGCCAACCACAGCACCACTCTTGTCGCCTTGAACTTCGAGAGGTTCTTTACCAGAACGGGGAATACGAACAATCTTCTCCTTGCATAAGATCTCTACTTGTTGTTGAGATAACCAATCCATCCCGATAACGATGTCGAAACTACCCAGAACTCTGGGAATGAGATCGGTAGAGAAAGTCTGACCAGCGAGGATAAGATTACAACCCTTGACTATGTGCGCGGCTTCTAAAGTCTTACCATTAGCTAACTCTACGACATGCTTGGTGTTTAAAGGAGTTGGTGTACGTTTAAGCATTTGACTAACTTTTAGAGACATATAATTGGTATCGGCACCCGAATCAAATAATCAGTAACATAAAAGTTGTCGAGAAGGAACTTACCCATCACCACGTTAGGATCATTCCTTGCATCACCCTGACCCAACACAAATGCTCGACCCCTAGCGCCGTTGTTATCATTGTTTCCCCCGTTGTTGTTCCCATCGCCCTGATTATTGTTGTTGTTGTTCTGGTTCTGGTTTAACTGGGGGCAGTCTCGCTTGAAGTGGCCTTCAGCACCACACTGATAGCATTCCCTGTTGCCTCGTTGCTGTTATTGCTGCTGGTTTCGTGGAGCGGGTGGTTGTTGTTGCTGGTTCTGGTTCGCAGGTCGTGAGCTCCTGCAATCTTTAGCTTCATGACCCATCTTGAGACACCTCTGACAACGACCCTTGTTGCACTGGCCATTGTGGTGCTTGTTGCAAGTGTTGCACCTTAGGAGGTTTCCTCGATATCCACCCTGCCTTTGACTACCAGAAGATTGCGGACCAGGGCTCTGGTAGTTATCAATCTTTCGCTGCTGTGCCTGGGACTGAGCTGTAGCTGAACTTTAGCTGGAATCCCCATCCCATTTCCGCTTGTTGTCACTGGGAGTGGCGGAAGTAGTAGCATTTGTAGCACTGATACGTTTAGGCAGCCTGTTCTGTTCCACTGCCTGATCTGTGAGGCGATGAGCAAGACGTGTAATATCCTGGATATTAGCAAGGTAGGCCGATGTTACATGACTTTGAATTTCTGGTGCTAGCCCTTTGAGATACAACTCAATACGCTTGATAGGAGGGTCCACCATAGTTGGACACAAGATGGCCAGCTCGTTTGACCTTTTCGTATATGCCTCAATCTCTGACCCCGTCATTTTCAGATTATAGAACTCCACTTCTAACTTGTGGATGTCATCCCGAGTGTAGTATTCCCGCTTAATCAGTTCCTTGAAATCGTTCCAAGGGGTGGCGTTAGCAGCTGCCAACCCTAACATCTGAACTTGCGCATTCCACCAAGCCAGCGCAATGCCTTCGAAAGTACCAGTGGCATACTTCACCCTGCGAGCCTCAGGGCATTCACATATCTCAAATACGGACTCAAGCTTTTCAATCCAATGGAGGAGTCCAACTGCTCCTTCAGTGCCACTGAATGTGCTAGGACGACAGTCCATGAAAGTCTTAAAGGTGCATACAGGTGGCTGAGCGTGTTGACCTCCTGCTTGTGTGGCTGCAAGTGCCGCAGCAACTTGTTCGTTAATTAGAGCCGTCAACTGGGCTTGAGTCATGTTAATGCGTCCAGCCATGATCTTCATATCAAGGCAACATAAGTGAGAGAGGTTCGCGAAAGATGCGATGACAGAAGAGAGTAAGCACATAAGTGTTCTCAAGCAATAGTCGTTATGTTTATCTAAGCATATCATGAGCAAAGTTCTATGTAATCTAGCAAGTAGGCAATGTAAACATGAATAGTAGTACCTATAGTGTTAAGTCTTGCACGTGGAGCGAAGCGCCGTTGTGGATCGTTGAGCACTGTACAGGTTATAGTCTGGTTTTAACAAAAACTTTTTCCCCTTTATTAAAACCAAGTTCTCTAACCAATGGCTCTAATACCAATCTGTCACACCCCCAAAATCCACACGCGGAGTATCACCGCATGGAGGCGTGACATGACCAGGATCAAGCCACCAATCATATTGAACATTATAAGTAATAAGTAAAAGTCATTCATCAATACGAAAGGTGATCAAAAACCAAAACATAATCAAGTGTGTAGCGGAAGCAATAATGTAAAAACCCAGCTTAAGTAATAAGTTTGAAATGTCATAATTGATAAACATGGCATCCACGATCCATATCCACAACGACCGCGCCCCCCAGTGCAAGCTCCATGAGTACCTATTGACTTGCAAGGCATGTAACAACGAGTCAACAACAAAGTTGAGCGAGTTCACAGCTGGTTGTTTAGTTATAGTATTCGTTTCATAATTCACGTGTTCGTTTTGTAAACCATGTATTGTATTTATTTGTATCGCGGCCTTCCAGGCATGTTTGCGAAGATTAGTGGGGGTTTCCCATGTATTCTAGACTAGTGGTATTTGTATCGCGGCCCTCCAGGCATGTGTGCGAAGATTAGTATTCGTATTGCGGCCATTCCAGGCATGTGTGCGAAGATTAGTATTCGTATCGGGGCCATTCCAGGCATGTGTGCGAAGATTAGTGGGGGCTTCCCATGTTTTACCAGTCTAGCTATATCTATAAGTGACCTTCTCTAACGAGGTCAGTGGTACGTATTCCAGTAACGATAAAAGTACAAGTAATCATTCAATCCCATTCCCAACCCTGGGAATCTCATGCCTTGGTAAGAGTGTGAACTCACCTTGGTTTGCTCGGCAGATAAACAAAAGGTCACTTGAGCTGTATGTGGTCAACCACGTCCTAACATGGTTACCATACAAGTCAGGTCTATGGTTTAAGTAGTTCACGTATATGTTCTACACGTATTCTAACAAGGTGTGTACAAGTATTGATCATGGCATACACATGTAATTATGGCAGTTAACATCAGTTCATACGAATTCAACAGTTAGCATACCCACAAATATACACAACCCAAATGTGCGGCCCAAATAGTTGGGCTCGTAACAGTATGCAAGTCCAAAACAGTGTGCACGTGTATATGGTCTCGAGTCGAGACTAGAGATCCCGAGTCGAGACTGTGCGGTCTCGAGTTGTAGCCTACGAGTTCTCGAGTCGCAACTGAGGAGGTCTCGGGTCACACATGTACTAGTCGAGACTAGATGGTCTCGAGTCGCAACAAGACCCGCAACCATGGTCTCGAGTCTTGTTGTTTGTGTGCTGATGATGATGCGTGGTCTCGAGTCGAGACTAGGGATCTCGACTCGCAACCTATGTCGAGACTGAATGTGTAACAGCTTCCTAATTTGCAGCTCATTAATTTCGTAATATCAGCAAACAACTTTGGCAGTTTCTAATCGGATCAACCAACATTCAATTCAGAAATCAAACATATTCATATTACCCTAATCATCACCAATTCAAGAACAATCGATTTAATCATAATAGCCCATTACATCTATTAGGTTCTAGGTTTAAATCATGCAGTCCGGTTTATAAGACATCATCACATAATCTCTAATTCTATACCAAACACTAATCTCATGACCAACATGTGAGTTCGGATCAATCATTCAAAGACAAAAATCAAACATACATCATGTATTCATAGTTTATCACAACTTCAATGATTAAATCATTATGCATAACATCGAGTATCATGTATTAAGCAAACTAACCATGATGGAACGCTAACCTTAATACCGAATAACTAGGCCAAATCAGATGGGGCTTCGGCTGTGATGATTTCCGTCGAACAAGAGAGGAGAGAAGGAAACTAGGGTTAGGTGTGTGTGTTTAGTATTTGCAAGTTATGAGAAACAAACCCCTAGGTTGGATATGTGTATTCGCATAAGGGAGTGGGCCGAACCCACCGATGGGTTGCCCTCTTGGTCTAGAGTCAATCAAGTGGTTGCGAGTGGGGTTGGGCCGAGAGAAAGATGTGCGGCCAAAAGCAAAGTGTGCGGCCCATATTTGATAACACGTAACATAATAAACTCATAACATTCAATGCAATCATCCACATCAACTAGTCACGTAATGTTCATACAAGTTCCAATAAGCACAAAGAAAGGTTCTGGAATACGGGTTGTCACAGTTTTCAAAAGGATTATACCCAGAAGAACCTGGGTAGGTCGGGATTGGGTTATCAAAACCCATAGGTGGCTCAGGTGGTGCATAAGAAGCTGGCGGAGGTTCAACCTCCGGCGCCGCATTCGAGGGCCCACCCATCTGGGGGTCCTCTGGAATAGGGGGATAAGAACTCGAACCCCAGGGAGAACTGAAACGAGGTCCCCCACCCGTACGGACATGCGCGCGTTCCTCCTTTGCCTCGGAGGCTCGGGAGGTGGCTGCGGTGGCTGCTGCGGTGGCTCCTCTACAGGAAGTGGCGGTGGTGAGATAGCTTGGAGTTGGGGTTCAACCAAAGGTGGCTGAGCTGGAGAGCTATGGTAAGATGGGGTAAAGAACCAATCAAAAGTGGCCATTTTCTCCTAGAACGAGTCAGGCCCATTGTAAGGTGATCCCTGAAATGGAGATCCACTCGATATGCTGATTGGGTCCTGGCGTTCCGGTCTGCATCTCCAGATCCGGATCATCGTCCGTTTCCATCCCTTGAGAGAAATGGTCCTCAGGGCCCAAGGGGTTGTAACCAAGAAAATCGTTAACATAATCGTTCGGGTTAAACTGTCCCGGGGAGTAGAGGGAATCAGAGTGGTGAAACGAATGGGATTGCAAAGAGTGGTGTGAATGGTAGGACTCGTGAGAATGGTGAGATTGCTGAGAGTGGTGTGAATGTTGGGGTTCATCAGGAACAAGTGGCCTAAAGGACGGGTGGAAAGAAGGCGATGAGCTTAGCGAGACTGAGTGTCTTGCCGGCTCAAAAGGTTGACCCCACATATCGTGAGAGTCAGAGGTGGAAAAGGACGCCGATGGAGTGCGTCTATGAGATGGTCCTGCTGACGACGGTCCCCCACGCATGGGACCCTTGCCTCTTCCCCTTACTCTTGGAGGCATGCTGATGAATTTCCTGTTAGAACAAGAAAACAAAATAAAATAAAACATAATAACAGCAAAGGAAGTAAAAGATACATCCTAGGTCATTTGCCTAGACTCGAGAGTCTAAGGAATGTGCTTATTGTGTCATTGAGATTAAACACAAAAGGTTAGTGTTTAATTCACTCAATGTTGGCTCTGATACCAAGCTGTCACACCCCAATATTCCACATATTGCCCGGTGGGGAGTATCGTGACGTAGTTGATATCATCATTGTCAATACACACAATAATATAGCACAGCAGAAGGCTGGGTAAAATAAACTATTACAAACCATAACGTCTGAGCATTCGAGTTTATGAATGTACAGACAGGAATGTAATAAGATCCACAGGCGGATCATAATGTACAAAGAAACAAAACTACAGACTCCGGGTATCTATGGGATTTGCAAGATCCTCTATGACACCCTATAGCTCCAGCCTATTTCGGGAAGTACCTGTCAAATCAATCTTTAGGAAAATACGTCAGTTTACACTGGTAAATACAATTTAACCGACTCATTTTGAAAACATTTAAGAAAATTGATTTAGGTGCACATGGCACAAATCATTTATAACTTGGGACAATCTTTATTAAAATCTTGTATACAGTTTTACATATTTGTCATACATGTGGGGCCGGTTTGAAAGCCGGACATGATTAACTGACTCACCGCTTATAGAACCCACAAAGGAGTTATCCCCAACTTGTGGGTAATTTAATATTTAGCATTTGCATCTGTCAGGTGCATGCCTGCACCCCGTGTATAGGTCGTGGCCATTAATATCCTAAATGAGTTGAGGATATCCAGGACACGGTCGTTAACCCCCAAATGTTTATGTTATCAAAAAATACAGATTAAAACGGGTTATGCGGATTTATTAAATCACAATCCGATAAAATAATATCATACCCAACCAAGCGGTATTAATGTACCGTATCCCAAGCCCGTATAGGGAAAATAAGTTAAAAGTATTTACCTGGTGATAGCAGTAAATTCCTAAGGTTCTTGAAAGGCACTTTTTACCGGAAGCTATTAATCTGTATAGAAGGTTTAATTAGCCTATTAGGATGCTAACGGGTCTTTAATTAAGTCAAGGACTTAGACCGGCTAGCTAGAAGGAAACCTTACGGTTCTAAACGCTAGATTAAGCGGAGACCGGGATAGAATGTGATTTAGACCCGACAAGCCTGGATACTTGTACAATAACTAAATACATTCTGGAAAATGAGAATCAAATGATAAGGTTAAGCCCATTTCGGTTATTTTACGTAAACTAGTCACGTAGACCGATCCGAACGCGTAATTGCGTAACGGGTAACCAAATAAATTACATACAGGTCTTAATCGTTATTATGCTCAAAATATGTTAATATATCAAGAACATATTATCATGTATGCCCAAAAAGCAATTTAAACCCAAATAAGTCCCATAAGGGCATTTTGGTAATTTTAATGCCCATAAAAGAGTTTATTTATAAAACTGAGTTCCAGGTCTGATTATACTTAGTAAAAACATGTATTTTAATGGTTATATCAGTAGGATGCTTTACACATGAGAAATATACCTTTTATAACCAACTATGCACCGTAGGGGTATTTTGATAAATTTACATAAGCTTTTAAAGGTCAAGATAGACTTCTGGGTTTACTGTAATATTACATATATTAGCTTAAAACATTAGTAGGTAATGAGTTTCATAAGCTAAATATAGTTTTGACCCATACTAAGTGCTAAAAACGCTTAAAATGCGATTTAAAGGGCTATTATGGTAAAAATAGGAAATCTGAGATTTTGGTCAGTTTATAAAGTTCAAAATATTATATTTATCAAATAAAATTAGTAGCAAAAAGTTTGGCATTAAAATGTTATGTAAAACTCATTTTATGGATGAAAAGGGTAAAACCGGCAATTACCGAAATTAGGCTATAATCCTATGTTATGCTCAGCCTAAAAATAGATAAAAATCTTCAAAAATCTCAAAATATTATTTAACATTAGTAGGCAAAAAGTTTGGTGTCAAAAATCGGGTTTAGATAGGCTTTATGCTAATTACGCCTTTTAAATACTAAAAAGTCCCTTAATTACGCTATTGAGCATATCTCCTATTCTAGACCTCAAACTGATGTCAAATTTTCGGGACATGTCTAAATATCAGTAGCAAAGGTTTTAGTTCATTCACATTGCTAAAAATCTTGGTTTTATATAAAAATGGCGTTTTAGGCATTATTAAGCATAATCACGACCAAGGGTATATAATTCAAACTATTAGGCACCATGCAATATAACTCCAGAGGGTTATACTACTAAGTAATGTGGTCCTAATGAAAGCTTAAAACATGGAAGAATTAAGCTTGAATGAGTCAGAACTGAAAGTCAAAGCAAAAGTCAAGCTTTTGCGACTTTCGGTTATAAACTTCCCTTAGACTATTAATTGTCGGATTAGGACTGATAAAACATGATTAAATATTAATTACCAAGTCATTAGAATGTCAAAATATAATTTAGAACCTCTGGTTTATTAATTTTAATCAAATTTGCAATTTCAGTCCAGTTTGACTTTTTGTCAAACTACTTTGACCTGACAATTAACTGGTCAAACGAGATAATTAGGAGACACCCTTTTAAGGGTTAATCACTTATACTAATGTGGTTCTATAACCACTTTCAATTTGATCAGTGGTTAAGCCACATGTAATTAAAACGAAAGTCAAACTGATTTTACTAAAAGTTTGACTTTATAGTAATTAAGCTAAATTAAACAACTAAACAAGTAATTAGAAGCTTACTAATGGTCCTAGAAATCTTTTCTACACTTGTAATCCTCTTGTTACTGATGAGAGCTCCAAAGCAAGTCCCACAAGTGAAGTGTTTGTAAATGTGTTCAAGAACACAATCTGGTTCACTTATATAGTAAATTCCATGCTTCTTGATTAATTCCAGGTGTTTTTAGGGGCCCTAGGATCACCCCAGGTGTCCTAGCTAGTAAATTTAACCGACATATAGCTCCAAAGATCGTTACAACCTAGACTAAGGCGGTGGAACAGCCAAACCCGCACCTGGCAAGGAATTTCTGTTACTGGCACTCTCTGGCGGGCCGCGTAAGCCATAGAGAAGGCTTACGCGGGCCGCGTGGGCCGGCTGAACTGGCAAAACGATTTTAAATGTTGGCAGCCTTAGTCCCTGATGCTTTTTAACCCCTTTTAACTTTGTTGTTGACATGTGAGGCCCTTGTAGTCAGTATATTAAGGCTCCATGATGAATAAACTAACTTCGTTAGGCTTGGGTTCGTTAAATTTCTTCATGAAAGCAAGTTTCATCAAGTTGACGCTTTTAACCCAAAGTTTGAAAAACATGCTTAACGATCTCGGAATCACGTGAAATTTTTTACCACATATTCTCGGGAGCATATTTGAATATTTCGAAGCCTCGGTTTCGTTAAAAGGTCACTCAGAGGTCAGAATTGACATATTGACACTTTCAACCCTTGTAATTTATAATCTCCCGATTATTTTCACGAACGACTTCTTGTATTCAATTGATCACCCGTTTAAGAATATTTTCTTCACGTATGGTCATTCAGAGGCACAAGTTTGGCATGTTGACACTTTTAGTCCTTCTGTAAGCATAGTTTCACTGTTTGTCAACCTTAGTCCCTCAAACTCAATCTTTCTCACAATTAAAGTTTAGGACACGTGTCTATACATAATTGGACACGTTTTTACGTGGTGTTACATTAAGTGCTTTATATGTTTATTCCTAATATATTTCATGTCAGATACAAACCAAAATTACGAGCCTAGAAAAATTAAAAAGGGCCTCGAATTTTTAATTCGCTTTGGGCCCCCGAAATTCTAGGACTGGCCCTGTAATTTAGACCCCTTGTTAATAAACTCTATCGTCGACAATTTAAACATGAAACTCTAAGAAACAATCATTTTAGACCCCCTGTTAATAAAAATACATAGATACGAGGTGATATTTCTTTGAGTTATCAAATCTTATAATCAAAATCCTGTTCAAACACGAAACTTATGCGACTATAAATGATTTGGAGGTTAGGAAAATATTCCAAAGCACGTCTTGGATTGTTGCACGAAAACAAATCTCTAAACGTGTTATATAATGTGAAACCACAACGTTGTTTGGTTGTTTTCAAGATTTTATCATATCTCCATTTAAAAATGATATTTTTCTCCCTATTTGAAACACCCTTGACCTTTGTAAAAGGAGAAAAGGCATTTAATCATGCTGGATTGATTTGAAGTGGAAGTAATAATGGGAATATCTCTTTCTTGCATAAAAAGTTCTTATTTTTGTTTATTCCTATGATTTGTATAAAAGGATAATGGTAACCCCACGGTCCACCACTTTATTTAGAAAATTCAAACTTGTTACTTGTCAGTTTTTTCACACAAAGTCAAAATTTGCAACTTGTTACACTCTTACCTACTATTGCTACCACATGTTTTATGTAATAGATCTAATCATTCTATTTGCGAACTTTGTGAACAAATAATGGTCATTGATTTACACACGTATATGGTTAGGATTTCATCATCAAATCGTAAAATACACTAGTGTATTTCATCATCAAATCCTAGCCATTGATTTATACACGTGTACGACCAAGATTAGTTCGCTCAGTTCGCAAATACACTAGTGTATGGCTTGAAGGTATATTTTGTTAAAGGTATATCTAGATAGGGTGAGGTTCTAGTGTTCACACATCGCAAATATACTAGTGTGAATACTAGAACCTCACCCTATCTAGATATACCTTTAACAAAATATATGTCATGGAAAGAATTTCGAAGACCCATCAAAACATGAAACCCAAGATCACTTGGAAAATCAATTCATATCCAAAGAGTGCGTATCCCTACTTGGTCTGGTGAGAGTAGGTACCCCTTAATTTATTTTAAAAAACTTGAATAATTTTTAAAACCATAAATTATTTTTATAAACTAAAATTAATTTTTTTTAAACAAAAAAAGGAGGGTACGACGGAATTGGAAAGTAATGTGGCTAATTTTATAAACTAAAATTAATTTTTTTAAACAAAAAAAAAAAAGAGGATGATTTAGGGTGGTGAATGGTATAAGTAATGTGGCTCGACGGAATTGGAAAGTATTAGGGTAGGATAGAAATTTAACCTTTCACCCTCACATCTTTTATTATAATAAACTTGTTTTAATATTTTTATAGTCACAAAGATGTCTTTGTTTAGATCGGGCCAAATGGAGACCTTTTGATGTGTATTTTGTTTTTGTTGCTGCGTAGTATTTGCTTTTGCCCCCGCTAGACTGCTAGCTCCTTGCTTGCGGGCCGTTTGTTATCGCTCTAAAAAAACGAATGAGATGTTAAAAAAATGTCTTTTTAAAATACAAATACACTTTAAATTAATTTTATTTCTATTTTTTACAGCGTTTTAACTACTTGTTCTCGTGATACTTTTAAGTTTCCATTTGTCAATCCTAACTTAATAAAAGAATTAACAAATAACATGGAAGAACATTTTGCTATTTTCGCATGATGTTTCGATTAAAGTAATTAGCAGTTTGATTAAAATAAATTATATGCTGCATTTAATATTTATTATATTTAATGACAATAAAATATATGCAACACACCACCAATTATTAGCTACTTTTCTTTTTAAAATAGGAAGATGTAAATTATATTAAAACAATTAAATTCCATCATACTTATAACAATTATATGTAAATCATTAACAAGAGTAACATGTTATGTCGGATCTATTATCTTAAATCTCAATCTCTCATCTCATAGTCATTATTTGTTCCTTACTTCAAATCCAATTCAGTATTTATAAATAATACAAAATTGGTTTGTTTGATTCTAAGTTTTAAAAAAGATAAAAAAATATATAAACAAAAAATGGTCTTGGAGTGTGAAATATTTTTTTATGATGTGTTAGATATTTTTTAAAGCGAAAGTAAAATTAAATTTTAGAAATACTTGTTTGTTACACAATTATAATTGCTTCATCGTAAGCTTTGTTTTAGTAGGCTAGTGTTTGCTATTCAAAAAGGGGTTTGTTTTTAATAGGTTTTGTTTTAATAGGCTAGGGTTTGCTATTCAGAAAGGGGTTTGTCTTTAATGAGCTTTGTTTTAATAGGCTAGAGTTTGCTATTCAGAAATACTTGTCCACAACAGTTGCTCGTCAATAGAGGGGCAGGGGTTTGTCTTTAATAGGCTAGAGTTTGCTATTCAGAAAGGGGTAGCGGCGCAGCTTGTTGCTCGCTTACCTGCGATATTGATGTAACTCGACCAGTATTTTATATAATAGATTATTACATTCATATAAAAAAAAGCTTTGTTTTTAAATACAAAAGCGGCTTTTTAACATCTTTATATATATCATTAAGAACTTAACATGGTGACCCCACTTAACTAACTTCGAAAGTACCCTATTCATCTTTATATATACCCTGTTCATTTAAAACTAGAGTCAAATTTGATTGTGATATTTGTCCAAGTTTTAAGATATATATCATATGTAATTAAAACAAAATACAGGGAAATCTTATCATATCTTTAAATAAATATTAGTTTTATGTATACTTGCCAACTACAGTATATTAAATCCAACTACGTTTTAGATGAACTAAAAATCTGAGTAAATCAATGAAAAACTATTGATATTTCTTTTTGGTGTCAGATTAGTTTTTATAAGATGATCAACAACATATAAAACGTCAAAGTTATCTATTCGCTTATTGTAAACCATTTCTAGAATCAACAAATTCGAGGCAAATATTATGAATTTGAAAAAAAAAATCTTTTAATTCAAGTTCTAAGTCAAATATAACAAATTTGAAAAGACTAGGTGTTATGGGGCGTTGAAGGGGCGTCACCCTTGCCACATCAGCCGAGCGCTGTTGAAAAACTTTGTTACACTGGGGCTTTGTTCAGGGCTTGAGGCGAGTCATGGGGGTGGGTGAAGGTCAAATGATCGTTGGTGGTGCATGGGGAGCCCCCTACCCTTGAAACCTTTATAAAATCTATCATTGAAATGCAAAACATCCTTTTGTATATATAATAAAACTAGATTTTTTTAATATTTAACGAATTTTACTCTTTCTTAAATATTAATTATACTTTTGATATTTAATTTCTTATTAAAGTAGTAAATAAATACACAAATATAGTGATTACTCAATATCAAGAGCATTCACATCCTTTTCACCATTTTACTAGTAAATAAATACACAAAGATAGTGATTACTCAATATCGAGAGCATTCACATCCTTTTCACTATTTTACACTATAATTCCATTAAAAACAACTACATATTTTCTCTCATATCAATTAAATAATATATTTTTTATCTTTTTATCATTACCTTTTCTTTTTTCTCTACTCACAACCACTTTCAAAATATATTTAAAAAATTTATAAAGAATGAACAGTGTGCCTTCAATTATACAAATAAACAGTAACTTTTTATCTTTCCTCAACTTACAACCATTTTTTTATAATATAAAGATTCCTTTCACAGAAATTTGATGGACAAGATATGAATGCTTATAAGACCATTCTGTGTGAAGGGGCATGAAAATGAGGCGTTATGCGGCATGTGGCAGCCACGTTAGAACGCGTCAGAAAAGTGGTGTGGTGCAAAAAAGAGAGAAGTGGAACGGGGCGTAAAAGGGTGACATTATTCGACACATGACACTGTTATTATTATTATATACTTAAATAATATAAAAATCTATTAAATCCAAATAAAAAACATTAATATTAATTGCATCAAATTACACACGGTCACGTCGTCTCACACTATGCCCTTCACACTGATGGAATTCCTATCGCCTCTTCAACAACGCCAGCCTTCACATGGTATCTAGGATGGTACACCTGACGTGAAATGACTTCCACGCTACTTTTCTACGCCCACACTATATAGTAAAGCATGATCTCCTCAACAAACAAAGAGAGCCTCTTCATAACTAAAGGGAATGTTAATTAATGAAGCGACAGTGGCAAAAATGTAATTATGCAACCAAACCAAGGGCAAAAAGTGAGTGACAAAAACAACTCGAATCAAAATCCAAATCTAAACAGAGTGAACAAAAAAGACTTCAAAAATCTGACTTCCTTTTTAGCTTCTTCTTCCTCTCTCTCTCTCTCTCTCTCTCTCTAGAATTTCAGTGCAACTTGAACTGCAAATCACCACCGGAATCTTTCACCGGCACCACCGGCAAATCTTCTCACTGCTCTGCTCCTACCGGCCGTTACACAATTACAATATCTCAAAACCTAATGCACGAACAACAATCAAAACCGTTAACGGTTATTTCAAACCCTAGCTACCTCTTTCAACACTTTATGGCCAATTAGCTCAAGCTATGGGCTGTGTGTTCGGTAAAACAGCAGATCGCCGGTCAAAGTCAACCGTCCGCCGGTCAAAGTCAACCGTCCGCCGTGACAGAGCGGAGGAAGCTCAATCTACAACCGCTACTGATACGAAAACTGGAGAAAACGTAGAGGAGGTTAGATCGGACGGAGCTAGGGTTGATAAAACGGTTGAGAAGAGGATCCGGCAAGCTGTGGTCGCCGGAGATGCTCGAGCGGCTGAAGGACGGCGGTTGAAGAAGGAGTATAGTTTGAATGCTGCTCCGGCGTGGCCGCAGTGGCTTTCTGACGTCGCCGGTGATGTTATTAGAGATTGGACGCCTCGTCGTGCTAATTCGTTTGAGAAGCTTGATAAGGTAATTTTTTAAATTGATTGTAAATGTTTTTGAATGTGTGTATATGATGTATTTGTGTTATACTTTTTGTGCATGATTGTGAATTGATTTGTAAACGTTTGAATATGTATGACTGATTTATATTCTAGTTTTCTGTGCCTGATTGTGAAATAATACGTAAACCTGAGCGAAACAAATAAACGAATAAAGAGAATAGTTCTCAAAAGAATTCGATAAATTTCTGAATGATGAAACCAATACAACAAGTAAATCTGTCTGGTTAGCCAAATTTTAATTACAAATTGACTAGAAATTATTGAGATTAATACCATAAATAGAAGTAAATTATGCTAATCACACATTTACGCCTTTTAAGCTATGGAAGGAAAGTGCGAAAGTTCGCAAAATTTGGGGGAAAAGGTCTGACAGCTGAGCCAAACAGCCGAACGCTGCTTGTCATTCGATCCGGCTTGTTTAGACCTTTCTGTTGCTTGCTTATGGGCCCTATAACTCCGGTCGTAGCCCAAGTTATGCTTGTTTAAATTGTGGGCCCTTTCTGCCCTGTTTTACCTTATGTGGCTGGTCTATATAAGAATCCGCTAGCTTCTGAATTAGCTCCTCATCAGAACCTTTGAATCTATGTATGACTGATTTATATTCTAATTTTTGTGCCTGATTGCGAATTAACTTGTAAACCTCTGAATCCATATATGACTGATTTATATTCTGACTTTTATGCCTGATTGGGAATTAATTTATGAATTACGTGTTTATGATGATTAGATTGGGCAAGGGACATATAGCAATGTATATAAGGCTAGGGATTTGATCACAGGAAAGATAGTTGCTTTGAAGAAAGTTAGGGTTGATACTTTAGAGCCAGAGAATGTTAAGTTCATGGCTAGAGAGATTCTGATACTGAAAAAGCTTAATCATCCCAACGTTATAAAGCTCGAAGGATTGGTTACTTCTAGAATGTCTTCCAGTCTTTACCTCGTGTTTGAATACATGGAACATGATCTTGCTGGTCTTGCCGCTACACAAGGTGTCAAGTTCACAGAGCCTCAGGTAACTGATCATGAAAACCTCTTATCGGTGATATTGCGTGTTTATCTTATGTTGTTGATGTAAAATGTGATGAAATGGTCTGTTTGTAGGTTAAGTGCTTTATCAAACAGTTACTTTCTGGGCTTGATCATTGCCATAAGAACGGTGTGTTACATAGAGATATCAAGGGGTCTAATTTGCTGATTGACAATGATGGGATTCTTAAAATAGCAGATTTTGGATTAGCGTGTTTTTATGATCCACAAAATAGGCAACCGATGACTAGCCGTGTTGTTACTCTCTGGTACCGACCTCCCGAGCTTCTTCTCGGGGCTACTTATTATGGTGTCGGTGTTGACATGTGGAGTGCTGGTTGCATTTTGGCTGAGCTTCTTGCTGGGAAACCGATAATGCCAGGTCGCACAGAGGTAGAAACGTTTCAGATGCTATAATATATATAAAATATCGAGCATGGTATATTAATATTTGGAAAATTTTAAACTTTAGGTTGAACAACTACACAAGATATTTAAATTATGTGGTTCGCCATCAGAGGAATATTGGAAGAAGTACCGTTTGCCCAACACCACTTTGTTTAAGCCACGTCAGCCGTACAAGAGATGCACAAAAGAAACTTTTAAGGATTTTCCAACTTCTTCTCTTCCTTTATTAGAGAGTCTTCTCGCAATCGATCCTGATGAACGCGTATCTGCTGCTGCATCTCTCAGCAGCGATGTGAGTTTTGCACACTTTTTAATAAAAACACACGTGTTCATTGTGTGATTATGAATCTATAAATGAGTGGATTAGAGGTGACACTTTCACGTTTCATCTCATTCATATGGAAAACGGGTCAACTGGGTCAAATATAAATTATCAGCTGAAAATGAAACGGGTCAAAGGCTGCCTACATTGTCTTAAATTGTCTCATGAAAGAAATGTATCTTATACATTAATAAAAACAAAATCTTCATACGTATTAAATACATTTATTATCTTGAAATACATTTATTATCTTGAAATTTAGCAAAAATTGGACAAGAATCTAAAAGGATGTTGGTGGGTTGGCCCGATCCGACCCGACCAGTTTTGACACATTACACTTAAAGTACTTGTTTTGACCTGAGCTGCCACCTCTAGAATGAATCCACTCTAATTTGAGTGGGCCCGGAAGGACAAAAAGCTGCTGAGTTGGCCCATTTCTTTCTAAATCTTGTGTTCCTGTCTAAACAGTTCTTCTCCACTGAACCTTATGCTTGTGAGCCGTCAGAATTACCAAAATACCCTCCAAGTAAAGAATTGGATGTAAAATTGCGGGATGAGGAAGCTAGAAGGTTTTTAACTTCATTTTTCTTTTTTTTTTTTTGTCTTCATATCCTTTTTTTCCTATATGTTGATGCAACTTTCCAACAGGCAAAGAGGTCTAAGTGCAAAATCGCAAGCAGGTGACGGAAATAAAAAACCAAGAACCCGTGAACGTGCGGGCCGGGCAATTCCGGCTCCAGAGGCAAATGCAGAGATCCAATCCAACGTAGATGTAAGTTAATTTTACTTTAATTTCTAATGACTTGTTAAATATTTTGCTAAAGATCGGTTTCATTTGCAGAGATGGAGAGGTGTAAATCAATCAGATACCAAAAGCAAGAGCGAAAAATTCCCGCCACCTCATCGGGATGCAGCTGTCGGGCATCCTCTTGACATGTCACACAATGGCAGGCCGGTTTCTTTCGGTACAGATGATGGCACATCATTTAGCTCATCAGTTTTTGACTCAAAATCTTCCAAATCAGTCAAAGAACCCGGGACCATGGACGGGCTGTCAACAAGAAAGCATAAGAGGGCCCGTTCACAAACGTCTTCTCGTAAGTTCATACGGGCCTTTTTACCATCCACCATTAGTCTAAATATGGATCTAAGATTCAAAAGTAAAGAAGCAGTTTTTCGCAACAGAAGGTAGATAAATCATAAATGTATTTTAATTTTGAAGTTCATCTTTTTTTGCATTAGTCTAAATATTTCAACACTTTTTTTTTTTTTTTTTTTTTTTTTTTTTTTGTATTATAGTTTTTTGAATGCAATCTGATTCGTTTTGTGGGTTTTCTTTCAAGCCCGAAAGTGTATAAATTATGAACCTGTTTGAGATCTTCATAATAAGTTGTTATTAACCACTATATTGACTAGATGATACATGACTCATTGATATAAAACACAATAAATTAGTGTTTATACTTTCAATAATTACTTAATTAGTGTTCCCGATGTGACATGAGGTTTTGAAGTATTGCCGTTAATTAAAGAAACATAATTGAGACATTAGCTTTGCTATTGGTGGGATTTACTGAGTATAATGACGAATTGAAACATTATATACCTAATGTACAACTGTCAGGATTGACATGAGGTTTTGACGTCTTGCCGTTGATTATTAATTATCAACTGAATCTGTCTATACATGTATATATGTGTTTTTCTGAACGACTACTTTTATTAAACAAGACATAGCAAGCAGCTAGAAAAGGCAAAACAACACAAATTACACTATTACAGTTCGAATTTTCTCCATTTGGACCAATCTAAACATAAGGACTTAGACGCATCGGAAACCCACAGATAGCTAGGGGGCTTAATCTTGCCCAAAATCTTTTCTATGTTTTACCTGCTCATTCTCGAATAAACTTTTGTTTCTAGCCCTCGATATGCTCCAACAAGCAACCACAAATGATAACCTGAAATCTTTCTTTTATGCCCTTGATTCTCAACTTGATTGTGGAGCTCGAGAATATCACGGCTAGAGAAGAGGAATATAGAAGTTTTGCGCCAGATGATAATATGATTCCATACTGTGGTCGCCACATAACATGAAGAAAAGATGTGATCAGTTGTGTCATAGCCGTCGCTGCTTAACTTGCAAATAGGGATGGAAGGCAAGATGTTCTTTTATACAGAGCTTCACCCGTTGGTAATCTATCCAGCGATAACCTCCACCCGAATGTATTAAGGGCATGTTTGGGTAAGCTTTTTGAAACAACTTATTGACTTATTGGCTTTTTGAAAAGTCATAAGCTCTAAAATGATGTTTGGCAAAGAGGGTGTATGTGAGGGGGAAAAGCCAATAAGTCAATAAGTCACAAAATTCTGACTTTTCCAAGAAGCCAATAAGTCAATAAGTTGTTTCAATAAGCTTACCTAAACATGCCCTAACTTTCAATGGCGCCAAAGAGTAACCGAGCTAAATTTTGAACGTTTACCCACTATCAAAGCGTCAGCAGCGAATAATAAAGTGGAAATATAACGTTCACGATAGCAAACCCCTTAAAAACAATACTGCTCATTAGGGCTGTAAACGAACTGAACGTTCAGCGAACAATTCATGAACTGTTCGGCGGGAAGTTCGTTTATGTTCGTTCAATTAGATTAACGAACGAACACGAACAAAAAATTCCGTTAAGTTAGCTTAGCGAACGAACACGAACACAGGTTTTGTTCGTTCGACTGCGTTCGTGAACGTTCGGTAATATGTTCATGTTCGTTCTTTCGTGTTCGTTCTATTATATTAAAAACAATAAATAATAAATCTTTTATCTAAACATATTGAAAACTTGAACTCTGTCTTTTTCTAAGTTAGCTAAAATTTGGACACTCGAAGACATTTCTTGGGATAATCATGTCTAGGTTAGTTAAATTTTTTATCACTTAGTGGTGTAGTAGACTTCTTGTGTTTTGATTTATCATTTGATGGTTGTATTTAACTAGTTATATTCAATGTTTAAGGATAACAATGTTTTTTAATTTTTTATTTTCAAGTTAGTTGTTCGTTTACAATCGTTGTTATTTGCTTGCGTTCGTTTATGTTCGAGACCAGTGTTCACGAACTGTTCGTGAACAACTGAATTTCCTTAATGAACGAACACGAACATAAACTTATGTTCGGTATGCATTCGTGAACAGTTCGCGAACATGTTAATTTCCTTAACGAACGAACACAAACATGGCCTTGTTCGTGTTCGTTTAGTTCGTTTACAACCCTACTGCTCATGCCTCCATGCCAAAAATTTGAACTAAATCAATTGAATTTTAATTTAGCTTTAAAATTTTAAAGTTGGAAAATTTTGATTTAATCAACTCAATAACGCGAAATTCGATCCATTGAAGAGCAAAACCGAACATCGTACATAAAAAAGAGCCCAAAGCTATGTACATTAGTGTCTATATTCTATAATCTCAATAAACAAGACACCACACATGAATATCACAAGTCAGGAGTTGCTTATATTCTCCATTCTATACACAACAATTAACCCATTTCACCAAAAAAAAAGTGCCAAACAAACCACAACTATGAAAACAATACCATGAATGTTGACCTGTCATTGCCTACGTTGACCTGTCAATTGACCACCCCTGCTGCCACCCAAGCTGCCACTACTTCCACCAACGATCCTGTTCGAGTCACCAAGACCCGATGCAACTGACGCAACATCACTCTGTAGTTCCCAGTTTCCACTTCTCCTTCCCCAGCTGGACCGTCGAGGGTGACTTCCACGTAGATCACTACGACCTTCACCATGGCCTGTTTCCTCATACTGATCGACCTGACCCAACCCGTTATCCTTCCTATCACGCATTTCTATATCACTTAAAGTTTTCTCCGCATTTGAATTTACAAAACCACCCGTTGAAGACCGGGATCTGGATTCCGATTCTCTTACCACAATTGCCCTAAAATCGTTCTTGGAAGGAGGAATACTACGCCAAAACACATCCTTGAAGTTTTCGATTATTCCTCGGTTGTGTGGATTTACGGTCTGATCGTATCTGTACCGGAAGTTTTCATATGTAGACTGCAAGATAACAAAATGGAGTTAAATGCCATTTTAGTCCCTGTGGTTTGGGCCATTTTGCCAGTTTAGTCCAAAGGTTTCATTTTTAACCTGTGGGTCCAAAAAGGTTTCACAGTTGCCATTTTAGTCCACTGGGTTAACTTCATCCATTTTTTCTGTTAACGAGAAGGCCAATTCGGTCATTTTATATGGCTGAATCGCCCTTTTAGTTAACAGAATTACATACAAAATGACTGAATTGCAAGCACAAATGCACAATGGCTCATATAGGACTAGTGATTCACCTGGTTTGTGCTGATGAGATAAAGATGGAAGACCGTAAGACCACCAACAAACCATACGCATATAAACGTATAAATTATTAACGCAATCGAAGCGGGAGTTTTGATTAACGCACCCCAGATCGATTTTTCCTCACTGTTCTTGATCTTTATCACATACACCCAACAAAAGGCGAAAACATAAATACAAAGCAGAGTTGCTGAAGACACAAACATGAAAAAGAACCGGTAGTTACGCTGCACCAAAAAAACTAAATTAATACCACTATTGTCTATATTATAAAATGATTAAAATCCGATATATTTTCAGAAACAGAAGGATGTGTTTTACCAATCCAATACACTGGCCGACCCACGGGCAATGATGATCGAACCGTTGCACACAGTTATCACATATTGAGCAATGAGAACAACGCGGTGGTCTATAAAGCATGCAAGTGTCGCAATATTTGACTTTGATGGTGAATCCGTTGACCATTACTTCTTTGAAGCGAGGTAAACGTAGCTGTGGAGTTTGGGACCCGGCTTCTGGGCTCTGATCTATTATTTCTGGTTCTGGAGGGTGCGTGTTGCGTGGAACTATACCTGGGTCCCTTCCGGAAGTTACTAGAAGCAGCGTTACAACCTGCAAACCAACGTTTTAATGTCAATAATCAATATGAAGTTATGAACATAATGATAATATTACATTAGAACATGAAGACAATTAGAAAACTTACATAAATTGTGAAAACAATTGCTATGACCATAACCAATATCCCGAGATGATGGTTGAACTTGTCAAGCAACTTCCTCGCAACAAATACACAGAAAACTATAGCTGGTGCAATTATTAAGAATAGTGACAAGAAGATTGATCGTATATCTGGTCCAAATATAAATCTTCCACCGAGGAAAAATATCTGCACGTTAAAAACGCAAAATTGTAGAGAAAATTATAATGATACAAAGTCACTGCTACATGTTTGAACATACAGTATTTCATCCAATTATTTACGGTCTTCGATGTCATGTATGTTTGGCTACACGCATAAATTGAAAACCGCTTGCAACGGTCATCTTGATCTGAATATTCGTAGTATTTCATCCATTAATTTACAGTCTACATGTTCATGTATCAACATGTTTGGCTACAAACATAATCTATATACTGCCTGAAATGATCATCTTAATTTCATCATCATCATCATCATCATCATCATCATCATCATCATCATCATCATCATCATCATACTCAGTTAATCCCACCAATAGCAAAGCAAAGGTAGGGTCTGAGGAGGGTAAGATGTAGACAGCCTTACCTCTACCCCGTAGGAATAGAGAGGCTGCTTCCAGTGAGACCCCCTAGCTCGATAGTAGTTTTGCATCAAGCCTTGGACATAAGGCACATAACACTTAGCACTCGGGACAAAGACCGATTAGTGAATGTACCCTTTTGTCTCTCAGCTATCAACGCCACCACATGATGCAAAATTAACCGTCCTCAGCTTTTAACGTTATTTTCACGAAGTTAGTAAAATAACGTTAAAATTCGTGCACTTTCACTTTTGCCCCCCGATGGCCCACACATATATACATTATATGCGCATACCGCAAGCGGGGCGTAAATGATCATCTTAATTTCAATCTGTGATATCAAACTTTGGAACTGTAAACTGCTTGCAACAATCATCTAACATGAATCCGTCGTATATCATCCATCAATTTACAGTCTTCAATTTCATGTATCTACATGTTTGACCACAAGCATAAATCATAAACTGCTTGCAATAAGCCAATAATCATCTTAATATGAATCTAATTCTATCTCATTCGGTCAATTTATTAGTCCTTAATTTCAAATATCCACATGTTTGGCACTTTGGCTACACACATAAACCGTAAACTGCTTACAACAATCATATTAATTCGAATCTATCCTATTTCATCCATTAACTTATACTCTTCAATTTCATGTATCAACACATTTGGCTACAAACATAAACCGTAAACTGCGTACAACGATCATCTTAATTCGAATCTATCAGATTTCATCCATTAACTTACAGTCTTAAATCTCATGTACCTATATGTTTAGCTACAAGCATAAACCGTAAACTGCTTGCAACAATCATCTTATTTCAAATCTATCATATATCATCCACTAACTTACACTCTTCAATTTCATATACCTATACAGCGACATAACTAGCCCTAACACACTAAACAGAGTATCAAACACAATCATGCATCCATTTACCTACGAAACCTAACCTAAACTCCAAAAACAAAACACTACATCAACAACAAGTCAACAATCAGCAAATCGGATCACTCCGATTACTGAATTCAATCAACGATGATAAAAACTTCGTTAATCGAGAGTCAATTTGAAGATACAAAACTTACGTTGCTTCCTTTCCATGTCTGATATGTACGGATCACCTCCGCCGTTGCACCGCCGTCGGCCTCACCGGAATTATTCGGCGGATGTACTCCGTACATCTCTCTCTCTCTCTAACTTTCTCTCTCTGAAAGTATAGGTGTTATGGAGAATATGAAGAGGGAGAACTGGGGTTTGACTTTGACTTTTATTAGTTTTGGTGAGTAATTGCAGGTTAAAGAAGGAACTGGTGAGGATAATTGAAATAAAATAAAATAAAATGTGAGAAATGATAAATAAAATATACAAATGAAGCTTCTAAACGTGGCGGTTAATTATTCAATTTTAAATAAGTGAATGAAGATTAATTAATTTTTTTACAGGAACATAGATTAATTAATTAAATATAATAATAATAATAATAGGTTGAATAACCAGAGTATGACAGCATGCGGACAACGCATTACTTGTATGTAATATTCTGTTATCATATGTCTACATATGAACATAACACAATTAAAAGGTTAGGGTAGAGATGAAACATGTGGATCTATGCTCTTAAAATTTTAAGCACAGAAATCTTTTGATTCATATAATCAATGTTGATAAGTTTTCTGTAAGTACATAATTGGAAAACATATAAAAGTGTATCTGGTAAGCCAACAACCGCAGCAGAGATGATATAGACGGCATGATTGTTAGCTTGGTCTGGTTCCCATTCAGGGTGTATATGAGTGATGGTGATTATGATGGCGTATGGTGATGAACTCGTGATTATTGGGAGAGAGAGAACAATTTGTGATGATGTTATATTTATGAGTGTAATATTTAACCCTCTCTAGTTATTTTTTTAAATACATAAAAAGGAAAATCTTTATTACTTAGTAAAGGTGATAAGGTCTAAGCAATTTTTTTGAGCGGTGACTTTCTTTTTGAGTGACCCAATGTCACACCGTCTAAACGGCGGTCCTAGCCAAGATCTGCCCAAACTACGTTGCCTTAACCGGGTCCATATTGGGTTGGTCAGACTAGGTTACGACATTACCCTAGAAACCGTACTACCTCCACACGAGAGGCTTCGGTGAAGTAACAGCCGGATGAAAACCGGGGTGCGGCTCAGGATCCAACCCCCCTCAGTGGGTTTGTCACCATTATTGCCCAATATCCACCCCAATATAACACAAATGGGAATTAAACTTGAATCTTTATTGGAAAACCCTAGTCCCCTACCACTAGGCCATAAGTAGAGAAATTAGGTCTATCAGCAATTACCAACTATTATAATAATAAGGTATAATTATATTATTTTAATTCGATATAATATAAATGATATAATGACTACAAAATTAAATACTCGGAATATATTTAATCTAGTAATCAAACATTAAATTGTGAAACTTTTACTCTAGTCACATATAGTGAACTAAAACAAAAAAAATAAGTGTCCCATAAAATTGGGGGTCTAAAGCATTTTTTTTTTCGTATGGGAAAGATGTGGTGAGTGGGTGACACAAGAAAGGACAATGGTTGAAACAACGATGACAAGAGTTTTTCATGTGCGTTATGTAGTGTACATTGACATGTGTGTTTTTGTTTAATCTCCTACTACTATTAATACTAGTTAATTTTAATGTCGTGCGTTGCGTCGAAACTGAACAAATAATAATATAAAACAAACGTGATTTGAAAATAAAGCATGTTGTTTAGAAAGTCAAACTATTAGAACGGTTTACATTATCATGTTTTTTGAAAATAAAACATGTATTTTAGAAAGCCAATAGGGAACCAAGAAAAACTACAATGTTAAATTAAAATTATACCAATCAGTTCAATCTAAGTATTTTACTAAGATTTACTAAGAATAAAAAAATTAATTTAAACAAAACCAACAGTGAAAAAGTAAACACATATTGTAAGCCTGTAAGGTAATAAAATGGTTCTTTAAAACCCAAGTAATTTAATAAACATGACACGTTTTTAGTAGCTATAATTTGTATTGAATTAGGTGTCAAAGTGTTACTCCCTCCATCCTATTAAAAGTGTTCTATTTTGAATTTTCAAAGTCTTTATTTATAAACATTGACCTTAAATAATTTTATTTGTGTTAGATAATACTTGATAAAATTTATATGATTTGAGTATGTTTTACAAGTGTTTTTATCTAGTTAATTTTCATCAAGTTTTATATAACACAAAAAATATATAATTAAAATCAAAGTTTATAGATAAAAACTTTAAAAATTCAAAATAGTACACTTTTAGTGCGACGGAGAAAGTAATAATTAGTACTTAGGGTCAGCTAAAATCCTAGGTAATATAACAAAAATCAGTTTCTTGTTAATCTAGCTAGTTCGAAATGAATCAAATATTTGTTATACTAGTGAGTTTAAAATTCTTTTTCGCAATTCTAGATAACCTTACTAGAAAATAGTAACTAATAGTAATAATAATAATAATAATAATAATAATAATAATAATAATAATAATAATAATAATAATAATAATAATAATAATATTAATAATAATAATAAGAAAAAATGTCGAATTGACTAGGAAAAACTGGAAAGCATTCAACATCGGTAACATTAGATAGTCAGGCCGTTTGATTTTTTGGTTTCTGTTTCTCTTGTTCTCTCGTTGAAATACTGCTCGATGTATTCCGCCTGCTTCTTGTTGGTTTTCGATTTGAGATATAGTTGGTTTCGTTGGTCGTTAAAAAAATAATAATAAGGCAAAATGTGGTTATTACGTTCTATTTGTCACTATTTTGTATTTTTAAAGCTTGATATGACAAAAAGAAATAAAAAGGGCACCTCGTTATTAGAAGCCAAATGGTATATTTTAATCATACAAAAATAAGTTAGTAATAATTCATTTAGATGGTTGCAAAGCCACATGGAAGAATTTTTGGTATGATATCCGATCATTGGCACATGCTTTGTCGGTTGCCGACTTGCCGCTAATCCAACGACTTGTCAATTTTGGATTTTGATAGCGAGTTTACAACTTACAAGTCGTTTTTTTTTTTTTTTCGCAAATTATATAATGTTACAAATAGCAACTTGCGTCATACTTTTTCGTTTAAAAGTCACATTAGTTAGAAAATTATGTTATATATTATACCATTTTGTTTAAAAAACACGTCGATTAAAAAAGTTTTGACGAAACATATAATTAGCAAACAATATCAAGCGGTTTGATCTTGATTTTAGTGAAGTAAAAATATTATAAATCCCGTCAGTTAAAAATCACGTCTCTTTCTATTATAATGAAGTGGTGTGCTATTAAATTAATTCATATAACTACTTCTAGGCGCCACCTTTTTAAACGAAGGGGTGTCTTGTTTTTCAACGAAATAAACGAAAAATTAGAATTATTGACGAACCACTAGAGTGTTATTGTTTCACTAGCGGAACAATTCGATTATATCCATATTCACTAGGCAATAATGACTATACACTAATTTAGAAGGAAACCCAATAAATCTGCAAAAAAAACCTCTTGTGGGAATCGAACCCGTGACCTAATTACTAGTCTTATTCTACCACAAGATGTCACTAGGCTATAATGTCATGCGCAATGGATGTGTTTTTAATTTAGATAGGATATAATATCATATTCAAATGGGTATGGAATTATGTATACTAGTAGTAAGACCCGTGTGTAAACACGGGTGGTTTTTAGAAAACCATGCATAACACATTTTATTAAATGACGAATGATTATATATTTTTTAAGTTTAATGAAAAATGGATTATAAAGCCATGGAAACGACATGCTAAATCAAAATGAGATGGTACCAAAACTTGTTATCTATTATAGACAATAGACAATTATAAACTTAGATCATAAGTTAATATATCACTTATATAAGTCTATTTCCGTTGTCCTATCGAAAAAAAGGAGTAGCCACCCATTGAAAAATTTATACTAATATACTAACATTTTTGTGTCATTTAGCTGTGAATAAGTTGCTTAAGCAAGGATTTTAATTGTTGAAGAGTTCAAAACAAATTACAGAATTCATACATGCAAATACAAAGCAACGATTTTATATATATATTGATGAAACTAATTAATTGGGTAATTTTCTTTTGTGAATGTGAACATCATTTGTATTAAAGGCGTATATATGAAGCATGGCAGGCTACACAATTTAAATAATGGTAATGGATAAACACCTAAAAATTCGGGGTGTTAATAATTGCACCCGTAGTGAGGCGCTTTATAACGGGGAAGAGGGCCATGGCGCTCTACAGCGCCGTCCTACATCGAAACAGGGGGCGTTATGGGGGTGTTTTTGAAGCCAGCATGAAGGATCTGCATATTGTTTCCCCCACTCACACACATATATATACATACTTATGTATGTATAATTGAAGGGTTATATAATCCCCTTACCACTACACCTTCTTGTGATATAAAACCCTATAAAATCTATCTCTTACGCATTTCGCCACTTGTCGCATAACGCCACCAAAAGGGACTTTATGACTACACATGGCCCAAGGCAATATATCTCGGGTTGTTTGATTTTAACCGTGTTGCATAAATTCAACCCAGTAGCAAAATTGATTAAATGTGTTCTATTTTAATCAGGTTCGGGTTTCTTGGGTCACTTATTAGTTGAGTCGGGTCTTTTCGGGTCGGGTTCGGTGATTGGGTCTCGGTTAAAAGCGATGGGCCTAGTTGTTGATTTTGATGATGAATTTATAGTCTAACCGGAGTGTACGTATTTTGGCACATTTGGAACACATTGTAGCCTTGAGATCTTGAATCCTAATTGTTTCATTTGGCTGCATATTGGAACATTTATTCTAACCATAGAATCCTCTCATTTGTATATTATTTTATTCTTATAGTTCTTTGTTGTCAAGTGTCATGCCTATTAGTCTTTTATATGAGTCCATCCTTATGCCTCTTGTCTACTGAAGCATGGACGTCCTCCGTAAGCATATTATTATGTGTTGACTATTATTAGAGATTTTAATGAAAATACATAAGGGGTAGGCTAAATATACCACCTCTTATTACTTTTTATACCCCCTTTCTATAAAATCACATTAAAACTTTTAATATTTACCCCTTATACAAATCATCATATTAAAAAAATAGTCTTTTTGTTACAAAACAAATTCAATAGTGTAAAAAAGGATTACTAACATTTTTTAAATATTTATTTTTTAATTTTTATTTAAATCATATTTTAAAAGTTTTCATATATTGTTTCTAAAGACATTTTCTCAAATAATATTTTGATTATGTTTTTTATTGAACATCTTTACACATAAATAATAACATTTTTTCTTATAAAAATAATATAAAAAAGGTTTAGAACTTTATTTTTGAAAAAAAGTCTATATTATGTTTTTTCCTTGTCTAGTTTGTATTTTAAATGTCTTACTTTTATATTTTTTAATACTTTAGACGTGTTTATAAAATAATTAACAATTTTTATTTATCAAAAAAGTAAAAAAAAATTCTTTTAAATAGCGTTTACAGCCCATCTATGTAAGTTAACAATCTATATAAATTCAAATTTAATTAGTGTAAAGAATATGTTATAAACAAGTTAAAACCAGTTTAAGACTTGGATCGAAGTGAACACTTTTCTAAAGAAAAACAAATGGATAGGGTTGATTCACAAATATTTTTCTCTTCTTCATTCAAAAAATATATCAAACTGGTTGATTTAAAAAAATATATGTGGATTTTTTTGTAATCAAAAGTAGGTCATTCGAAACCAAAAGTCACGTAAAAGCATAAACTTAATTACGAATAATCACTGGTTTTTGACCACGCATTAGATACCCACTTCAAGTCTTTCCAAAATAAAAAAAACATTTTAAAATATTAAAAAATAATAAATATCAGACATTTAAAATACAAACTAGACGAGGAAAAATAAATATAATGTAGACTTTTTTCAAAAATTAAATTCAAAACTTTTTTATTATTGTTTTTATATGAAAAACGTTATTAGTAATTTGTAAAGATGTTCAATAAGAGAAAACATAATCAAAATACTATTTGAGAAAGTTTAAAGAATATCTGAAAACCTTTTAAAAATATGGTTTTTTAAATAAAAATAAAAATAAACATTTTTAAAAAAACGTCTATAATTTATTTTTACATTTTTGAATTTCTTTTGTAACAAAAAAAATACTTTAAAAAATATGACTTGTTTAAGGGGTAAATATGACAAGTTTAAGTGTGATTTTATGTAAAGGGAGTATAAAAAGTAACAAGTGGGAGTAAGTTTAGTAGCCCCCAATACATAATCCTATATGCTCCTTCGTTCAAGATTAGTCATCTATTCTATTTTCTTGTGCATATTTTGTTGAAATGATGGTTTATTCAAACATCAAACATCAGATAAGATAAGATAAGATAAAATGATTTATATGGAACAAGAAAAGAGACTGATAAGCAGCGGCAGACCCCCACTATGTGGATCGGGGTCCGGGGACCCCGATGTTTTCAAAAAGTTAGTAGAGACAGTATTTTTACGGACCTCATAAGAAAAATAGATGAAACCCATTGTAACTAAAAGGTTGGTGTGGTGGTAAATTTGTAGACTTGTTGACTAAAAGGTCGGTGAAGGTCTATGTTTTCTTCTTGCTAGCCCTTCCACATTCCACTTCTCTTAAAATGAAAGGAATTGGTCTATAACTGTCTATGTTTTCTTCTTGCTAGCATATCAGGTGGATCAGGTTTAATATTTACCAATAGAATACTATAAAAAAATTAATAATCTGAACTAGTATGGAAAAATCAAAGGTAACACTAAAATTTATAAGTTTGTTTAAATGTATTATAACAATCCAATATCAAGTTACTTGAGTTAATCTATTCAGTTTATTTGAATTTTATATTTTTTAAACTTAATTCGAATTAACAATTTAGCTGAATTTAAAAGTCGATTTGAGTTCGGCTTGATTTGATTCTAGTTGATAAAAATATATAATTCAACTTAAAAAGTCCGTATTAAAATTATGTTATCGATCGTCTCCCGACCCGACCCAAACGGCGACCGACCTGAAAAAGGGACCCCAGTGGAAAAAGTTCTGGGTTCACCACTACTGATAAGTAGCATTGATGTGGGTGGATCGATACAATTGAATAGTCAGAAAAGAGAAGGAGCAAGATAAAATATATAGAGAGAAGGCAATGAAACAAATTTTCTGCATGTTTTTTAAAAGTAAGGGCAGTGCCTTTTATAGGGAAACAAACAAGAATAATTCCAAAACTACTTCCTAACTATTGGGAAATAAACGTTACGAGTAAATATGGGCATCCCCGTTATTTCTATTATTTTAGCACATCATAAACAGAAGGCAATTCAAATAAATAACTTTAAAAATAGAACGTTGAGAATTGCAGACTTCATGGTTTGTTCATGGGCTCCTCCTTGTGCATGGGTCTAGGCACATAAGAGAGACTCTACCTATAGATATGGAAATGGTATATCATAGACATTTGCTACAAAAGACTATATATATGGAACGAGTAGAATGTAGTTTACTTTGATATGAAGTGGTATTGATGCTAAAATAGTCCGTATATTTTATTTAACAGATAGTTAAGTAAATCAAGTTAATGTAGGTGACCGTCTAAGTACTATTTTGTTTTTGTACAAAGATAGATTTTGGTTATCGTATTAATATTGTTTATAGTTAACAATTCATGTATATAAAAATGGACAAAAGTATTATTATCATAAAGTACCCGTCCACTAAACGGGTATTAATTATTAAACTAGTTAGATAGGATACAATATCATATTCATATAGCTGTGGTAAAAAAAAAAAAAGATAGGTTGCTGCCTTGCTGAGTTGCCGATGGGTTGCACTCGGGTCAACCCAGGATCCATGTGCCCCCAAATTTGCCCTATGTCAAATTCCACTAACATCACAATACAATTTATTTGTACAATTTTTATATTTATTTTAAAGTAAAATGCTTGTAACTAATTAACCAATTTGAGTCAAGGTAATTGTCGAATACCCAACTCCCGGGTGACGTTAGATGGATCTTCGTTGACGTCAAGAGTCTTTATCTTTGCTAGTACAAAAGAACAAACCGTTAGCCTCGCAACGGAGGGCCCCAGAGGGGGGATCCGTGACCAAGCTCCGGCGTGAGAGTAAGTAAACTTGCCCGAAGAGTTGAGGAGCTTACCCCGATGAGTATGATCACCGGGATGTTTCCTCTAAGGTGTGAATCTAATAAATGCGATACTTGTAATAAATATGTGGGAATGATGGTCGGAATTTAGTGTGAGAGTAGTAAATGTGAGGGTAGTAAATGAGATACCTGGATCCTGCTTGATCATCCCTTTTGCACCCTTATATATCCACCAAGCCTTAATCTTCACGTGAGATATTTTTACGAGATAATCCAATGGGTTCTGATGGTCTTTGGGGGGCTCAGACACCTATCTGACCCCCAACGGTGAGATCATAGTCTCTTTTAATGTTTTCGGCGAAAGGGTACAGTTCCAGCAAAAGATCCGCTGTTAATCAAGCATTAAATATTGCCTGTCTTCTCCGGTCCTTTTCCCGCTCATAACGGTAACGTTAGTGGGCAAGGCAGACTATTGTTGGGCTTTTCCTGTTGGGCTTGCGTGATGATAGCCCAAAGCGGGTATATGGGGCTTCCCATTGGCTCGTTGTCAAGTCATCTTTAGTCCCTGGTTCTGAGACCCGAGGCTCATGATCCGGGGCTGAATCATAACCGTTCAGAGGTATTTTTCCTTCTCGTGGGCCCACTCCTGGTCAGTTATAATTAACCGTCCCCACTAGCCATCAAACCGCCGGATATCTATAGCGGGAGTTAACCCCTCAGCAGCACGTGCCCTTTTTTTTGAATTTTGACGAGATTGATGATGGGACGCTTACCTGCATGTCAGTTATCCCCCTTTAAATACTCTGTACCCTTTCAGATTTTCTTATTCAAACTTTCTGGTTTCCTTTCTTCTCCGTAACAATTCCCCTCGATCATCGTTCTTCCTTTAGTTATGAGTCGCTCCGGCCGTTCGACGATAAGGTCAGTTTTTACAGCAAAGGATCTGAAATCCTTTGTTGAAACGTACAACATCTCCGAATAGTTTTCTCCGTCTTTGCCGGGTCCTAACGATCCGGCGGTGTTCACGCCGGATGTGATCCCCCTTTATACCTTGGCTTTTTCTTCTTGCGGGTTCGATATCCTCTTTCTTCTTTTAAAATCGATTTGCTTCGTCATTTTGGGGTACACTTTTCCCAGTTACATCCCTTGGGGTGGATGGGAGTGGTTCATTTCGAACTGTCCTGTGCAGCTATTTCCGGTGAACCTTCCATTCCTTTATTCTGCATGTTTTACAAGTTGATCTCTGACGGAGACTGGTTTACCTTTGCCAAGAGACAGAACAATGTGTCAAAACCTTGTTATTCTTTCATGCCGACTTCCACTTATCCGAAGGATTGGAAAAGCAGGTTCATTTTCGTCTCTGCTGCTATGATGTCGGAATCCCCTTTGCCTAGGGATGTTGATACCCCTATCGAAGATGTTGTTCCTACCTTATCAGCGAATGAGACCGTTCAGTGGAAACGTATGCATGAGCATCCTACCAGGGCTTTCACTTTTTCCGAAGGTATTTTGGCCATGAGGGGGGGGGGGTTGAGCCCCTCCTATCCTGCTCGACCCAAGGCTTTCTTTGGTAAAAAAGCTATCTTTCCGTCTTAGATCTGCATTTGTTTGTTTTTGTCTCTTTGTATCCGTGTAGTCATCTTTAGTGCCTTTCTTTTGCAGAGTTGACTTTGTGGAGGTTACTTCAGGGAGATTCCAAGGATGTGCAGTTTGTGATTGATGGTGAAGTTGTTCCGGGTCTGAGCCGGAGTGGGGTAGTGTCAGTTGCCGGGGGATTTGCCCAGGCTGGGGGTTTTACCGCCGTGGGTGGCGATGAGGGAAATCTTTCTGATGAGGAGGAAAGTTCCCTTGACCTTCCCCCTGTTCAACATTCCGATCGAAGTGATGATGAAGATCTGGAAATTCGCTTGGTTCGTAAGAGAAAATCTGCAAGTCCTCAGCCAACCCCTGTTCCTCGTAACATCCGACAAAGACTTCGGAGTGCCAGTGGTCAGAAGCTTCCTCCTTCGTCGAAGGCTATCTCTGATCTTTCTCCTACTGGGTTAAAGGCTCTTTGTCTAAACACCTGAGGTCTTCAAGTCTTGTGAGTGCACCTTTGCTGGTGGGTTTTTCTTCCTTTCGTTCCATTTTTTCCTTTTTTTATCCTTATCTCGTCTTTGATATCCTTTTTCTTACTTTGCAGGGGAGTTCTCAGGATCCCATAGAGATTCCTACTGGTCCCTCTTCTTCCCGTGTTCGGGATAAGGCCTCTGAGGTGGACATAGCCCGTTTTTACTAAGCTTTTGAGCTTTCGCCTTCTCATGCTACCGGGACTAGTAAACCCACTCTCCTTGAGGGTCCTGTTCATCGGTCCCCTCTTGCTCCTCTGTTTAGCGATGCTATCCCACTTACCTATGTCCCCAAATGGAAGGTGACTAGTTCCTCGGTGATAGGGACTCCTGAAGCTGCTAGGGACTTCTTGAACCATGCTGTTCCTCCTTCACATAAATTCATGAATTCTGCTCTGAGAGACGACCTTTTCGAGGATCAATACAGCATGTCCCTTTGTGAGAGCTTCTTTAGGGGTGCTGGTATGTTGCAGAGGATTGATGATCTGAGGAGGGCAAATGAAGGGCTCAAGGCTGAGCTTAAGGCTTCCCAATCTGTCGCTGCCGTACTTAGGTGCCGGGTGGTTGAAGCTGAGAGGAAGTTGCAGGAGGAGAAGGTATACAATCCTTCCTCCTCCCCCCTCTTTTTTTATTATTATTATACACTGATCTTATTGTTCAGGGGGCTGGAACCATGCTGGAGAAGAGGGAGCGAGCCTGGGAACAGGAGATGGCGGTGCTGGTGGGAGAGAAAGGAGAATTGGCTGCTGAGTTGAAGTATGTGAAGGAGGTTGGCTCCATTTCCCAGGAGCAACTTAACACCATGTATGCGGACTACTGGGTAACCTCTGATGACAATCAGCGGTTAGCAAAGGAGAAGCATTGGCTAATTACTAAAGGTTTCGGAGCTTTCCTTGCTGCTGTTGCTCAGTCAGAGGATTTTAAGAGTGGTTTAGAGGAGATATGCTGGGCTTACCGGGATGTTGGCTACCAGGCCGGTCTGAAGGATGGTTATGCTTACTCTGCTCAGGGTCTAGGCAGGAAAGAGACTCCGTCGTACAACTCCAAAGCTAAGAAGAAGTTGTCCAAGTTGGATGAGGAGTTTGGAAGCAAGACCCCTGCCATCCTGAAGAAGATCCTAGAGCATCCCTTAATATCGATTGACGAGTTAAAAGCCTTGTTTTCCTCTGCTGGTCCTTCCTCTCCGCCATCCTTGTCTGGGGGTGCCCCCGAATGATTTCTGAACATTTATTTTTCTTCGATATGGTTGTAACTTAACTACTTGCCTTAGGATACTTTTAAACTTTTGGTGTTTGGGGGCCTTTGTGTGGGGGCCCTCCCTGGTGGCTAATCATGTAGTTTATGCTTCTTGTGTTGTTGCCCTGTTGTTTGCATGCTTTTTGTTGTGTTTATTGCTTTTGCAGGGGCTTTTGCTTAGGATCAAGACGATGTTTTTCCTGGGGACCTTTGGATCATTTTACGAGAAGTTGAGCTTTGGTTCTTTTGGTTGAACTTGTTGTGCTTCGTTGTTTTGTATTTTGGCCAAAGTTTTTTGAGGCTTTTCTTTGTACATTTGTTTTGTAAATGAATAAAACATGATTTCCTTTTGTAGTTTAGCTTACAACGATACATTGTGTTTGTTGTTTGTTTAGTAAACATGGATTGTCTGTTCGAGGCCAATCACTGGACAAGTTTATAATGTAAGATTATGTTTTTGATTTGCTTTTTTGTCCGTTTTCCTTGGGTTAGCTAGACCCTTATTTGCCCCACGGCCGGGCTTTTGGCATGCTTGAGATGCCTTATACACGTGTGTTTGCCTGTTAAGTAGGCTTTATGGTGTTTCTAGGCACGTCTGCCTAGGTATAATACCCGTTATTTTGTCAAAAGAGGACACGTTGACTGTCCGTTTTTCATTCACTTCTTTGGGATTATATTTCCCAGCGTAAACTGTTACAAAAGATTTGTCCTTGGGGAAACCCCAGATTAGTAGTTAAATGTTACAAAAGTGGCTCTTGGCCATTTTCCCTGGGGGCAGAGCCCTCACATATAATATTTCCTAAGCTGCATGAGATTCCAGGTCCTGGGGACCTCCTTGCCCTCGAGTGTTTCCAATTTGCAACTCCCTTTGCCGTTTGCCCATACGACTTGGTAAGGCCCCTCCCAGTTGGGGCCTAGCTTTCCGGTGCTCTCTTGCAGGCTGGCATCATTTGCTCTTAGGACTAGGTCCCCGGGGACGAGGTTAAGCTTTTTCATCCTGGCGTTGTAATAGCTTTCCAGCTGCTTCTTGTATTTAGCCTCCCTGACTGCTGCTATTTCTCTTATTTCTTCCAAGAGATTCAAGTTAATCCTGAGGTCTTGCTCATTTTCCTCCTCCCGGAGCCTCATTCGGGCAGTTGGGTCCTATCTCAGCTGGGATGACAGCTTTTGTCTCGTAGGTTAGGCTGAAAGGAGTCTCTCCATTGCAACCTTTAGGAGTGGCCCTGTATGCCCATAACACGAATGGTGGTTCTTCCAGCCATCCTTTTTGTTTTCTCCCGAGTCTTCCCTTCATTCCCTTGATGACACTTTGGTTAGCTCTCTCTACCAATCCATTACTTTGGGCGTGGGTGACGGAGGTGAACACTTGTTGAATGTGTATCCGCTCACACTATGGCTTAAAAGGTCTTCCAGTAAATTGGACGCCATTATCACTCACCAGCTCTTTTGGGACCCCGTATCTGCATATGATGTTGTCTAATACAAACCGCCTCATCTGTTCCCCAGTTATTTTTGCCAAGGGCTTCGCCTCGATCCACTTGGTGAAATAATCGATGGCCACTACCACATACTTGACCTGATGCGGGCCCAAGCGTGGAAGAGCGGGCCATCCTGTATTTGGAGGCCCAAGATCGCGTCACAAAAGGGGCTTCACTGAAATGGCTCTAACTTGGGCTACGGGGGTCCGGTTTGGGCGTGTGACCAGTCAAAACGAACGGGAGAACGAGCTCTATCTTGCTGCAGACGCCTACGGCGGTTTGGGTCATCGTCCGGGCCAAAATCGCTTATTTCTATTAGTTTTTTTCCATTTTTATGTTTTTTCAAGTATTTTGGGCATTTTGTTTTTGGGCTTGTGTTTGGCCCGTTGTCTTTTTTAGGCCCGTTTCGAATTTCTGTCTCTATTTATGTATTGCCCTAGTCATTTGATGAATCAGAATTGAATTTTGAGAAAACAGTTTTTTCACTTCAATTTCCGAGCCCTTTGGGTTGAATTTTGGGGTTGGGGAAGAACAGCACGGGTATTCACATAATCAACGTGTTTGATCTTCATTATCGTACTACTCACTACATCATGACCCCACCTGGACCTTCCGGGAATGGCCCGATTATGTCGATGGCCCACTTTTGGAAGGGCCATGACGTTGAGACTGGTATCATGGGGTGTTTGTGTCGATGGGTCATTGGTGCATGTACCTGTCAATTATCACATCTCTTAATCTCCTCGGATGCCGTTTCATACATTCGTGGCCAATAGAACCCCGCGTTCATCGCCTTTGTTACTATCGTCCTTGGCCTCGAATGCATTCCACAAATCCCCTCATGCATTTCCTTGATCACATACTCAGCTTCCTCCATATCAACACATTTCAGGGATGGACCTAGGTATGACCTTCGGTACAACTCCCCATCAATCAACTCATACTGCAGGGCCTTGACCCTTACCTTTCTGGCTGCCTAGTCTCCCTCGGGCAATGTTCCGTTCCTGAGGAACTTTATGACCGGTGTCATCCATTTTTCCTGTGCATTCTCTATTGCGGTTACCTCCTTCGTGTTGAGGGAAGGGGAGGTCAGGACTTCCACTTTGACTTCTCTTGCCAGGTGGTCGAACGCCACCGAGGCCAATTTACTGAGGGCATCGGATTTTCTGTTCCTTCCTCGGGGGATGTATTCTAATTTGAAAGTTTTGAATGCCTTGGCTGTTTCCTTTACTTTTGCCACGTACTGAGCCACGATGTTGTCTTTGGCTTCGTACTCTCCTTGGTACTGTTTTACTACTAGTTGTGAATCAGTGCTAGCTTCCACATGCCTTGCTTTCATTTTTTGTGCCAGCCTCATTCCTGCCAAGAGGGCCTCATACTCTGCAGTGTTGTTGGTGTTCTCGAAGTCCAGTCTTATTGCGTATGTCAGCTCAATCCCTTCGGGGCTTATCAGTGTGATGCCTGCCCCGCTCCCTCCTTCACTAGAGGCCCCGTCGGTGAGTAACTTCCACACAGACTCGTCCTCCTTTTCTTTTTCTTCTTTCTCCAAGGCTTCCCATTTTAAAAGTTCCCTCTCTTCATCCTCAGGGACTTCTGCTAAAAAGTCGGCCAGTATCTGCCCCTTGGCCGTCCTGGGTTTAAACTCCAAAGAGTGTTCCCCCAGCTCCACAGCCCATTTAGCCAACCGTCCTGACAGCTCCGGCCTCCCGAGTACCTTTTGGAGAGGTTGATCAGTCATTAGGACAATCTTGTGCCCTTGAAAGTACCTCCCGAGTCTCCGGGATTCGAAAACAAGGGCTAATGCCAGCTTCTCCAGGGGCATGTAGCGTTCCTCGGGGCCTTTAAGTGTTCTGCTGATGAAATATATTGGAATCTGCTTCCCTTCCTGTTCTACCATCATGACTGCACTTATGGTCGTTTTCGAGGCGGACAAGTATAGGAGCAGGAGTTCTCCGGGCACTGGGGTGGCCAACGTTGGGAGCTTGCAGATGTATGTTTTCATTTCTTGGAAGGCAGCCTCCGCTTCTGGGGTCCATTTGAATTTGTTCGTTTGGAGGCAGTCCTTCAACACCTTCATGAAGGGGAGGGTCCTGTCGACCACCTTTGACAAGAAACGATTTAATGCTATTAATCTCCCATTCAGTTGTTGAATGTATTTCAGGGACCTTGGAGATCGCATCTCAGCCACAGCTTGAGTTTTCTTCGGGTTAGCTTTGATTCCTCCTTTAGTGACCACTACCCCCAAGAAACTCCCTTCCTCTACCCCAAAACAGCACTTTTCAGGGTTTAACTTCATATTCACGTCTTGCATTGTGTTAAGAGTCTCAGCTATGTCATCTATCATGGCCATCTCTGTCAAGCTTTTGATAACAATGTCATCAACGTATACTTCCAAGTTCCTTCCCCGTTGTTCCCTGAACAGGGTGTTTATGAATCTCTGATATGTGGCCCCAGCATTTTTAAGATCGAAGGGCATCTTGGTATAGCAAAATGTCCCCGCGTCTGTGATGAAGGCGGTTTTCTCTTCGTCCTCTATTGACATCTGGATCTGATGGTATCCCTTGTAGATCCAGGAAGCATTTTAGGGGGTACTGAGACAAAGAGTCTACATGGACGTCTATTTCTGGGAGGGGGTAACAATCCTTAGGACATGCTTTGTTTAAATCCTGGAAGTTGATGCACATTCTCCATCCCCCGTCTTTCTTTTGAACCATGACCGGATTGGCGATCCAGGACGGATACCTTACTTCTCTGACTATTCCTGCCCTGAGCAGTTTTCTGGTTTCCTCACAAGCAGCTCTTCTTTTGTTGGGCCACATGCTTCGCTTTTTCTGTCTTACCGGTTTCGCCCATGTGAAGGTGTTGAGCCGGTGTTCGGTTAGGCTCATAGGGATTACTGTCATGTCTCCGTGTTGGAATGCAAACACATCTATGTTGAGGAGAAGCAGTTCCTTCAGGGCACTCTTGCATTTGTCACTTAAGTGATTTCCTACTTTGATCGTTTGTTCTGGGAACCTATCGCAAAGGACCCACTCCTCTACTCCATCTTTCCGGGGCCTCTCGGATGCTTCTCCTTCGGATACGGAGGAAATCACTTCATAAGCAGACTTTACCCAGGCTAAACCCTTCGGTGTTTGAAACACTAAAGCTCCATGAGGGGTGGATGCCTGTGCTTGTAGGTCCCCGATTCCGGGTCTCCCTAAGATTGCATTATACTTTGAGGGTGCCCTGACCACTGTGAAGGTCAGGTTTATCGTTCGAACTCGATCCCCTACCTCAACTGTGAATGGAAGCCTGATTTTTCCCAGGGGGTGTGATACACTGTTTTGAATCCCACTAAGGGGATGGAATCTTCTTCGAGCCAATCTCTTACATCTCTGTCAAATCTGAGAAAACAACGACACCGGACCCTCCGTCTACGTGTATTCGAGACACTTTGTGGCCAGCTATTATGGCTGAGATGTTGAGTGGAAGTCGTTGCACTTCATTTTCCTCCAAGTGTGGCATGAGGATGGGAGCTTTCATTCTTTCTGGGGAGCCCAGGATCCTGGCTTTTACACTCCGTGTGGTATCGAATTCATTCATTCTTCTAATCATATCAACATCTGCCCTCCCAGGCTCCCTTACATCTCTTCCCTTGCGGTCCCCTCCCCCTCCTTAATTTCCTTAACCAAGTGGGCCAGCCTTCCCGTCTTCACTGCAACCTCTATTTCTCTTTTTAAATACATACAGTCATCGGTTTTATGCCCAAAACCTTTGTGGAAGTCACAATACTCGTTAGGCTGTGCCTTTGGCCCAGGCTTTATGGGTGGTGGCCTCGGGAAGGAGTTCTTTACCCTCTCAGTGGCCAGTATCTCACTTGGGGTCTTGGTGAGAGGGGTGAAATGATCAGAGTAAGGTGGGGGGCCTCTCCTTCGAGGTCTATACGGGGAATATGAGGGCCTTGCTCTGTCGTGCAACATTCTATCAAAAGCGGGTTTTTTGGAGTAAGGTGTACCTTTGTATTGAGGCTTTGCAGCTGGGGTGATCCTTCGAGTTGTGACGTCCATCTCCTTAGCTTTGCTGACCGTGTCTTTTCCTCTGACAAAGGCTCTGACCCTGTCCATAAGGTTGTCAAACGAGTGGGGGAACTCCTCCCCTAGTTTCTCATACAGTTGTGCATGCTTTAGCCCGTTTATGAAACTGCTGATCTTCATGACCTCCGGGACATCTTTGGTGTTCATGCTCTCCTTGATGAACCTCTCCATATACTGATCTACTCGCTCACTGTCCCTCTGCCTTATGTGGAGGATCTCATTTGGATTCTTGACCACCTTTCTTTGCTGGCCAAAGTTCCTGAGGAATTTCTCGCTTAACTCTTCATAACTATCGATTCCCCCTAGAGGGAGGCTGTCAAACCAAAGTCGGGCTCCCTCCGTCAGAGTTTGTATAAACATGTGGCACCATACAGGCATGGACCATCGCCCAAATTGCCCTGCTCCCCTGAAGGCATGAAGATGATCTTCAGGGTCTCTTGTCCCGTCATAGCGGTCAAAATTTGGGAGTAACTTTGTTTTGGGGGGCATTGGTGCTTCTGCAATCCTTCGTGTGAACTTTGAGACCTCAGCTAAGTCCCGTGGTAGATAGGGTTGATCCAGGCCATCCTCACTTTGGTTATCCTTTTCCTTCCCCTTTTCCTTCGACTTCTTTCCTGAGATGAGGTCCTCCCTTTCTTCTGAAGACATTTGTCTAAGGGCAGTCATGAATGTTTCCAGTGGGTCACCACTGTTGCTCTTGTTTGAAGGTCTGTCCCTTCTTGGTTGGAGGGTGTGTCAAAAGAAAGCCTAGCCCTGAGGCTATCAAGCTTTTCTTGTCTCTTTAAATCTTCAAGACATTTTGTTAGCTTTTCTCTGTGCATGGCCACAAAATCTGGGGTGATGTGCTCCGTTCTTTCTGGGTTTTCCACCTGGTTCTCGTTGCCTTCTTCATGAGTTATGTCTTCTACAGTGACCCTATCCATATCATTCTGTGCCGTCTGGGTGATACGCGAGTTGGGTGGGGTTGCCATGTTGTTGTCGGTGAGATAAGCTACTCTTAACGTCGGAGTTTGATGTGGGAACACCGGACAGGCTGATATCCCACGGATGGCGCCAATGTTGAATACCCAACTCCCGGATGACGTTAGATGGATCTTCGTTGACGTCAAGAGTCTTTGTCTTTGCTACTACAAAAGAACAAACTGTTAGCCTCGCCACGGAGGGCCCCGGAGGGGGGATCCGTGACCAAGCTCCGACGTGAGAGTAAGTAAACTTGCCGGAAGAGTTGAGGAGCTTACCCCGATGAGTATGATCACCGGGATGTTTCCTCTAAGGTGTGAATCTAATAAATGCGATACTTGTAATAAATATGTGGGAATGATGGTCGGAATTTAGTGTGAGAGTAGTAAACGTGAGGGTAGTAAATGAGATACCTGGATCCTGCTTGATCATCCCTTTTGCACCCTTATATATCCACCAAGCCTTAATCTTCACGTGAGATATTTTTACGAGATAATCCAATGGGTTCTGATAGTCTGTGGGGGGCTCAGACAAGTGTCTGACCCCCAACGGTGAGATCATAGTCTCATTTAATGTTTCCGGCGAAAGGGTACAGTTCCAGCAAAAGATCCTCTGTTAATCAAGCATTAAATGTTGTCTGTCTTCTCCGGTCCTTTTTCCCGCTCATAACGGTAACCTTAGTGGGCAAGGCAGACTATTGTTGGTCTTTTCCTGTTGGGCTTGCGTGATGATAGCCCAAAATGGGTAAATGAGGCTTCCCATTGGCCCGTTGTCAATAATATCGGAAAAAGTTATTTTAAGATATAAAATTGATCTACAATACTTCTAATTTACGGATTTAACATTTTCTTTTTTCGTTATAAACATATATATTAATATGCATAGTATATATGTGTTCACGCATTGTCCTATCTATCCTCTCTAATAAAGGAATAAAAACTTGGACACATGTCACTCTCACAGCAACCCCAATCCTTTTTTTCCCGCCCATTACCCACATAACCGATTGGCTTACCCGGATCCTTTTTTAACCCAGAAAGAAAATACATGAATATTTCATACCCGTTCTCTAGACCCGTAGTTAAGTCAACCCTAATTTTGTTCCAGCCGCATTCACCCTCTCTTCCAACCACACCATCTCTTCCAGCCGCATTCACCCTCTCTTATCTGTGTCGAACATCGCCATCCTCCTCCGCTCCAATCCCCACTGCTCTTCATCCAGATATCCGCTCTTTCACCTCTGCAAAACCCTCTTCGAAATTGTTACTATGTTTTCTGTGTATAGGGCTTTGTATTGGTACGCATCAGATATGGGAGCAGCACAAGCGATGAAGAGAATTCCACGGATCAAGTTTGAACAGCGTCATTTGAAGCCTTCTGGTTTGTATCCGTTTTAATCTTTTCATTTTAGATGTTTGATTTCTTTGTGCTAATGTGTGGATTTGTTGTTTAATGTTAGTCTAGAAAAGCAATAAGTAATTCGAGCCCTGTAAGAACAGTTTGGTCCACCAAAGGTGTTATTTGTTGATTTAGGAATGATTATATGAATGAGTTATTATTTTTATAAAAAGTCGATGTTAAACATTTTTTTATATAAAGTGGTTGTTAAACAATTAGCACAACATAGAGTGATATTGGGGACTTTTAAAAGGGCATTAAACAATTAGCACAACACAGTTAGTTCTTAGTTTTTTTAAATTATAGCTTAGATGTTTATACAATCAGCAGACATAGAGTATGTTGCAAAGAAAGAGATCGATTTTGGTTTTTTAGTTCCAATTGGATTTTACTGTACGCCATTTGGCATAGGGATGAGCAAATGGTTCTGAGTACCGGTTCAATACTGATATTTACTGAATTTACCCTCAAATAACGGTTCGTACCAGTACCGAACCGCACAAGGTATTTTTGGTACCAGTACCTGTTTTTTGGGATTTTTGGTACCGCTTCGTACTGAGCTCATCCCTAATTTGGCATGCATACAAACGAGAATGTGTTACTATTGGTTTTAATCGTGTATGGGCATACACAATTGAGCGTTTCCTTAGGCTGGGTTTTAAAAAGCGCGTTACTCTTATCACAAAATAAATACAATAATATATTGGGGATCTTTAATCGTTAATGTTTAATTTAATGAACACAATTCTTGGGTAATTGCACGTCATACTTATTTGTTATTTTTCTGTAGACTTGTAATAATATTTGTTATTTTCCATATAGTAATTATTGAAATTTGAATTGTTATTTTGATAAATTATCAAATTTCGTGAGTTACCAAAATTATGTTCCCAATATATTTGATAACGTGGAATCCTGTATTTTTAGAAAACTAGAAAATGCTATATTTATCATTCTATTTTTGTATTTTGTCATAATTTACTAAATTTTGACGGTTACCAAAACTACATCCCGAAATTTTTACATCCCGAAATTTTTGGTAATAACCTGACCAATCATCTTTTTAATGTTGGATTGACCACGTTCTAAGGTAACTTCTCTTTTTAGAGTGTTTTTTTTTTTTTTTTAATTTTAGACGGCTGAGATTTGATCTCAACATGCACGAATCAGGATTAGTTTTCTTAGAAACAGTTTCTATTAACGCGGGTTAACAAAATAACTTTCTATATTTTTGGAATTTGAAATCATTCAGTTTTTAAAAGACAACTATAAAAACACCATCAAACCACCTCTTATCTAATCTGCTACTACGACATTTTCTCCTCTTTAAACCAGATTGCTACCGGTAAGATCTTTGTATAAATTCTTATTGCTAAACTTCACTATCATCATATATAACACTTTCATTCATACTTCATGTTTGTTTTATGTTGTGTTGACGTTCATTAAACTTAATTTTTCATTCGATTCAGCATGATTTTCTACATTATTACAGGTTAAATAATGGAACCTACGGATATCACCTTTCTGAACCACCTTGATGTTTCACACGACAACTACACACTCAAAGTTCGCATTATCAAACTATGGAGGCAACCTTCGTTTAAGGTCCCTGGGGAAACATATGCAATCGAGATGATGCTTATGGATGAGGAGGTATTTTCCATATATTCAGACCAATATATATTAATTAATATACATTTTTAGGGTTTTAAAGTTTTTATTTGTTCAAGTTTTTAGTTTTTTTTTTAATTTTCGTTAACCTTAACATCGTCACATTTTATTTACTGTATTGATATCTTAAAGTTTTTTTAACGTTTAGACGAGATTTTCTAAATTATAGACATAAACCTGTAGATATCTTTGGTATATTATTCTTTATTATTTGTTTCAGGGCAATAAGATCCAAGCAACTGTAATGAACAAGTACTTGGTTAAGTTTAAAAAGCTGCTGGAAGAGAATGTTTGTCTACTGATCAAGAAACCCTCCTTAGGTGACAATACGTCATCATACAAGTGTATGGATCATCCACATAAAACTGTAGAAATGTATCGTTTTTTGTGGCTTTGTGGCTGCTATTTATTTTATATTACTTACCTTCGAATATTATGTTTTCAGGATTCAATATCTGGTACCGGTGAGAATGAAACGCCTTTATCAGTTTCGGACATAAGCACCGGAAGGAGTTTATTGCAAAATGAAAACACAAAAAAGACAATCATCTATGGCGAATTAAAGCGTAACTTGGTTGAGGTGTACGACCTTGACGAATCCCCCGGTCGATCAGCAACTAAACCCCGTCAAGATCCTACTGAAGGTCTGAAAAGAGATTTCGAGCCAACTCTCTTGGTTCCAAAGATCGAAAAATAATTATGTTTTCCAATTCTGAAGTTTTAAATTTGGTTGTTTTTTAAGTTATCATCGTATTTGCGTTTTCAAAGTTTTCGGATTTTAGTTGTTAATGTTGTTGACTGTTTGGATTCAAGTTTGTTTTTAATGAATGGTTATTTTGTCCACCCCGTGAAATTCACGGGTATTAGCACTAGTATATTAATAAACGGATGGAATGAACAGTATATTTCAGGGGGGGTATTTAAGGGGTTCTTTCATCGCTCCCCATCTGGCGGCAGGAGATAGACAGACAGTGCGCGACGAAGGGAGAGAGAGAGAGCCGAAGGCAGAGTGAGATAGAGAGAGGCGCGGCGGTGATGGACGAACCGGCTATGGTCTCCGGCCGCCGGTAATGTTGTCCATCGTCGCTGAATGTGAACTTGACGGCCGGGGGTTCTAGGGTTCCGGCGTCGGTACCGGTCACTCTAATCGGTGGATTCTGGAGACGAAATGGGAGACTTGAAGGTGATCTTGAACAACCACAACCTCAGAGACTTGAATCGTGTTTCAGCGATAATTGTAAGCACTTTTGGTCTGCATGTCTCCATTTATTCGGTAGATCACACTTTCCTCTTTGCGGTGAGATTACGCGAGGTGATATCGAACAGGCGGCGGAAGATACCACCGGCGGTGGAACAAGCCACCGACAGGTAGCCTCAGTTTCACTTTTATTTTGCTGTTTGATTTTTTTCCATTCTTATGCCCTCATGAACTCTAGGCTTCTGTTCGTTTGCAAGTATAGTTACTTTGGCTCACTAGCAATTGACTTACAAAATTTATTTGTCAACATAAGTTTGAGTTTCTCTTTTTTAATTCATTTGTAGTAGTCCGTTGTTTTTTGATTCATAACACCCAATACATTTTAATTTTTGTCCTTAAATTCATAGTTTTGATCTCTTTGTAGAAGGATTATGTTTCACACTTTCACCTAGCAAGGAGACCGTGTTTAATGCTAGCAGCGACGATGAAAGTTTTCGGCTACAAATGCTTAACCCTCTTAGGACGAGATCCAAAGTGACGAATGCTAATCAGCAGCGTGTCGGGTTGGAAAGCTATGGCGGTGGGGTTTCGGTCGGAGAATATATGTAGCAAAGACGAAAAACGGGTTGGATCCGGGTATGTAAGTTTCACAAAAGGTGTGTGTAGGCTGTAAGACCGTACGAAGGGGGCTTGAAAATAGGGCGTTATGCGACACGTCGACGACACGTAAGCACACGTCAGGGACAGGGCGTGGTGCAAAAACGGGAGGTGTGGGACAGGGCGTGGACGGCGTTATTCAACACGTGAGACACTTTTAAACTTCAAAATTCTATAAAATCTATTGAATTTAAATAAAAACATTAATATTAATTGCATCCAATCACACGCGACCATATTGTCTCCAACCCTCCGCGCCGGTGGAATTCTTGCCGCCCCTTCAACAACGCCGTCTACAATGCCGCACCCGGTGTGGTTTGTGCGGCGTGGAAAGGCAACAACGCCGCTCCACCATGCCCACACCATGTGGTCTAAGGATGAGAAGTTGTAAGTTTCACAAAAGCTGTAGCCTGGATGTGTGCTATGTTCTCAATGAAGCATTGAAGCCTGATACAAGGTAAACGTAATACATGCTACTTTGTTGTGCTCTCATATGAATAGGATCAATTGTTTGAAATAAGTATGTAGCTTACTGTATTAATGCCCACCATCTTTTAATATTTTGAAAAGGGATACCTTTAGATCTGTTATGCCTCTCATTGCTCAGCAACTTTGAATATTTTGAAAATGGCTGCTACTAATAATGATAAAAATATTATGTGACTGTATATGTTGGTAGCTTTCTATTAAATTTCCTGATATTTTATACCCTAAATCAAGAGACATTTCAGTTACAATTTACAAATGTCTATGCATGTATAGCATCTAACCACCTCTTTGATTCTTTGAACATAGTCTGGCATTGTTGGAATCTTTTTAAATGATTTAAATGAATTAAAGTTATGGTGTATTAGTTTATCTTTTAATAACATGAAGTTTTATTTTATATCTCTTTTAGTTGTTTTTTTTATCGGCACAAATCGAATATATATTGATTGTTTTAAAAAGTTGAAAAAGGGTGAAGGGGAGGGGAACCATGAACTCCAAAAGACATTGTTGGGGTTTGCATGAGTTCGATACCCAGGCAAGGGAACTGTGTATTTGTACATGTTCCAAAAAAGGACTAAAAGTCTTAGCAAACAACAAACAAATACAAAATACTCTTCAATTTGTATTCTGTATATAGCAAGGCTAGATATTCTTTGAATATTATTCAACTTATGCTGTAAATTTAATTTGTAGCTTGGAATTGTGATTGATCATTACTAGACATTTGCTTAGATGAGTTCAGAAAAGAAAAGTACACAGCTGATCATTATATAAAAGTACCGCGATAAATGTTGTTATATGCTGATGTGGGCGGTGTAAATTTTGTAGGGTTGTTATTCGCGTATTTGGGCGGTGAAGCCACTTCTATTTTCACAGTTACCCTGTGTCCTCCACAGACCTGCATAACACATCCAATTCCCAACCGCACGGCCATGCCTTTTTAGATTACAATCCAGCCGCCTCCTACAAAAGCAATAGCAACTGGCTCATCTCCACGCCACACAACTCCACAGCGACACGATGGGGCATCGCAGGTTAATGGTAATAAGTCTCCAATGATCGTAAGTTTACGGATGTCACAGGAGCCGTATGAGGTGGAAGCTCGGCGTATTGTTTTGAAGCCGAGCTACACGAGGGTCTACGGAATAATCACATGTAGGAAAAGGTAGTTTTTTAATATGATTACAAAGATGCAATGATTATTCTACAAACCTGAATCCAATGATGGGTCAAAACTGATTCGGGTTATGAGTTTAATGTAATGATTCATTTAGCGCGATTGCGTTATGAGTTTTAACGTAAATCGTACATGTTATCACACCAAGAACTATTCGGATTAGCGCGGCGCAACGCGCGCAGTGTATAAAACTAGTTAGATTAATAAAGATGTATGAATTGGTTCTCTTTTCTCTCTTGTTTATTTCAATAATAACCCTTTTACTCCTTTGTAAACGAATGCTTGGCCCACTTCTTTCTAGCCAATCACAAATACAAACTTTAATTTCCAACTCAAAATTTCCCTTACTAAACTTTCGTGACCTCCTAATTGATTCATATCAGCCCATTAAGCCAAGGCACAAAACCCATTTGAGTTCTTGTGTTTTTTTAAGTTGTAGCCCAAACTATTTATTGGTCCAACAACTCAAACTATTTAGTTACCAATTTAGCCCAACTTATTGGATTGGATATTAGCCCACCAACTATGTTACCCATATGGGTTGGGTTGGGGGTTTAGCTGGGCATGGCGACCACCTAGAGGTGTACAAATCGGTTTTTTTCAGAAGCCAGTTTCGGTTATTAACCGAACCGGTTTTTTCACCTAAAACAAAAATCGGTTTTCTTATTACTGGTTTCGGTTACTAACCGGTTTTTCAAGTCCAAAACAATAACCGGTGTAACAGGTTGGGACCGTTTTTTAACCGTTTTTTGCCAAAAAAACCGGGTTTTAACCGGTTTTTCAAATCAAGAGTAGTAACCGGTCATAAATCGGCGGTTCGGTTATAAAAAAACCGGTTAAAAAAACCGGTTTCGGTTCTTTTCCCGGTTTCGGTTCTAAACCGGTTTTTTTTGTACACCTCTATGACCACCTATGTTTTCATCATCATATATGGATGATTAGGTTACAATAAAAATTGAAATCAAGCTGTAAACGCAACATGAAATTAAAACAGAAAAAAAGCGTCTTCGATGCATAATTTGTAGAAATTAAAATAACAACAAACGAGACATGTCCAAACTAACATTTCATGAAATCATTTATCAACACTAATCACCTCATTTGCTTAGGGACTTTGATCTCAAATTGTTTTTACATATATAATAAAATCATCTGATTTTCTATTCCGTTCACTTTAATTTATGATTATGTGTTTAGATAATAATAAAATCATCTGATCTTCTATGTCCTTTATCTGATATTCTATTTCGTTTACTTTAATGTATGATTATGTTTTTAGATAATAATAAAATCATCTGATCTTCTATGTCCTTTACTTTAATTTACGATTATGTGTTTAGATAATAATAAAATCAACTGATCTTCTATTTCGTTTACTTTAGTTTACGATCATGTGTTTAGATAGTAAAACGATTTGATCTTCTATTGATGGGGTATGGTATTACCCAACCCGAACGACCGGACATATCCGTTACTTATCGCCTTTTATTATAATATTTATTATTATTGCGTACTAACCCGCGAAACCTAGCGCATTGTAGTTTACACTACACTAGGTTGTGGGCTTGTAGAGATAATCTCTAACTGGGCCTGGCCCATTTAGGTTAGGAGAGGCTAATATCTCCTATATAAAGAGGTGTTCACCTCATTATTAGGGCACAAGATATGGAGTCGCAACACTTTTGTTGCTGGAAATAAGAGATTCTTCTCTTACCAGCCATCTCTACATCCCCATGTTTCTCTTTTCTCCATTGCAGATCTAGGTTCAAGAGTAAGAGCAAGGTGTGATTCTCCATCCTCTCAGAGAAAGCGGTCCAATCATCCCGTCGGTGATTCAGTGTTTCAACATTGACGCCCACCGTATCTAAATCTAGATCCAAAAAATCACACCTTGTTTTTTCTCTACCCGGCTTCCAGATCTGCGTTCTTCACACAGGCTTTCCTGGTTCAAACTTTTAGATTTTCCTATTAGATCTCAAAAAGAAATTTATTGACAAACATTTCATTAGATCAGGTTCAAAAAATTTATCTTTTTGAGTTAAATACACACATGTTACATATCTAAGATCTATATTTGTTTTTCTCTCCAATTTATTTATACCCCTATCTCGAAAAGAAAAATGCTTTAATGAGTGTCTTCTTTAAGAAGTGTCACACAGTGGCAAAAATATCTATAATGCACATTTTCTTTTTCTTTTTCTTGGAATGTGTTATAATTTTGCACAGAAAAAGAATTCTATATACAAATAAAACAAGACAACCATTTTTTCATTATTAAAAGAAACCACTTTCAAACCATCGACGGGGACCAATGGACCATTCATCTTTCAGATCTGTATTTACCAATCTCCATTTACAATTTTCGTTTAAGAAAACCCCGTAACATCGTTTATTAAATCTAAACCTCCAGATCTGTGAGGTGGAATGATATTATCGGTGGACCTCTGTGTGTTTTCTTCATGTCAATCTTAGTGTTCTTGGAGCCCCACTCTTGATTTTCGAATCAAGAAACTCCATAAATGTACTCATTCAAACTATAGAAGAGTTGACAACTTTCAAATCTGATTTTGCACACAATATTCGGTTAAAAACCAAAAATCTGGGTTTTCTTTCGGTTAAACCCCTTTTTTCGGTATGAAAATCCAAACCCAGAAATGATTTTCCACCTCTTTATTTACTTCTTTTACGATATTAAACAGCAGAGACAATATTCTATCCAATGTATTATAGCTAAACAAACAGCTGGGGGAACTTGATGTCTATAAGATGCATACGTATGAACATCAAAATAATTTTTATTAAAAATAAAAAGAGGGTTTGATAGTTGTAAAGGTGTACCGGCCTTTTAAAAGTAGAATTTCCTATGGCAATAGTACAATACATGTTTCACATAATACAACCCATTAGTGCATATACATCTTTTAGTGGGAGACACATACTGACATGGCAGGCAAAAGGTGTACTTGATGTCCCTGGCTCTATATCTTTACAGCTGTTTTTACTGAAATTTACGATTGTGTGTTTGTTGGCAGTTGGCGTTGCCACTGACGTGGTCGTCAACTTGTATGACCGTTTGTTTTACGGCTATGGGAAGCCGGAGATGAAGCGCAATGATCAGGACCAGATTGTTTTTGAGATCCCCGTTCAGGGGGTGACGAAGGATGAGATCAGAATGTCCGTGAATGAGAAAAACATCTTTGTGTTAGAGAGTTCGAACAAAGAACGGTGTTATTCGCCTCACGTGAAACTTCCGACTGAGGTAAACTTTGAGAAAACGGTCTTTAAACCGGTTAAGTTGGAGTTGGGGATGGTTAAAGTGACAGTGAAATATTTTAAGCAAAAATTATGATACAACGAAGTAAAACATACAAGAGAAGTGCGACAGAGTCAGAAATTACGTAATCTTACTAAACTCGGATCCACGAAAGCTTTCTTGAATTCGTCAATTGATTTTCCGTTGCGTCCATTGCTTCCGTTTGTCGTGATTGAACGTCAGAAATTTGCTACTGCGGTGGTCTTCAACAAGCCAGCTCTGAACGCCATTGATTTTGAAGAAATTTTTGATGATGAAGAAGAAGGTGAAATGAGTGAAATGGGTGCAGGTTTTTATAGTGTGTGAGAAGGATTCCTATTGGTCAGTCTGTTTTTGCCTTAGATACTGTGCTAACGAACTTTACTAATAAGACAAAAAGTGATATTGCGTTGCGTTGCGTTTAATATTGCTCATTATTATCTTCATACACAAGCCCGTAATGCTCTTAAATGTTTGAAAATCTCAGTGGTCATAACTAAAATGATTGATTAACAAGGACACTACATTATTATGATCTCATGATTTTGATTAGAGGTGTTTACAGTTTGGATTTTAGGTCAAATCGTAAGGACACATACTCCTCATATTTGAGGGTATGCTCACGAGTATGGGGTATGTCTCTTTATTGCCTTATGTGGGTTAAGTTAATAGTCGTGATGCTTATTATTTGAGACGTGATCTTAAAGTTTAAACTCATATCAAAAGTCGATTTGAAAATATTCAAATGCACGTTTATAAGCGATGGAATTAAGTGCAAGTGGCGGTTAACCAGGATGATGCATTTTCTTAAGAATGTGGGAGCAAGCCCTTATATAATGAAATTTAAGTGTCTTAATTGAGTCAAGTAACAAAGAAAGGTGTCATCACATACATATATAAGCACTTAATAAGTAATAACTAGTCATATCATAAGTAACAAAGAAAGGTGTTATCACGTACATATATAAGAACTTAATAACTAGCCATCATAGGTAAATGTGTATTTGACCCATAATTTTTTTAATGGCGAAATTTCATTAAAACCAGACTAGCTAGGAGCTATACCAAACATTACAACAATAGCAAATACAAAATCAAGAACAATTTAGATACAAAATCTGTGCCATGTCTCCCAGTCCAGATTCGAGATATTAGATCGATTCTTGATCTATAGAAAACCGGAAACGATAAGTTCATTCCGCGTCTTACAAATAAACCAACATGCCATAGAGAGAACCGAGTGAACTGCTTCTAGAAACTACATGTAAAGTTGTGATAGCAAAACTCAATGAATATAAATGGTCATGTTTAGACTGTGAAATATAAGGAAAGGGGTCAGGTAAAAAAAATCAAATCCATTAAAAATGAGATGTTAAATTAAAAAAAACGAAATTAAATAAATACAAAACACGAAAGAAAGAACTATAAAGAAGTATAAAATGTGTTATACTGGTTTAAGCTTCGCCCACGTTGCAGGGCGCTGGACCGAATATTTCTCAAACATTTAAAGCAAAACATTACTATATAGTTTTGTTTGAAAAAAAAAAACTAAAACCACGATAAGACGGTAATTTTTAGCTGAGGGCAAAAGTGTAATTTTAATTATAACACCATATCTTAAATAAATGCATGTTTATAAGAACAAATTCACTTGTAACTACTTCGTAAAAGCATCAAATATCACATAACATGTACGCCATCATTTGATTAATGCGAATCTATTTTTAAATGTACAAACAAAACTAAAGTTTAGAAATGGTTCTTTGGTATGTATACGTTAACCATTAAAGAACTCTATGTCTTTAATAAATGGGTCGTGTTCGAGTTGACATGTTTAAATATGGGTTGACCTGTTGACTCGTTATTTTTAATAAAGTTTAAATTTGATTTTCCAAAGTACAAACAAAAAATATTTATATGCTTCATGAGTTCTAAGAAAAAAAAAAAACTGTTGAAGGCTTCAATAGTTAAAACGTTGGATTTGATTAGATTGAGTTAAATAAGCATCATCATAATAGTTGAGTTTCATCACAATGGAACATTGAATAGTTGAGTTAAACAAACACTTAATATCCATAATCACTATTGTCAAGAGTTTGAGTTAAACAAACAAAATGAAACTTAGTTTGATCAACCAATCAAACAAAATAAGAATCCTAGATTCAAAGTATAATGGATGAAAAAAATGAATAAAGTATCTAATAGATTTGAATAACATGCCTAATAGATCAAATGCCTAGTTTTATAGATAGGAAAAAAGATTCCTCACTGAAAATATGAATTGGTAAATAGACTGAATCCCCATCACACTTTCCCTTTAGAATCTTTATCTTAGATTCCCATAAGAACCATCATTTCCACTCCTGAAATCCCTACCACCAAACTTGCTAGAACCATAGCGATAATCCCGTATGTTGCACGGGTTATATAAACAAAATACTTCTTATAAATCCATTGATTTAATAAATTTACACATAGATGTAGATGTTGCTATACTCACAATTGGTTCCCGTGTTACGATTATTAATATATTTTACCACCCCGTTACTCTTTAACACGAGTGGCTTCTCATTGTCAAATGTACCTTGCTTCCGTCTTCAATCATATTTACCTTTTAAACATAGTAAGTTTTAGGAAGCGAGATTAGTAAATTAGGAGTGAAGGCCATAGGAACATTACAATTATTTTTGAAAACTGGTTTATGTATTAAACTTTATGATACCTTATATGTTCCTGAGGTAACTCGGAACCTTGTATTAGGACCAAAGTTAGACATGGACGGTTTTGTCGTTTCTCATGGTCATCGCAAACTCTCTATTCTCTATGATTCCGTTGTTTATGGTACTGGCATTCTGGATGGTGGTCTCTATAGATTAGAACTAGATGATAATTTTTCCAAATCTTTGTTGTCATATAATATTAATGAATCACTCACAAAGATGAAACAAATTCGAGACTTAGAGACTTCATCCATGTTGTGGCATCAACGTTTAGGCCACATCTCAAGAGAACGATTAAATCGTCTCGTAAAGGGTAAAGGATGAAGTCTTACCTCCTCTCGATTTCACTGATTTTGGAACATGTGTCAAATGTCTTAAAGGCAAAATGACATCAGCGAATAAGAAAGGTGCCACTAGGAGCTCTAATTTATTAGAACTCATTCACACTGACATTAGTGGTCCTTACCAAATCGCTGGTATAACAGGACATACTTCATTTATCACTTTCATTGATGATTATTCTCGTTACATGTACTTGTATCTTATTAAGGAAAAGTCTGAATCTCTTACAACTTTTAAAGATTATAAAGCTGAAGTTGAAAAGCAATTAGATCGTCAGATTAAAGTTGTGAGATCAGATAGAGGCGGTGAATATTATGGAAGACAAACTGATGTGGGTCAAGCTCCTGGTCCATTTTATGAGTTTTGTAAGGGCCAGGGGATTGTGAACCAATATACCATGCCTGGTACACCTCAGCAGAACGGTGTCGCTGAAAGAAGAAATCGTACCCTTATGAACATGGTGCGCACTATGTTAGCCAACACTAATTTACCATTATTCCTCTGGACTGAAGCATTAAAAGCAGCTGTTCATATACTCAATAGAGTTTCTTCTAAGTCTGTCCCTAAAACTCCTTATGAACTTTAGACAGGAAGGAAACCGAGTCTTAAATATATGAAAGTATGGGGCTGCATTGCTGAAGCAAAACTCTATAATCCTTTCCTAAGGAAAATTGACCCTAAAACAGTTACCTGCTTCTTTATCGGGTATCCTGATCATTCAAAGGGTTATCGTTTCTATTGTCCTTCCCATGTCACCCGTATTGTTGAAACCAAGCGTGTTGCGTTCCTGGAGGATTTCAAGGTCAGTGGGAGCAGTACCAACCCTTACGAAGAATTGCAAGAAGTACAAGACGCAGGGGGGGGGGAGAGACTCGTCGCTAACCATTACTCCGTTTACTCCTCTTGTACCCCATGCAACTGCACCTGAAGTCACTGCACAAATTCCATCTCCACAACCAGAACCCATTATACCTCATAACGAAGGCACATCAAACGCTCAAAACCAAGACAACGCTGAACCCGATAATCAACTCAGGAGGTCATCTAGGCAAAGACGGCCTACTAATTGGGATGATTATGTTACCTACCTGACTGAAATGGATGCTGGAAAGCTTAATGATCCTATCTCTTATAATGAAGCCATTAGCAGTGATCAGTCTTCTGAATGGAATAAAGCAATGATTGATGAGCTTGAATCCATGAAGAAAAATGACGTTTGGGATTTGGTAGAATTACCCAACGGTGTCAAACCTGTAGGTTGTAAATGGGCGTTCAAAACAAAACTGGATCCGAATGGGAATGTTGAACGCTACAAAGCGAGATTGGTTGCAAAGGGCTACACTCAGAAAGAGGGAATTGATTATCAAGAGACATTTTCACCTGTCTCTCGTAAAGATTCATTAAGGATCGTTATGGCCCTAGTAGCTCATTTTGATTTGGAGCTGCATCAGATGGACGTCAAAACTACTTTCCTTAACGGAGACTTAGACGAAGATGTTTACATGAAACAACCTGAAGGCTTTAAACCTGAAGGTCAGGAGCATCTAGTCTGTAAGTTGAAGAAATCCATTTATGGGTTAAAACAAGCATCACGTCAATGGTACCTCAAGTTTGATGAAGTCATGAAGAGGTAAGGTTTTATGAAGAATCAAGTAGATCAATGCACCTACCTCAAGATAAGTGGGAGTAACTTTACTATACTTGTCCTTTATGTAGATGATATTCTATTGGCAAGTAATAGTTGGGACATGTTGCATGAGTCGAAGCGGTTACTCTCGCATAACTTCGACATGAAGGATCTCGGAGATGCTTCTTACGTCATTGGCATCGAAATTCACCGAGATAGACACAAAGGGATCTTAGGATTGTCTCAAAAGACTTACATAGATCGTGTCCTTACACGTTACAACATGCAACAGTGCAAACCCTCAGTTGCTCCAGTAGTTAAGGGAGATGTTTTCGGTTCATTCCAGTGTCCGACAACAGAGGTTGAAAAGGAGCAAATGAGCCAGATACCTTACGCGTCAGTAGTCGGGAGCCTGATGTATGCTCAAGTCTGTACTCGCCCAGATATCGCTTATATTGCTGGAATGCTAGGCCGTTATCAGACTAATCCTGGTCTAGATCACTGGAAAGCAGCTAAGAAGGTCCTTAGATATCTGCAAGGGACGAAAGACTATAAACTGACTTATAGAAGAAGTGATCACTTAGAAGTGGTAGGTTATTCTGATTCTGACTTTGCCAAATGCAAAGATGACAAGAAATCCACTTCGGGCTACATCTTTATGTTAGCAGGCGGACCCATCTCATGGAAGAGTCATAAACAACAGTTAACTACAACTTCCACAATGATGGCAGAATACATTGCTGTGTACAACGCAACCTGTCATGGAATGTTGCTTAGAAATCTGATCACTGGACTCAAAATCGTTAATTCCATTTCTAGACCATTGAAGCTTTACTGTGATAACTCAGCTGCCGTTAGTTTCTCGAACAGTAACAGTTCGACTGGAGCTGGTTTATATCTCGATACAAAATATTTGTTCGTACGTGAACGAGTTGAGGAAAATAATCCTTGTATTGAGTATATTAGTACTAAAGATATGCTTGCGGATCCGATGACTAAAGGTCTCCCACCTAAAGTTTTCGAAGAAAATGTATCGAATATGGGACTTACTAAAGACCTTATTTAATGGCATATTGTACTAGCTTATGTTTTAATTAATAAAATATCCTCAGTTTGATATTGTATGTCTCTAACATATGTTCTGCCGGTGTAATGACATATAGACAAATATAAATACAAATCGGACGCTAAAGGGCTTATAAGTATTTTGATCATAACTATTAGGTTTTAAATTGAGGCTATAGTATGATTAATGGGGGTCCTGAGTCGAATGATGATTCAACGGCTGTATTTCTCTGCTATAGTTCTTGGTTTAAAGCTAAAATGAGTGTTAACTCCTGGCCAGGCTCATCTAATACTCATGATAAATGATTACTCGGCTAAGTGGGAGAAGTGAGATTAAATATATTATTAATATAATATTTAATCTTTTAGCCATTATAATCATTTATATTATATTAGATCAAAATATATTAATAACCTATTAATAATTAGTTGGTAATTGTTGATGGACCATATTACCCTTATTAACTAATTAGATTTCCTCTTGGGTGTATATATAAGGAGATTATTAGAGAGTTTAAGGGTTAGACAATTACACAATTCACATAACCCTCATAACATCAAATCGGCTCTCTCTCCATAACCGATTCTCTCCCTAGTCTCGGTTCATCGCCATCATAACTTTACACCCTAAGGAGGAACCAGACCATCCTGACAAGTATGTCGAACTCAATGGCTGCATCTCTGACTGGATTCTCTGCTGGCCTGACTGCTGTAACAGGTATTATTTACATGTTTTCCCTTATGTTTAACAGAACTGATCCAACACAGACAACTATAAACTTAGATCATAAGTTAATATATCACTTATATAAGTCTATTTCCGTTGTCCTATCGAAAAAAAGGAGTAGCCACCCATTGACAAATTTATACTAATATACTAATATTTTTGTGTCATTTAGCTGTGGATAAGTTGCTTAAGCAAGGATTTTAATTGTTGAAGAGTTCAAAACAAATTACAGAATTCATACATGCAAATACAAAGCAACGATTCTATAAATATAGTGATGAAACTAATTAATTGGGTAATTTTGTTTTGTGAATGTGAACATCGGTTTGTATTAAAGGAGTATATATCAAGCATGGCAGGCTACACAATTTAAATAATGGTAATGGATAAACACCTAAAAATCCGGGGTGTTAATAATAGCACCCGTAGTGAAGTGCTTTATAACGGGGAAGAGGGTCATAGCGCTTTATAGCGTCGCCCAACACCGAAACAGGGGGCGTTATGGGTGTGTTTTTGAAGCCAGTGTGTAGTGGCGGACCCAGGAATTTTTTCATGGGGGTGCGGAACATTTTTAAATATTTTAGGCCCCAAGGTATATAAGTAAAAAAATTGGTTCGTATCGGGTCGGTTTGAGTCGGATCGGGTTATGTAAAACAAAAGAACATCAAACTAAATGGTTGATATGGTCCTCTTAGTAGATATGCCCTTCTAATCTCATCTCGTTGATTCACGTTATATGATTCAATCGGCTTGCGATTATAAGGATCCGAAGGAAGAGTATCCACATCAACGAATTCGGAAGATGTATCAACTTTCCTCTTAAGAAATCGCGCCATAATGTCCCTACTCATGGTTTCTATCGGCTATCACAAACATATTGATCTATAAGTTCATGGCTCCATAACATATTACATAATGTATCAAGTATTCAAACACTAGAAATCATAATGTAAATCACACTAAAAATCATCTAAACATCATATACACCATTAAAACAAAAACCCAAACATCAGGTCTGATCGTATATAACCCACCACAAAATAAAATATCATCACTAACAAGAAGCACATGTCTCCTGCCATCAAAAAATCACTTCTGGTGGCTACCGGTTCCGTCCCACCCCACCAAAAAGCAACCAAAAAATCAACAAAAATAACATAGAAAATTACCCGTGTTCGATCGGCGGTGGTATGATGGCTGATTACGGTGGTATGCGGCTGTTGTTGTCGCTGATGTTCTGATCGCTCGCATGCGTGCAGGGATGATAGAGAGCGGGAGAGAATATGTAAGGGTTTTGGGCTTGTTTATTTTATTTTCGTTTGAACTATTGTTGATTTGTTGAGTTTGTTTATTGGGCTAAGACTTAGTAGTGAGCTAGTTAAATGTATTGGGTATTTGAATTTAGTTATTTAGGTATTAAAAGTTATATAATTTAGGTAGTATTTTAAAAAAAATAAGAGTTTACTAAAAAAATTTTAAAATATAAATGGATAACACTTTTTACCTAAGGGGTGCGGACAGAAAAATTCCAAGGGGTGCGGACGGAAAATTCCAAAGGGTGCGGACGGAAAATTTCAAGGGGTGCGGACGAAATTTTCGACAGAACTTAGCACTAAATTTTTTTTTCCCGGGGGTGCGCCCGCCCACCTTGGGCAACCCTTAAGTCCGCCCCTGCCAGCATGAAGGATCTACCCATTGTTTCCCCCACTCACACACATATATATACATACTTATGCATGTGTAATTGAAGGGTTATATAATCCCCTTACCTCTACACCCTCTAGTGATATAAAACCCTATAAAGTCAATCTCTTACGCATTTCGCCACTTGTAGCATAACGCCCCCAAAGGGGCTTTATGACTACACATGGCCTAAGGCAATATATCTCGGGTTGTTTGATTTTAACCGTGTTGCATAAATTCAACCCAGTAGCAAAATTGATTAAATGTGTTCTGTTTTAATCAGGTCCGGGTTTCTTGGGTCACTTATTAGTTGAGTCGGGTCTTTTCAGGTCGGGTTCGGCGATTGGGTCTCGGTTAAAAGCGATGGGCCTAGCTGTTGATTTTAATGATGAATTTAAAGTCTAACCGGAGTGTACGTATTTTTTGTAACCTTTTACAAAAACAAAAACTAATATAAGGCGCATGCTATGACTTAAACTGTATTTTCAATGGATCTACCATAATGTGATTTATATTTGGCACATTTGGAACACATTGTAGCCTTGAGATCTTGAATCCTAATTGTTTCATTTGGCTGCATATTGGAACATTTATTCTAACCATAGAATCCTCATATTATTTTATTCTTATAGTTCTTTGTTGTCAAGTGTCATGCCTATTAGTCTTTTATATGAGTCCATCCTTATGCCTCTTGTCTCCTGAAGCATGGACGTCCTCCGTAAGCATATTATTATGTGTTGACTATTATTAGAGATTTTAATGAAAATACATAATCCTATATGCTCCTTCGTTCAAGATTAGTCATCTATTCTATTTTTCTTGTGCATATTTTGTTGAAATGGTGGTTTATTCAAAACAAACATCTGTTCTATTATATTTGGTTGAAATGATGGTTTATTCAAACATCAGATAAGATAAGATAAGATAAGATGGTTTATATGGAACAAGAGACTGATAAGCAGGGGCGGACCCACACTATGTAGATCGGGATCCCCGGACCCCAATCTTTTCAAAAAGTTAGTAGAGACGGTATTTTTAAGGATCTTATAAGAAAAATAGATGAAACCCATTGTAACTAAAAGGTTGGTGTGGTGGTAAATTTGTAGACTTGTAACCCATTGTAATTTGTTGACTTGTTGACTAAAAGGTCGGTGAAGGTCTATGTTTTCTTTTTGCTAGCCCTTCCACTTAAGGGTGTTCATCGGATCGAATATCGAATTTTTGAATTATTCGAATCGGATTGTTCGAATAATTTTTATTTTTCCTTGAATTCGTATTCGATTCGAATTCGATTAAAACCTACCGAATTCGATTCGAATAAAAAACCCAATTCGTATTCGATTAAACATTCGAATTCGAATAAATCCGATTTAATTTGGATTCTTTAAAAACATGTAAAAAACTTTCAAAATGAAACATAAATTTTAAAGCAGCTATAAAGCATGATATCAAATTAAAAAGTTCCAAATAAAGTACCACAAGCCTAAAATCAAAAAAGAAGTCGGGAATAATCACTCCACATTACAAGTTAATATTTTAGGGTTAGAAATCTATTGATAGATTTGTTACTTAGGTTTTAGTTATGCGTCATGTAGTGGGTTTGGTAATGAGTAATTTTAATACTTTAAAAAAATTTGAAAATAATTTATAGTATAGCCTAATAAAAGTTATATATGTATTATATATAAAAATAAGAGTAAATTACGTTTTTGGCCCCTGTGGTTATATCACTTTTACTATATTAGCCCAAAATAAGAATTTTTAACATATCTGCCCCATGGTCTCTATAACTAACCATTTTAGCCCTAGTCTAACCATTTTAGCTCCCATGGTCTCTATAACTAACCATTTTGGCCCCCATGATCTCTAGACTTAGGGGCCAAAATGGTTAGATATAGAAACCATGGGGGCAGATATGTTAAAATTTCTTATTTTGGGCTAATATAGTAAAAGTGATATAACCACAAGGACCAAAAACGTAATTTAATCTAAAAATAATAAATAAAAATGTATAATTTTATTCGAATTTCGAATCGAATCGAATCGAATTTGAAATTATAAATTCGTATTCGATTCGTATTCGATTTACATGATTCGAATTGAATCGAATTCGAATTCTTATAATCGAAACGAATTCTTGATAATCGAATCGAATTTAAACGAATTTCGAATTTTTCGAATTCGAAACGAATTATGCACACACCTACTTCCACTTCTCTTAAAATGAAAGGAATTGGTCTGTAACTGTCTATGTTTTCTTCTTGCTAGCATATCAGGTGGATCAGGTTTAATATTTACCAATAAAATACTATAAAAAAATTAATAATCTGAACTAGTATGGAAAAATCAAAGGTAACACTAAAATTTATAAGTTTGTTTAAATGTATTATAACCATCCAATATCAAGTTACTTGAGTTAATCGATTCAGTTTATTTGAATTTTATATTTTTTAAACTTAATTCGAATTAATAATTTAGCTGAATTTAAAAGTCGATTTGAGTTCGGCTTGATTTGATTCTAGTTGATAAAAATATATAATTCAACTTAAAAAGTCCGTATTAAAATTATGTTATCGGACCGTCTCCCGACCCGACCTGAACGGCGACCGACCCGAAAAAAGGACCACAGTGGAAAAAAATTATGGATCCGCCACTGCTGATAAGTAGCACTGATGTGGGTGGATCGATCAATTGAATAGTCAGAAAAGAGAAAGGAGCAAGATAGAATATTTAGATAGTAGGCAATGAAACAAATTTCCGGCATGTTTTCTAAAAGTAAAGGCAGTGCCTTTTAGAGGGAAACAAACAAGAATAATTCCAAAACTACTTCCTAACTAATGGGAAATAAACGTTAGACCATGTGTACTGGTTAAGAAAAATAATGCCCCCACCATGGGGCATTATCCGACACGTGTCATCGCAGTTAGCATGGGGCGTTATTGCAAAAGTGGTGTAGTGGGAATAATGCCCCTTCCAATCATTAAAAAAAAAAACAAAGATAGTGCTCATTGGTTAGTCAAACAGTTGACCACTCCCCATTGGCCACCCTTTGATCTCTTAAACGTTATAATTAAAACGCTTGTATGCAAATTTTCAAAAAATAACACCATATAACGCCTAGTGTAGTGGGGGAGGGGGCGTTTTAGGGCGTTTTTTTTTTCAATTTTTTTTAAAAGTAACACCCCACTACGGGTGATCTTATGGGCATCCCCATTATTTCTATTATTTTAGCGCATCATAAACAGAAGGCAATTCAAATAAATAACTTTGAAAATAGAACGTTGAGAATTGCAGACTTCATGGTTTGTTCATGGGCTCCTCCTTGTGCATGGGCTGCATGGGTCTAGGCACATAAAAGAGACTCTACCTATAGATATGGTATATCATAGACATCTGCTACAAATATATATATATATATATATATATATATATATATATGGGTATATCGGGTTTTTTTTAATACCCGGAACCAGTTTCTAACTGTACCCGGTTCTTGAATGAGTGTGAATGGAACCGGTTCTTGTAGGAACCGGTTCTAATTCCTACCCGGTTTTAGACCATAAATAACCGATTCCGGGTAGGGTTGTAACCGGTTCCTCGGAAGAACCGGTTCCTTCGGGTAATTTACAGAAAAAGCTGCAACACCAGTTGGAATCGGTTCTATCGGTTCAAAAAAGACAAACACTAATACTTGGAATAAAAATTACATATTAAAAAAAGACAAACATATTACATTGTAACCGGTTCTAAAATATTACATTTATTTCTTTGACCGTTTACTTGTGGTGGGTGCGACCCTTTGACTTGCGGCTCGCTTTGGTGCGGGCACTTCGGTACACTCGTCTTCGGAATAATTAGTCTCTACTTCATCTTCCTCCTCTTCATCAACAATCTTGTTCTCTAATTCCACTTCGTCTTCTAGACTTGTCTTATCTTGAATACGGTCTACGACATCCAAATGATCCTTTACGCAAATTGCCATCTCTAATGATTCCGGTGTTAGTCTTGTCCTTCGGACAATACCCTGCTACTAAGAGAAAACACACTTTTTGAAGCTATGGTGGAAGCTTGGACCGTTAGTATATCACGAGCCATGGTGGCTAGAATCGGGAATTCCGATTCATTTGATTTCCACCATGACAAAATATCAAAGTTTTTATATTCCTCGGCGGTCATAGTACGCGAATAATTAGTTTCTTTATATCTACCGAGTTCACTTGATGGGGCGTTACCCCTCTGTTGTTTAGCCGCTTCATCTCTAATGACATTCAACATTGTTATGTTTTTCCCCATATTTGTTTAAATAATGATCATAAACTTTAGATAAACAAGTGTTGAATGTTTTTTTGATTTTATCTTTTAATCTTGGATCCTCCTCATGCATATCCAACTTGTCATATATTTCCTCAATTAAAGCTTCAACACCCGGGACATTTAAAAATGGATTTAAAGCGGCGACACATAGAAAAACGGGTGGTAAATCCAAAAAATATTTTTAAATTTTTCCATCATTGGTTTCATCATGTTCCTACGCATGTCACTTGAATTTTATCAAATACAATTCCGACAGAACTATAGAACTAGTAGGATAAGAAACATCAGAAAATGGTAGTTGTTGCGGTTTTGAAAACTTTTAGTGTTTCAATATTTCCCCAAGCTGTGTCTGGAAAAGGGTTGAGTTGGTAGTCATCACTTAGTGTTGTATGAAAAGTTTTAAAGTGCCCATTTGTTTTAAAAGCTTTAATAAAATCCGAAACATATTTATCCTGGAGCCCGTCCTGCAGAACTAAGTTAATAATATGTGCAACACAACGTTTGTGATAAAATGCCCCATCAATAATCGGTTTGTACTTTAATTTAATTTATCGACCGCCGTTGTGTTGTTTGAAGCATTATCAAATGATATTGAAAATATTTTATCCTCTAAACAATATTTAATGATTGTGGCATTTATAATTTTAAAAATATTTTCTCTGGTATGAGGGGAATGAAACTTGTCAAACGTAATCGTACGCTTCATCATTTGCCACGTATCGGGATCAACCCAATGAGCGGTGACACAAATGTACAATTCCGATAAACCGTGTGGAGCCGATCACACATCACTAGTTAAGTTAACACTAGTTTCTAAATTTAAAAAAAATCAATTAAGTCTTTTCTTACATTTTCCCATAAATTTAAACAATGGTGTTTTAAAGTACGACGACTTACATGTTTGTAGCGTGGTTGAAGCGTCTCCCTAATAACCTTAGTTAAAAGAGGGTTGTCGAAGTGTCCAAACAGCAATGCTTGTTGAATCACCAACTTAGCCATCCTATCCCGAGCTAACATATGATCGTAACGGAATATTGTAACATCTTTAGATAGTTGCACTTGACCGGGTGTTACTTCTTTCAAAGCTTTACAGTACTTGTTCTTAATATGCTTCGTCAATGTTGAATTTGAGTCCTTGCTTAATAAAGCTCCACAATGTTTGCATTGAGCCTTTTGAGAACCGTCACTCAATTCTACCAAATCCCAATTGCTCCATACCTCTATATTGCGATTATGTGATAGTATCCCAACAACATATGGAGTGGATTGAGGACCGTTGTTGACGGATGGAGAATTTGTTGTTTTGGAATTCTTGGATGCCATAGTAGAGCTTATTGAGTAGAAAAAGATTCAAGAAGAAGATGAAGATTGTGTAATGATCAAATGAATAATTTGCACCATTTATACTATCAGGAATCGATTCCAACGGCTTGGAATCGATTCCAACGGTAACAAAATCATTAAATGCTTGGTTGCAACGGCTAGGAATCGATTCCAACGGTAACATCATCAAGAATTTATTGCATCGAGTTGGAATTGATTACGGAGGAACCGGTTCTGGGTAGGAACCGAGTATGGATCGATTTTTTATATAAAAGTGGAACTAGGTAAGAACCTACGGGTTTTTTGAACACGAGACCGGTTCTTCAATAAAGTGGATAGGAACTAGAACCGGTTCCAGGTCAGGTCTACCGGGTCGGGTTTGAAACCTGATATTATGCCCATCTCTATAATACTTTTGTCTATTTTTATATACCGGAAGTGTTAACCTATCTTTTTTTACCATACCGGTTATTATTATTATTATCATATTGTCAGAACTCAAGGGTTGAAACCACAAAGACAGTTTTATTATAAATCTCAGCAATCAGATATAAGCAATAGACAAATCAGTCAACATAGATTGAAATACAAGTAAGGATCTCCAGTAGGATGATCTGTATAAGATGAAAGCAAACCCTAGTCTCACGAATCAACGTGTGAGGAAAGGGAATCCAGACAGAATGATGAAAGATGAAAACGAGTGAAGTAATGAGCTCGTTTGACCAGCACACCAACCTCCCTCCTTTTATAAGGGGCCAAGCCCTAAGAGGCCACCGAGAGACACGAGAGCCCAAAGACAACAACAACTTGACATAACGGCTATAAGCCCAAAGGACAGCAGATCACACCTCATAAACAATAAACATGGAAATAATTAGAGAAAAGGAAATAAATAAAGAGTAAAGGAAATGAGATAATGAGCATTTAAACTGTATGATCAGTATTTTTAACACCCCCCCCTCAGTTTAAATGTGAAAAGGATTAGACACACCTAAAGACTTACACATGTCTGCATGAGCTTTTGGCAGCAGTCCTTTGGTAAAAATATCAGCCAGTTGATGTTCAGACTTGACACCAATGGTTTTAATTACTCCTGAAGTGATTTTTTCTCGCAAAAAGAAGAGGTCAACCTCGAAATGTTTTGTTCTGTCGTGAAAGACAGGATTGGCAGCAATGGATAAGGCTGCTGAGTTATCATATTTTAGCACAACAGGAATATCCACATCCACTTTCAGTTCCCTTAAGATGTTTAACAGCCATAAAACTTCACATGTAGCACTACACATGGACCGATATTCTGCTTTGGCAGAAGATCTCGAAACAACGTTTTGCTTTTTGCTTTTCCAGGAAATCAATGAGCTTCCAAGGAATATACAAAAGCCGGTGACAGATCTGCGGCTTTCAACACATTTTGCCCAGTCTGAATATGCAAATGCTGTCAAGTGAAAGGTGCTACTTTTTTTTTAAATAGAATGCCAGTACCAGGGGCTCCTTTTAAGTAGCGCAGTACCTTGAAGGTAATTTGGGTATGAGCCTCAGTTGGCTTATGCATAAACTGAGACAAATAATGAACCGAATAGGCAATGTCCTGTCTTGTATGTGATAGGTAAATCAATTTTCCTATCAGTTTTTGATACTGTGTGACATCAATAAGTTTTGACTTATTGAGAGTTAGATTTGTCAAAACATGATTTTGGTCTATGGGACAACTATTGGGCTTACTTCCACTCATCCCATATTCATTTAATAGGTTCATACAGTACTTCCTTTGAGAGAGACAAATACCATCGTTAGCTTTAATTACCTCAATGCCCACAAAATATTTAAGTAGACCAAGATCTTTGATTAAAAACTCAGTTTTCAAAAGTTTCTTAATTTTATTTATCTCGGCTTCACAGTTCCCAGTTAGAACAATATCATCCACATAAACAAGTAGAACGATAAATACAGAATTTACAGATTTAATGAACATGGAATGATCACACTTAGATTTTGTAAAGCCAATTTTGACCAACACTTGAACAAGTTTTTCGCCACATCCGTGGAGCTTGCTTTAGACCATATAAAGACTTGTTCAACTTACATACTTTATTCCCTTTTTCAACATTCAACCCGTCAGGTAAAGTCATATAAACTTCCTCCCTAAGGTTACTATACAGAATGGCATTATTAATATCAAGTTGGTACAAGGGCCAATTATTTTGGACAGATAGGCTAATAACACCTCTGACAGTTACCATTTTAACAACAGGGGAGAATGTTTCCTCAAAGTCAATCCCCTCTCGTTGGTTAAAGCCTTTGGCTACAAGCCTAACTTTGAACCTATCTATTTCCCCTGTTGACTTGTATTTGACTTTAAATACCCATTTACACCCAATAGGTTTTTTACCACTAGGAAGATCAACAATATCCCATGTATTATTTTTATACAAGGCAGATAATTCATCATTCATAGTATCAATCCACCTTTTATCATCTAAAGCATCTTTATAAGTGCATGGTTCAATTATTTTATTAATATTAGCAGCAAGGCAAATGTTTTCACTAGGTAAGTTTGAATAATTGACAACTTTATCATAACTATATCTAGCATTCCCCACAACATAATCATCGAATCTTTTAGGAACAAAGGTGGATCTAGTGGACCTTCTAATGTTTTGAGTACCCTCAGGAAGGTTTGACTAATCACTAATGCCACTAGACTCAGCCCTCACAGGTTTAGTTGCAACACCCATGGACTCATTCCTCTCAGGCACATCATCAGTTCCTGATGATTGCTGAGTATCACTATCGACAATTGACCCAACTGCATCACTGTGTTGCTGAGTCACAGTGGTTGAGTCAGTTACATCCTTCTCTTCATCATTGGGATTTGTATCACTTGAGGTTTCAAGATTGTCAAAGAAGTTGAGTTGGTTTAAAAGGTTTGTACTTATTTGTTCGTGAGTGTTATTTTTAAAAGGGAAGACAGTTTCATGAAAACTGACATCCCTAGAGAAAATGAATTTTCTTTGTTCTAGACTCCAGACCTTATATCCCTTTTTAAGGCTGGAATATCCCATAAAAACACATTTTTCAGCTCGTTCCTCAAGTTTATCAGAATTGTCCAAAATGGTAAAATAGCAAAGACAACCAAAAACTTTCAAGTGATCAAGAGAAAGTTTAAAACCAAACAACATTTCATAAGGAGAACAACCATGCAACACAGAAGAAGGAAGCCTGTTAATTAAGTATGAAGCAGTAAGCACACATTCAGACCAGTATTTAAGAGGGACTTTAGACTGAAATAATAAAGCTCTTGCAACTTTTGGCAAGTGTCTATGTTTTCTCTCCACAACACCATTTTGTTGAGGAGTATATATGCATGAGCTTTGATGAATGATCCCTTTGTTTTTAACAAAAGATGACATTTGAGAATTAATGAACTCAGATCCGTTATCACTACGAAAAACCTTGATATTGACTTCAAATTGAGTTTTGACTAGATTGTAAAATCTTTGTATGTTTTCAAATACTTCTGATTTGGATTTCAGTAAGTAGACCCAAACAGACCTGGTAAAATCATCAACAACTGTGAGGAAAAATTTGTACCCATCTATGCTAGTGACTTTGTAGGGACCCCAAACATCCAAGTGAACTAGATCCCCTACTTTAGATGACCTATGGTCACTTAGAGGAAAAGGAACCCTATGTTGTTTGGCTTTGTGACAGATGTCACAAGGCTTGGTGTCATTTGACTCAGTTTTAATTTGTAAGACTTTCAACACTTGTTCAACTGGGTGACCTAGCCTTGAGTGCCAGAGCTATATATTTTCAGTTTTACTTAAGCAACAAAAATTAGTGCCTAGAGGGTTACCATAAAAGTACAAACCCTCAGTTTGTCTACCAGTCAACAGGGTTTTCTTTGTGTAGGAATCCTGAATGTAACAAGTATTTTCATCAAAAATAACCCTAAGCTTGTTGTCCTTAGCTAACTTATAAACAGAAATAAGATTCACATAGTACTCTGGCACAACAAAAACGTCTTTTAAAATCACAGAATCTGATAGCTTAAAGGATCCAATTTTAGTGACTTTTGCATTTGTCCCATTTGGATGTTTAATGGTAATATTATATTCAGACACATCAACCAAGTTAAACATGTTTTCACTGGTCATGACCATATGCTGGTTTGCACCAGAGTCAATAATCCAATTCAGATTCTGTGTTGAAGGCCCCACAGAGTTAAAACAGAAAAAATTTTGTAATCTCCTAGAGCAGAGAAGGAGTTAAAGCATATACCTCCTACATTGGACTCTTCAGTTTTATTTTCATTCAGCATACCTAGCAACTTAGAAAACTGGTCAGCAGACAGAGTGTTCAAAGAACTAGCACTTTTGTCACCCACAGAGTTATTCACAGATCGACCATTGTTGTTACTAGTAGAATTATTAGACCTAGACCATTGACCATTTTGATTTGGTTTTTGTCTATAATTGGTAGGGTAGCCATGAAGCTCATAACATTTTCAACAATATGCCCAATTTTGTTGCAATGAGTACATTTAAGATTAGGATTAGGGCCCTTGTTAAACCTTTTTTTATTGTCATTGAAGTTATTTGTTTTAGCAGCAAAACCAACATTAGGAACTTTGGACACAGTATTTGATCCTCTATGAGATTCTTCTCTAGAAATGATAGAGAAGGCAGTTTTGATAGTTGGTAGAGGATCCCTGGTTAAAAGATTAGTCCTAACAGGTTGATAAATATCATCAAGGCCCATCAAGAATTGCATAAGTTTAAGTAACTTATTGAATTCATTAAATTTAGTGGAAGCATTGCAAGTACAAGAGGGCAGCTGTAACATGGCATCAAATTGTTTCCACATTGTGTTAATCTTATGATAATACTCAGAGACACTAGCACCATTTTGACTCACAAAGTTGATTTTTTGAAACAGACCAAACACAACAGAACCATCAACTTTATCATAAGTGTCTTTTAAATCATCCCAAACTTCAGATGCAAGTCTAGAATAAACTTGTCCAACATATAATTCCCCGGAAACAGAGTTCAAAATCCATGTTAACACAATTGAACACAGGTACCATCAATAAAACCTAGTTTGTTTTTAGCCATTAGAGCAAGTTTCATAGCATTTGACCAAACCACGTAATTTTCAGTTCCTTTTAATTTTATGTTCACAACAGTAAGACCACTGGAATCACTAGCATGTAGATATAGAGGATCACTAGCATCAAGCTTACTAACCAAAGTAACAGATGATTCAGATTTATCAGGCATATTAGGCAGATAAACTCAGAAAGTAACACAGGAACAAAAGCAGGCAAAAACAGTCAATAGAAAAACACAACCAGCAATAGCACAAAGGACCGGCGAAGCCTGGACAGAGGTCCGATCAGAGGTTCGTCACTCAAGGGTGCCTCCGCAGACGTAATCCAGGGAGCCACGACACAACTGACCAACTAAATGCAACAGAGTAAACCCTCTCTGTGTCCCAATATCAAACCGGTCTTGCCTAAAACCCGGTATCAAGATGCCTAGACTCAAACAGACAAAATGATGCATAGTAAAATTAAAAAAAGGAGAGATGAAACAAACACACAGCGGGTGCAATAATCTCCGCTAAATCAGGCTTGTAACCTTCACTTAGGGTTACAAGCTTCTGATCAGAAAAACCAAGCACAAGATCTGTTGGTTTGTCCTAAAGAGGGACCAACGCGAGTCTTCTTCGAGAGTAATACAAAAGCCCCCAAAAATTAGGGTTTCAACCTTCAAGAGCAGATCCGTCTCTAGGAAGTCAAAAAGGCTTCGGAAATAGAAGAGAACCACAAACCCTAGAACTTAGGTTTTCAATCTTCACGAACAACGGCGAGACCAGAATCAGAGCAGCGGAAGAGCACCAGAGCACCGGCATAACCTCGGAGCTCTGATACCATGTCAGAACTCAAGGGTTGAAACCATAAAGACAGTTTTATTATAAATCTCAGCAATCAGATACAAGCAATAGACAAATCAGTTAACACATATTGAAATACAAGTAAGGATCTCCCGTAGGATGATCTGTATAAGATGAAAGCAAACCCTAGTCTCACGAATGAACATGTGAGGAAAGGGAATCAAGACAGAATGATGAAAGATGAAAACGAGTGAAGCAATGAGCTCGTTTGACCAGCACACCAACCTCCCTCCTTTTATAAGGGGCCAAGCCCTAAGAGGCCACCAAGAGACACGGGGGCCCAAAGTCAGCAACAACTTGACATAACGGCTATAAGCCCAAAGGACAGCAGATCACACCTCACAAACAATAAACATGGAAATAATTAGAGAAAAGGAAATAAATAAAGAGTAAAGGAAATGAGATAATGAGCATTTAAACTGTATGATCAGTATTTTTAACACATATTCATATGGGTATGGTCAAAAAAATCAAAGATAGGTTGCTGCCTTGCCGAGTTGCCGAGGGGTTGCACTCGGGTCAACCCAGGATCCATGTGCCTCCAAATTTTCCCCATGTCAAATTCCACTAACATCACAAACATCAATTTTTTTTTAATCAGCTAACATCAAATATCTATATTGTAAATACAGAATACAATTTATTCTCCAATTTTATATTTATTTCTAGCCAATCACAAATACAAACTTTAATTTCCAACTCAAAATTTCCCTTACTAAACTTTCGTGACCTCCTAATTGATTCATATCAGCCCATTAAGCCAAGCCACAAAACCCATTTGAGTTCTTGTGTTTTTTTAAGTTGTAGCCCAAACTTGGTCCAACAACTCAAACTATTTAGTTACCAATTTAGCCCAACTTATTGGATTGGATATTAGCCCACCAACTATGTTAACCATATGGGTTGGGTTGGGTTGGGGGTTTAGCTGGCCACCTATGTTTTCATCATCATATATGGATGATTAGGTTACAATAAAAATTGAAATCAACCTGTAAACGCAACATGAAATTAAAACTGAAAAAAAGCGTCTTCGACGCATAATTTGTAGAAATTAAAATAACAACAAACGAGACTTGTCCAAACTAACATTTCGTGAAATCATTTATCAACACTAATCACCTCATCACTTTGCTCAGGGACTTTGATCTCAACTTGTTTTTACATTTTTTTTTTCCGGATAAAGCATAAACGATATTTAATAACGTTTGATTGTTTACAAGATGAACACTAAAACATAAATAAATTTCAAATAAGCAAGTTACATCAATAACGCAGGTAAGCGAGCAACAAGCTGCGCCGCTACCCCTTTCTGAATAGCAAACCCTAGCCTATTAAAGACAAACCCCTGCCCCCCTGTTGATGAGCAACTGCTGTGGGCAACCTTTTGGACCCTAGTCAACAAACGGATAGCTTCTGGAGCTAGGGAGCCAAAGGTGTCGAAGGCGAAGGGGACAAATGCATGTTGGTTATCAGCACAGGCTTTAGCGTGTTTATCCACCTTTTTTGATTCCGCTTTCCTTATAGCTTGTCCTGCTACAAACCCGCTTTCCCTTAAACCAGCTAAGGGGGAGACTCCTGTGAGATCCACACAAGCATGTTTCCCTCCCGCCCAGCCAAAGACGAGCAGATCTGCTGGTCTCAATGTAGATCTCCCTTCCATGGGATCTGTAAGGAAATTCACAGGGGCCTCCTTCTTGGCAGAAATCCCCGCTCTCCTCAAGATGTCCCCTAAAACATCCCTCACCCAGTCATGCCGATATTTGAACCCAGGGAGCTCCTTACAATGAACAGCATGCTCCCCGTATTTATCCATGCAGGCTTTATGGCAGATTGGGCAGGTTTCGTCCTCTGGATACATAGGGATCATCAGCCGGTATTTGAGGATAGCCCTATACTCAACAGCCGACATGCATTGCCCCAGCCCCTCGATCGGGATAACAGTCAAAAAGTCTTGCGCATGGGGGCCTTTCAAGCACTCAATCACCGCCTTCTGGCGGGGAGACAAATCAAATGCTTCTCCCAGACTCCGAGCGATTTTGTCAAATAGGGCATTCGCCAAAGTTTTTTGTGGCTTTGAGGGGGCGGTGTACATATATAATAAAATCATCTCCGTTTACTTTAATTTATAATTATGTGTTTAGATAATAATAAAATCATCTGATCTTCTATGTCCTTTATCCGATCTTCTATTTCATTTACTTTAATTTATGATTATGTGTTTAGATAATAATAAAATCATCTGATCTTCTATGTCCTTTACTTTAATTTACGATTATGTGTTTAGATAATAATAAAATCATCTGATCTTCTATTTCGTTTACTTTAGTTTACGATCATGTGTTTAGATAGTAAAACGATTTGATCTTCTATTGATGGGGTATGGTATTAGATTCAACCCGAACGACCGGACATATCCATTACTTATCACCTTTTATTATAATATTTATTATTATTGCGTACTAACCCGCGAAGCCTAGCGCATTGTAGTTTACACTACACTAGGTTGTGGGCTTGTAAAGATAACCCCTAATTGGGCCTGACCCATTGAGGTTAGGGGAGACCCATGTCTCCTATATAAAGAGGTGTTCACCTCATTGTTAGGGCACAAGATATGGAGCCGCCACACTTTTGTTGCTGGAAATAAGAGATTCTTCTCTTACCGGCCATCACTACATCCCCATGTTTCTCTTTTCTCCATTGCAGATCTAGGTTCAAGAGGAAGAGCAAGGTGTGATTCTCCATCCTCTTAGAGAAAGCGGTCCAATCATCTCGGCGGTGATTCAGTGTTTCAACATTAGCGCCCACCGTATCTAAATCCAGATCCAAAAAATCACACCTTGTTTTTTCTCTACCCGGCTTCCAGATCTGCGTTCTTCACACAGGCTTTCCTAGTTCAAACTTTTAGATTTGTCCTATTAGATCTCAAAAAGAAATTTATTGACAAACATTTCATAGATCTGTTCGATGGAGGTTCAAAAAATTTATCTTTTTGAGTTAAATACACACATGTTACAGATCTGAGATTTATATTTGTTTTTCTCTCCAATTTATTTATACCCGTATCTCGAAAACAAAAATGCTTTAATGAGTGTCTTCTTTAAGAAGTGTCACTTTTTGAGGTATCACAGTGGCAAAAATATCTATAATGCATATTTTCTTTTTCTTTTTCTTGGAATGTGTTATAGTTTTGCACAGAAAAAGAATTCTCTTTACAAATAAAATAAGACAACCAATTTTTCATTATTAAAAGAAACCATCTTTCAAACCATTGACGGTGACCAATGGACCATTCATCTTTTAGATCTGTATTTACTAATCTCCATTTACAATTTCCGTTTAAGAAAACCCCGTAACATCGTTTATTAAATCTAAACCTCCAGATCTGTGAGGTGGAATGATATTACGGGTGGACCTCTGTGTGTTTTTGTGTTTTCTTCATGTCAATCTTCAGTGTTGTTCTTGGAGCCCCACTCTTGATTTTCAAATCAAGAAACTCCATAAATGTACTCATTCAAACTATAGAAGAGTTGACAACTTTCAGATCTAATTTTGCACACAATATTCGGTTAAAAACCAAACCCAGAAATGATTTTCCACCTCTTTATTTACTTCTTTTACGATATTAAACAGCAGAGGCAATATTCTCTCCAATGTATTTTAGCTGAACAAACAGTTGGGGGAACTTGATGTCTATATGATGCATACGTATGAACATCAAATTAATTTTTATTAAAAATAAAAAGAGGGTTTGATAGCTGTAAAGGTGTACCAGCCTTTTAAAAGTAGAATTTGCTATGGCAATAGTACAATACATGCTTCACATAATACAACCCATTAGTGCATATACATCTTTTAGTGGGAGACACATACTGACATGGCAGGCAAAAGGTGTACTTGATGTCCCTGGCTCTATATCTTTACAGCTGTTTTTTACTGTAATTTACGATTGTGTGTTTGTTTGCAGTTGGCGTTGCCACCGACGTGGTTGTCAACTTGTATGACCGTTTGTTTTACGGCTATGCGAAACCGGAATTGAAGCGCAATGATCAGGACGAGATTATTTTTGAGATCCCCGTTCAAGGGGTGACGAAGGATGAGATCAGAATGTTCGTGAATGAGAAAAACGTCTTTGTGTTAGAGAGTTCGAACAAAGAACGATGTTATTCGCATCACGTGAAACTTCCAACTAAGGTAAACTTTGAGAAAGCGGTCTTTAAACCGGTTAAGTTGGAGTTGGGGATGGTTAAAGTGACAGTGAAAAATTTTAAGCAGAAATTATGATACAACAAAGTAAAACATACAAGAGAAGTGCGACAGAGTCAGAAATTACGTAATCTTACTAAACTCGGATCCACGAAAGCTTTCTCGAATTCATCAATTGATTTTCCGTTGCATCCATTGCTTCCGTTTGTCGTGATTGAACGTCAGAAATTTGCTACTGCGGTGGTCTTCAACAAGCCAGCTCTGAACGCCATTGATTTTGAAGAAATTTTTGATGATGAAGAAGAAGGTGAAATGAGTGAAATGGGCGCAGGTTTTTATAGTGTGTGAGGAGGATTCCTATTGGTCAGTTTGTTTTTGCCTCGGATACTGTGCTAATGAACTTTACTAATAAGACAAAAAAATGATATTACGTTGCGATTAATATTGCTCATTATTATCTTCATACACAAGCCCGTAATGCTCTTAAATGTTTGAAAATCTTAGTGGTCATAACTAAAATGACTGATTAACAAGGACACTACATTACTATGATCTCATGATTTTGATTAGAGGTGTTTACGGTTCAGATTTTAGGTCAAATCATAAGGACACATACTCCTCATTTGAGGGTATGCTCACGAGTATGGGGTATGTCTCTGTATTGCCTTATGTGGGTTAAGTTAATAGTCGTGATGCTTATTATTTGAAACGTGATCTTAAAGTTTAAACTCATATCAAAAGTCGATTTGAAAATATTCAAATACACGTTTATAAGCGATGGAATTAAGTGCGAGTGGCGGTTAACCATGATGATGCATTTTCTTAAGAATGTGGGAGCAAGCCCTTATATAATGAAATTGAAGTGTCTTAATTGAGTCAAGTAACAAAGAAAGGTGTCATCACATACATATATAAGCACTTACGATAGCGTCGCATGGAAATCTCTCATAAATGTCATGCATCATATGGGGTTTCCGCCGAGGTGGAATAACTGGATAATGGGGATTCTCTTTACAAGTCGCTCGTCCATTTTGGTGAATGGTTGCCCGATAGAGGAATTTGAATTAAAAAGAGGCCTAAGGCAAGGGGACCCCCTGTCCCCATTCCTATTTACTTTGGTTATGGAAGCGCTCAATGTGATGATGAAAAAGGCGGTGGAGGCAAGCACTTTTAAAGGGATCCCCCTTCCTAAAAACGGTCCTAACCTCTCTCATCTTTTCTATGCGGACGACACGCTTTTTATAGGGGAGTGGTCCGAGTTGAACGTTAGGAACCTCAATTGAATCCTTAGATGCTTCTTCATGGTGTCGGGGTTAAAAGTCAATTTTGATAAAAGTAAGTTGTACGGGGTGGGGGTGGGGGTGGGGGTGGGGGTGGATAGTGTCGAAGTGGCGGGGATGGCAAATATATTGGGATGTCAACAAGGAGCCTTTCCTTTTGTTTATCTCGGACTCCCTGTCGGGTTGAATATGAATTGGGTCGGTAGTTGGAAAGCTATGATGGATAAATTCCTGGGTAAGCTCTTGGCATGGAAAGCTAGATCTTTATCATTCGTCGGGAGAGTTACCATTGTTAAATCGGTCTTGGGCGCCCTCGCTATATATTACTTGTCGATTTTCAAAGCCCCTAGTGCGGTTCTCAAGAATTTGGAAGGCATCCGTAGGAAATTCCTTTGGGGAGGTGCCACTTGTACTGGAAAAATCAGGTGGGTTACATGGGAGAGAATATTGAAGTCTAAGAAGTCGGGTGGCGGGGGTGTAGGGGGTATCAAGGAGCTGAACTTAGGGCTCATGGCGAAGTGGTGGTGGCGGTATAAAAGTGCCAGCAACCAACTTTGGGGGAGGGTCATTGACGCCATTCACGGCGGGGGTAGAGGCGGAAATGTAGTCCCGGTTAAAAAGACGAGTAGCGGGATTTGGAATAACATCGTCAAGGTCAATACAGAGTTTTGCAAGGTTGGAATTAACTTAAATGAGCACATTATTTTTGACGGTTCCAACTCTGGCAGCACTGGATGGAAGTGGAAAAGTAGAGGGAAGTGTGTTGACTTTTCGGTCAAACAGGTCAGGAGCGACTTGGAGGTGTGTGGGCAGCCGAATATCCAAGGCCAACAGTTCAAATGGAATAAGCTCGCTGTCCCGAAGGTCAATTTTTTTGTGTGGAGGGCCATTAATGGAAATATCCCGACTGCTACGGCATTGGCGACTAGAGGAGTGCAGATTGGGGACGACCGACGCAGAGTTTGCGGCCTAGCTAGTGAAACCGCTGACCATCTGCTGGCCTCGTGCGTCTTCGCCAAGGCAGTTTGGTGGCAGGTCTTCATGTGGATGCAACTTTCTATTCCGACCTCGTTCAATACTCTCAATGAGCTGATTGTGCACTGTCTTAGTCAAGGCTTTGATAAGAAAAGAGAACATGTTACTCATGCTGTTTGTTTGTCTGATGACAGCCTGGTGTATCTGGCTGCACCGAAATAATAAGATTTTTAATCGGAAAAACAGTTCGGTCAACATGGTGGCGGAAGAAATTAAAGTTAGCACTTTTTGGTGGATGACAAGAAGGACCAAAAGAGCTGGGCTCACTTTGGATGGCTGGAATAACTTCAGTACTGTAAACTTTGGCTAACTGCTTCTGTATGTTTCTTTTTGTTTTGCTTTGCTTCTGTTTCGGTTTTGTGGGTCCCTTAGCTTCTTGCTAAGGTTCGTTGTTTCTTATTTGAATGGAAGGTTTCGTTTGGTTGGCCAAAAAAAAAATTAATAATTGGTCATATCATAAGTAACAAAGAAAGGTGTTATCACATACATATATAAGAACTTAATAACTAGCCATCATAGGTAAATGTGTATTTGACTCATAATTTTTTAATGGCGAAATTTTATTAAAACCAGACTAGCTAGGAGCTATACCAAACATTACAACAATAGCAAATACAAAATCAAGAACAATTTAGATACAAAATCTGTGCCATGTCTCCCAGTCCAGATTCGAGATATTAGATTGTTGAAGTTCTATGCTATTGGACCTGTCATTCTATTGGGTTATATGTTGGGCCTAATAAAGTGGGCCGTTTGTTACTAATAGTTGAGTGTTGTTAGTCTGTTGTAACAGATTGGATGGGCTAGATATTTTGGAGGGTGCATGTTGTAACTTTCAGGGACTGCGATCTTCATTCAGAGAACTTGTGGTGCAAGGTGTAAATTGTACAGTGATGGGATATAAAAGGCTCTCTCTCTCACTCATTGATCGGTTGTTCACTCTCACAAGTTGTTTACATCTTCTCCGTTTAGATATAGGGTTTCTCTGCAAGTGTTGCAGCTGTATTCGTTCTTGTTGATATCTCTCACTTGTTTTTTGAGAGATTATTCATACGGTTTGGTTGATGATCATCATCTGTAGATGATCATCAGATTTGTTTTGTATTTATGCATTTGTTAGATCTTACTATTGTAAGATCAGTTGGGATTTGGGGGGTAATCTTTTTGGTTTGGGTTAAATAAGAGTTTTGTCACCGTTTTGTCGCTAGATCTGTGTTTGTATATTTTGTATGTTGATTGATTCATCTTCAAACCATGATTGTTAACATGGTATCAGAGCTTCCAAGCTCCTGTTGATGATTTCTTTGTATATCCGCTGCATTTGATCTTATCTTTTCTGATTAGTTGTTTGTTTTTTGTCTAGGGTTTCTGTGCTCGGAAACTCCTGTTGATAACAGATCTGGTTTGATCTGTTTATTCTTGGTGGTGTTGGACGAAACCCTAGCTTAGGGTTGGCTGGTTGTTGGTCTTCTTTGATCAAGACTTCTGTGTTGGTCTCTGAATCCTTAGAAGATTCAGGGCAAACTAACCAGAAGGGTTATCTTGTGGTTTTCTTCTTTATCAGGTCTTGTAGTTCTTGAAAACTACAGATCTGGTGTTTGTTGAAGATATTTGCACCCGCTGTAAGATCGTTCTATTCTCTCTGTTTTTTGTTTCTGTTGTTGAATTAGTTGAAGTCGGGGTAGTGAGGACCGACACTTTTATTTTGTTTGTGATTTCTGTTGGTTTCTAAGGTTAGAGTGGCTCCTGAGTAAAGGCTTGTCTAGGCACCTCTGAGTGATGAACCTGGAATCTGGTCCCTGACTCAGCTTCGCCCTTTGTTGTTTGATATTCTGTGTATTATTTGTTGTTGCTTGTATTGTCTGTTTTATCTGCTGTGTTGTGTTTGACTGTCTGTTGTCATTATGACTGGTGGTGAGGGAACTTCTGTTACCCTGATCAGTAAGTTGGACATATGAGACCCTCTTTACTTGCATCCCAGTGACTCTAGTGCCCTGACTATAGTTAACATAAAACTGAAAGGTACTGAGAATTATTCTGTGTGGTCCAGTGCAATGAAACTTGCACTGGAAGCAACGAATAAGTTTGGATTTATAAATGGTAAATGTAAAAAACCTAAAGATAACGAGGTTCTAGCTGGTCAATGGGATAGATGCAATTCTGTGGTGTTAACTTGGTTGTTGAATTCTGTATCTGAAGAGTTGTTTTTAGGGCAGGTCTTTTCCAAACTTGCTTCTGAAGTTTGGACAGACCTGAGAGAGACTTATGATAAGGTTGATGGTTCTGTTGTCTATGACTTATACAAAAAGATTAATTGTATTTCTCAAAATGGGAGTTCTGTGGCTGAGTATTATAATAGATTGACAACTATGTGGAAGCAGTTTGATGCTATGGTGTATCTGCCTTCATGTTCTTGTCAAGCAGCCAAAGACTACAATGATTTTTCCACATTAATCAAGTTAATGCAATTCCTCATGGGCCTTGATGATGTTTATCAACCTGTGAGGACAAATTTGTTGACAAGAGAACCATTTTCCTCTGTTAAGGCTGCATATGCTTTGATTTCTAGAGAAGAGTCACATATACTCTCAAGTAGTGGGTCAAAGGGTCAGTCTGTTTCATATGTGGCCAAGTCTAAACAATCTAATCAAAACACTGCTAGAAGAAAATTTAGAGGACCTAACTCAAACTTAAAATGCACTCATAGTAACATGTTAGGTCATACAATTGATAGGTGTTTTGAAATAATTGGTTATCCTCCTGGTATGAAAAAGAGAACTAGTGGGTCATTTACTAGAAACAACAGTGGAAATAATTCTAATAAATCTAGTATGTCATCTGGTCCATCTAGTTCTGCTATGTCTGCATTACCTTTTACTCCTGAGCAGATTGCGAAATTAATGAGTTTAGTTGGTGAAAAGTCTGATGGGGATCAGGAGAAGTCAAATATGGGAGGTATGTCTGCTTGTGTGTCTGAATTTGTTAGTTGTTCTAGCAGTGTGAGTTTTAGTCATGATTATAACTGGGTTGTTGATTCAGGTGCTAATCAGCATATGATTAAGAGTGATAAAGATATGTTTAATTGTGTTGATGTTTCTGAATGTGGATTAAAAGTTGGTCATACTAATGGGACTAGTGTTAGTGTGCTAAAAATTGGTGAACTTAGGCTGATTAATGATGTGGTTATTAAAGATGTGTTCTATGTTCCTGATTACAGTGTCAATCTTTTGTCTGTTCACAAGTTAGCAAAAGATAATAAAATAGCTGTGTTGTTTAATGAAAATAATTGCATGTTACAGGATTTGAGATCAAAGAAAATCCTGGTGATTAGTAAACAGGAAAATGGGCTGTATTTTATAGGTAAAAATGGTAATAATGTGAATATGTGTTTCAACAGTGTTGTTAGGTCAAATTTGTGGCACAGTAGGTTAGGCCACCCTTCAGATCAAGTTTTGGCTGTTTTAAAAGATAATTTGGGTGTTAAATCAATTGAACATGAACCATGTGAGGTATGTCATAGGTCTAAACAAGTTAGAGTTCCATTTCCTTTAAGTGATCACAAGTCTAAAGAATTAGGTGACTTAATTCACTTAGACTTATGGGGTCCTTACAAGGTGACAAGTTATGAAGGATATAAGTATTTTTTGACAGTGGTTGATGATTTTTCAAGGTCTGTGTGGTGCTATATGCTTAAAAGTAAAATAGAAGTTTTTGAAAATTTAAAAGTATTTTATGAACTTATATTAACTCAGTTTAAAAAGAAAGTTAAAGTGTTTAGGAGTGATAACGGGACTGAGTTTATAAATAATCAAATGTCTATGTTTTGTAAGGAAAAAGGCATCATACATCAAACTTCTTGTGTGTATACCCCACAACAAAATGGGGTTGTTGAGCGTAAACACAGACATCTCTTAAATACAGCAAGAACTTTGATGTTTCAGAGTGGCCTACCACTAAGATTTTGGAGTGATTGTGTGCTAACTGCTGTCTATATCATTAACAGGCTGCCATCATCTGTGTTAAATGGGAAAAGTCCATATGAGCTTATGTTTAACTTCAAACCCTCATTGTCTCATCTTAGGAATTTTGGGTGTCTTTGTTTTAGTACCATAGTTAATGAACCTGATAAATTTGCTTATCATGCTGATAAGTGTGTTTTGATAGGTTACTCAAATGTGAAAAAAGGGTATAAACTTTGGAATTTGGATGAAAGTAAGGTGTTTTTTTTCAAGAGATGTTAAATTTTATGAACATGTGTACCCTTTCAAATCAAAACAAATGAATAATATCGTTGTGCATGATAAGAGTTTAAATCTGTTAAACTTTTTTGATTTGTATGAAACAAATACACCTGAAGTTCCTTCTATTCCCAATGATGAAGAGGGTGCTAATATATCTCATGGCACGATCAGTGATGATCAGCAGTCAACTCCCTCTGCATCTGCCACTCCTGGACATGCTGACTTAAGTCATAGTGTAGGATCTAGTGTAGAAGGTAGTGATAGAGAGGAGTTTGGCGAGGCAGAGGACACTGTCGTGTTAGAAGATGAGATTAACCCATCTGAGGGGACCACATTAGGTCTTAGAAGGTCTTCTAGAAATGTATCTATTCCTAAGAAATTTCAGGATTTTGTGCTGAACAGTAATGCAAAATATGACATTAATAAAGTGGTAAATTATGCATTCTTGTCTGCTGATAATGTTAGCTTTATTAGTAAACTAAATAAATCAACTGAACCTAGTAATTATAATGAGGCTTCAAGAAATCCTAAGTGGATTGAGGCTATGACCTTGAAATGGAGGCCTTAATGCAAAATAACACTTGGGAACTTGTTGATTTACCTAGTGGTAGGAAGCCTATTGGCTGTAAATGGATTTACAAGATTAAGTACAAATCTAATGGTGAGATTGAGCGTTATAAAGCAAGGTTAGTTGCTAAAGGGTATAACCAACGGGAAGGGCTTGACTTTGGTGAAACTTTTTCACCGGTTGTTAAGATGGTAACAGTTAGATGTATTCTGAGTTTGGCTGTTCAAAACAGTTGGTCGTTATACCAGTTAGATGTGAACAACGCGTTCTTGTATGGGTCAATTTCAGAAGATGTATATATGTCTCTTCCAGAAGGTTATTATAGTAAAAATGAATCCAAAGTTTGTAAGCTTGTCAAATCTTTGTACGGGCTGAAACAGGCCCCTAGAAAGTGGAATGAGAAGCTTACTGATGTTTTACTTGGTATAGGGTTTGTTCAAAGTTCTTGTGATCATTCGTTATATGTGTTATCTAAGTCTTCAGTGTTTGTTGTGTTACTTGTGTACGTTGATGATATTATAGTTACTGGTAATAATGATTCTGAGATTAGCAAAGTAAAAGGTTTACTTAGTAACAGTTTTCAAATTAAGGATCTAGGGATTCTTAAATATTTTCTTGGATTGGAAGTTGTATATGATAATTGGGCTGTGTTTAAATCAATGAAAATACTGTTTGGAATTGTTAGCTGAATTTGGGTATCTTGGGTGCAAACCTGTAAATACTCCAATTGAGCTAAGTCATGTTGTAAATAAAAGAGCTGACAGTGATAGAGAAGAATTAATAGATGTCACCAATTATCAAAAGTTAATTGGTAAGTTGATCTATTTGTTAATAACTCGTCCTGATATTAGTTATGCTGTGCAGTATTTAAGTCAGTTTATGCATAAACCATTGTCTGCTCATCTAAAAATTGCTCTAAGGCTGTTGCGATATCTAAAACTTAGTCCAGGAAAAGGTTTGGTGTTTAAAAGAGTAATAATTTTGATCTATCATGTTTTGCGGACTCTGATTGGGCTAAGTGTATAGATACACGTAAGTCAGTCACTGGTTTCTGCATATTTTTAGGTGAAAACCTTGTTTCGTGGAAAAGCAAAAAACAATCCACTGTTTCAAGGTCAACTGGGGAGGCTGAATATCGTGCTATATGTTCGGCGACATGTGAACTTGTTTGGATTGTAAATGTGCTGAATGAATTGAGTGTAGCATGTAAACTACCTATTCAGTTGTCTTGTGATAGTAATGCAGCTATGTCAATAGCTGCAAATCCTGTGTTCCACGAGCGTACAAAGCACTTTGAAATTGATTTATATTTCCTAAGTGAAAAGGTGTCAAATGGATTCATAGTTACAAAAAAGGTTGAATCTGAGGATCAACTAGCTGACATCTTTACCAAAGGATTAAGTGTTACCCAACATAATGATTTCTGTAAACAGTTGGGCATGTTAGACTTGTTTAAACCCAATTGAATGAAGGGGGAGTGTTGAAGTTCTATGCTATTGGACCTGTCATTCTATTGGGTTATATGTTGGGCCTAATAAAGTGGGCCGTTTGTTACTAATAGTTGAGTGTTGTTAGTCTGTTGTAACAGATTGGATGGGCTAGATATTTTGGAGGGTGCATGTTGTAACTTTCAGGGACTGCGATCTTCATTCAGAGAACTTGTGGTGCAAGGTGTAAATTGTACAGTGATGGGATATAAAAGGCTCTCTCTCTCACTCATTGATCGGTTGTTCACTCTCACAAGTTGTTTACATCTTCTCCGTTTAGATCTAGGGTTTCTCTGCAAGTGTTGCAGTTGTATTCGTTCTTGTTGATATCTCTCACTTGTTTTTTGAGAGATTATTCATACGGTTTGGTTGATGATCATCATCTGTAGATGATCATCAGATTTGTTTTGTATTTCTGTATTTGTTAGATCTTACTATTGTAAGATCAGTTGGGATTTGGGGGGTAATCTTTTTGGTTTGGGTTAAATAAGAGTTTTGTCACCGTTTTGTCACTAGATCTGTGTTTGTATATTTTGTATGTTGATTGATTCATCTTCAAACCATGATTGTTAACATGGATCGATTCTTGATCCATAGAAAACCGGAAACGATAAATTCATTCCGCAATCTGCGTCTTACAAATAAACCAACATGCCATAGAGAGAACCGAGTGAACTGCTTCTAGAAACTACATGCAAAGTTGTGATAGCAAAACTCAATGAATATAAGTGGTCATGTTTAGACCTTGAAATATAAAAAAGGGGTCAGGTAAAAAAATCAAATCCATTAAAAATGAGATGTTAAACTAAAAAAACGAAACTAAATAAATACAAAACACAGAACTATAAAGAAGTATAAAATGTGTTATACTGGTTTAAGCTTCGCCCACGTTGCAGGGCGCTAGACCGAATATTTCTCAAACATTTAAAGCAAAACATTACCATAGTTTTGTTTGAAAAAAAACTAAAACCATGGCAAGACGGTAATTTTTAGTTGGAGACAAAACTGTAATTTTTTTTATAACACCATATCTTAAATAAATGCATGTTTATAAGAACAAATTCACTTGTAACTACTTCGTAAAAACATCAAATATCACATAACATGTACGCCATCATTTGATTAATGCGAATCTATTTTTAAATGTACAAACAAAACTAAAGTTTAGAAATGGTTCTTTGGTATGTATACGTTAACCATTAAAGAACTCTATGTCTTTAATAAATGGGTCGTGTTCGAGTTGACATGTTTAAATATGGGTTGACTTGTTGACTCTTTATTTTTAATAAAGTTTAAATTTGATTTTCCAAAGTACAAACAAAAAATATTTATATGCTTCATGAGTTCTAAGAAAAAAAAAACTGTTGAAGGCTTCAATAGTTAAAACCTTGGATTTGATTAGATTGAGTTAAATAAGCATCATCATAATAGTTGAGTTTCATCACAATGGAACATTGAATAGTTGAGTTAAACAAACACTTAATATCCATAATCACTATTGTCAAGAGTTTGAGTTAAACAAACAAAATGAAACTTAGTTTGATCAACCAATCAAACAAAATAAGAATCCTAGATTCAAAGTATAATGGATGAAAAAAATGAATAAAGTATCTAATAGATTTGAATAACATGCCTAATAGATCAAATGCCTAGTTTTATAGATAGGAAAAAAGATTCCTCACTGAAAATATGAATTGGTAAATAGACTGAATCCCCATCACACTTTCCCTTTAGAATCTTTTATCTTAGATTCCAATAAGAACCATCACTTCCACTCTTGAAATCCCTACCACCAAACTTGCTAGAACCATAGCGATAATCCCGTATGTTGCACGGGTTATATAAACAAAATACTTCTTATAAATCCATTGATTTAATAAATTACACATAGATGTAGATGTTGCTATACTCACAATTGGTTTCCCTGTTACGATTATTAGTAATATATTTTACCACCCCCTTACTCTTTAACACGAGTGGTTTCTCATTGTCAAATGTACCTTGCTTCCGTCTTCAATCACATTTACCTTTTAAACATAGTAAGTTTTAGGAAGCGAGATTAGTAAATGTGGTAATCAATCGTCATGATTTATGTAACTAAAGTGTAATATTATCTTGTTAATTGTTACTAATAATAATCAAGTAAATTATATGACAAGTAAATAATTATTACTAATAATAATAATCAAGTGATCTAAAAGAGGCCACCACGAAATCTCCTTAAAGCTTGCCACTTTCCAATCTGCCATCATCATGGTTCTCTTAGGGTGAACGGGGCACCATGCGGGGAGGCATGCGGTGAATGGAATCGGTGAGAGGTTACCGAATGAAGGAGGGAGGGAGATGGTGGGCCACCCTTTTTTCAACCAATCAAAACATTTCTTTTTTTTTCTTTTTTTTTTATTTTTGAATAAAAAAATAAGTCCCCTAAGAGGGATTGCCGCCATCAAATTGAGGGTGTGAGGGGAGTTAAGAGGGGAGTTGACGTGGCGCGTGCTGATTGGCCGTGCGTAAGAGAGGGGACTCCCTAAGAGGGGAGTGCCCCGTTCACCCTTAGTTCTTGCCAATTTGAGCTCCAACTTGACCCAACCAACTGATTTCAAGGTCATATTTTGCAAGGGGTAAACTGCAACTTAAAGTTTAAAACAAATTTGGTGAATAATTTGACTAAAGATACTTCTAATTTGAAATGCATGTGTAATGTGTGCACATTATGCATACATACGTACCTAAACGGAGAACATGACACATAATCTAGTTCAACTCCGTCTCCGTCAAAAAATGCAACAGAAGAAGGCTCCCCACATATCCCAACCTGCGTATACATCATTAAGTGCTTAATCCAACAAAAGATGTTAACGTTCAATTATTATTAAAGCTGACAATTTTGACCCATCTTACAATTATAATTAAAAGGCCGGGGGATTTGTGGTTGTACTTTGACCCATAACAGGTCAAATAGGCCAGGTAGAAAGGCACCCAAAAGGTATTAGAAATAAGTATGGCCACTTGAATTAACATCGTATAGCGGCAAAAAAAAATTAACATCGTATAGCGGCAAAAAAAATTAACATCGTATAGCGGCAAAGAAGGGTCAGCCACATATAGTCACCAAATGTTTATTCAAAATGCTTAAAATCTTCTAAATCATTTTACTAAAAAAATCAACTTACGTAAGTTCTTGATCTTATTCACAAGTGTAAGCTGACCCATTTCAGAAACATCTATTTTAACGTATTATTAAACCCGTACACATCGTAACCTTACATCATGAACACAACAACGTATAGCAACTCACGCTCCCCTTTAACTTAGGATTGGCCGCACGGCCCTTCTCAGTAGTAGACATCTTGATCAATTGACCCACCCCTTTTTGGTCAAGAACCTTTGAACCATAATATGATATTTGTGGCAATAACATTTACTCAGAATATTCACAATCTGTCTGTAACTTGTATACTATAACTACTGTTACTGACCTCAAATGGATCATGTTGTAAAATGCCTTTGGAAAGATACCATATTCTTTCAAAATAAATGCTATATAAACATATTAAAATCTATATGCACTGATCTAGTCAGTCTATATAATGAGTAGTACAAGAGTTAAAATAGTTTTTGCATATCTCAACATACCTTTGATTATAAAAAGAAAGCTCCCATCCGGTGACTATTCAAATTTAAAAGTGAAGATGAAAAGATGACATACCAGAACATAGAGCAAAGAAGCGATTATAATAGTTAGGTATCGACCAAAAAAAGCATCGGCAATGAAAGCTCCGAAAAGGGGAAGAAGCGACGCTGTTCCAGACCAAGTGTTAGCATTCTCGGCTGCCATAGCTGTCGACTGGCGTAAGGGTCCGGTCAAGTGTACGATCAAGTTTGATTCCACTCCATACTATGCAAATCTCAAACATTAAAAAGTTGTACCCGGGTTTGAGTGCCTATTGAGCCGGATTTTTGTCAATGACTCCTAGATCAATTGGTATAAGAGAAATCATACCATGCCATTTAGATTTATAAGAATATGCCATGTGGTTTAAGATGGTTTTAATTTATTAAAGATATTACAAAAAATGTTTCCGTGAATAATATTGATAGGAGTAAAACCCCGAATCACTGGTTCAAATCAAACGGTAAAATAAAAGATAGTTCTACTGCTCGTTTGGATACAGATTCACCACCAAACGAAACGGTAGGGCTGCGACGTCTAACCGAAGATACAGATACACCACTACGGTTAGAGAATCGTGTCTAAGTTCACCACCCAACGCGCCACGGTTGAACTAGCATAGACCATTAATTTTAACCCATAATCCAATGAGATAAAATCAACACAAAAGTATTCATAATCTAAAACTCTCTGTCCCTTTTTTTCATTTCATCCCATATATAGAGAACAGTTACAAGAGTATTTTTAGGAACTAAAAACAAACTGACCCACTAACCCATGATCTCTAAATCATGGGTTTTAATTAAATAAAAGTTAAAAGACACATGCATGGAAAATAAAAAACAAAGGAAATGAAATAACATAAATGGAACATAGTGGCCTTCATGGAGATCACGGCTTGTAGGGCAGAACAAAGTAACATAGCAACTTTGACTTCGTTGACCTAATGTATAACAAATATATACTTTTAACCCATTTAAATTTTTAGTTATATTATTTTTCTTTAGTAACATTTATTCGTTAACTTTTTTAAAACTGAAATACGCAGTTTGTTTAAATTTTATGTCTCAAGAGACATAATGTTTATAGTTGAAGAACAAGATTAGAAAAACAAAAACATCATGGTTCGGGTACAATGGAAGAGAAGAATCACCATAGTATAAAACAATAAGGGGGTAGGGGTGGTTATCACTCATCACTCACTCACAACTTCCAATCCAGTTCCGTCATGTCATCAACCATTATTCCATAACTAGTGATGGATTTTAGTGGAAATGCCCATCACTCACAACACCCAACAATACCCATCACTCACAACACTCAACAACACCCAACAATACCATCACTCACATCATCTTCACGCGTGATAAATATCACGCGTTGTTAGTTTAACGCGTTATATAGTTTCACTCGTTATATATTTCCATCACGGGGTAAAAGCATGCCACCCCGGGTCCCCTAATAAGTGCATGGTTCAAAATGATTAAAATGTTTTGGATGTTCATTATGGTCTCGAGACAGTTATAGGTAAATTGAACCAAAATATGATTGGGTTTAGGGGTTAAGTTTATCAAATTGGTCAACATAATATCTAATACAGTCAACAAATGGGGTCAACCCATTAAACATTCCTATTGTTCCAAAACTCAAAAAAGCAATTTCAAGTACACACGATATCGTGTGGAAGAGATGTGTAGATTTCAATATAAGAGATATAGTGAGATAATCGGATCAATGTAGTTTTGGGTGTTTGTTCTTTCTGCACTTTGTATTTTCTTTTTGTACTGTTTCTTTTCGGTTTTTACAGCTTTTGCTGACCTTGTTCTATTAATCATAGAATCTCATCGTTCAAAAAAAAAAAAGTACACATATGGTTAAGTCAACTAACTAACATGGATTAATAAAGGCACTTGCAAACCTTCCACAACTTTTAGGTGAGAAAAAACACAAAAATCTCAAATGCCCAACACGATTCTTGTAAATATACTATAACTCGATCCCCATTCTTAAATTAGGATTGCAATCTCCAACTTAGACACGTAGCCTAATACCGAGGAAAATTAAGCATGACTAACGTCTAGATAAAACAATAGGCAACTTGAAACGAATTAACAAAGAGAATAACTTACTAATTCAAGAACATCAATGTCCATTCACTCCACAGATGACCCTTTGTCAATATGTATCAATAACATATGCTGCATGGAACTATGAAGCATAGATATATAGAACATCAAATTAAGATCTGGATATCAATTATGATTTTGTGTGAATATGTGTGTATGTTCGTTTGAAACGATAAGCACATGACAAGTTGAGCATAAATTGGTGAAAACGTAAGTTGAGGTGAATTGGAACCCAATCGTAAGACCTCAAATCGCAAGTATAGTAATGATGTGGTGAAGTATACTTGTGTGGAATTATGCGAAAAGCTGGTGTACTAGTTAAAATTGACGAGAATAGTGATAATTTCATTATAAACTTTGTGTGAATTATTCAAAAAAAGCTACGCAGAGAATAGTGATAATTTCATTATAAACTTTGTGTGAATTATTCAAAAAAAGCTACGCAAAGTACATAAACTTTTAAAATAGGAACATGATAGTTTTATTCAACTAGATTTAATACCCGTGCGTGTTGCGGCACGGTACGTCACAAGCAAACATCGAATGAATTAGTCTAAGGGTTATGTGATGTGTTAATCATATGTAAACATGCGTTTCGACATATTTAATTGAACTCAGTGTAACTTATATAAGCATTGCGATTAGATCAAAACTTAAAGTAAATCAAATTTATACCGTACAATCATAACCCATTATATGTGACCCGAGTCATACATAGAAAATGTAACGGGTATAACGCAAAATGTAACGGATATAACGCAAAAGCTGACATGTATAATCAAAAAAGATTATTTAGAGCTTTTAAAAAAATGGGAAAAAAGAAACCACAATTTGATTCCACTTGGTTCGAAACAAAAGTTACAAAACATCACCTAACTTGTTTCCCAAAAAGTGTACGTCTAAACATACACCAACTCAAATTTATACCGAAACGTACATAAAAATATGAACGTAAAAATGTTTTTTTAAATGAAAATGTATTATATTTAACCTCACTCGTTTCCAACAAATCGAATTTATACCGTCACGTTCATAAAAATATGCACATGAAAAAAATAGTTTTTCTTAAATAAAAGAGGTAAAACAAATTATTAGTAAAAAACTTAATAGGTTAAATATGTTCGTAAAATTGTGCCAAGTAGCACAAATGCCAAACCACCACCAGCGACCACCAACGTCAGAAGAGCTGGTAAAAATAAAATAAATAAAAAAGAAAAAATAATACCGAACAAAAAACATATGAAAAATCATTGAACCACGCACGCTCGTTGCGGCGTGTTAATGCGAGAAATTAGACAGAAACTTAAAATGTAGAAAAAATAACTAAATCGACCTAGGACCCGCTCGTTGCGACAAACTTGACAAACGTAGAAACATAGACGCGTTCCGACTGTCCTGTCAAACGGGAAAGAACAGACGAAAAAACGTTGAACCCCACACGCACATTGTGGCGTGTTGACTTGCAAAATTAAAACGAAACGTAGAACGAAAAACTTACGAAAGATGAAAAGTATGAGGAGACCAAAGTTAAAATAAAAAAAAGTGTTGGGGTTAAATTACAAAATTTGAAAAGCTTTGGGTTAAAACTAAAAAAATGTCAAAGGGGTTAAAATGTAAAAGATAAAAACCTTTGGGTTAAAATTAAAAAATACAAATTTTTAAAAAAAAAAAACTTCCGATGCATATATTACAACTACCAAAACCAACAAAATATTTCTAATTTATATATAGGAGGAAATAGTTGTTTCTAATAAACTGGCTCTAAGGGTTTGATGTTTGAACTTTGAATGACTACATAGTTTACACAAGTTTATCGTGAATTAAATAACACAAGAACTATGATATTGAGTAGTTAATCGAAACTTTGAGGGGACGTTTGTACCAACTCTCAAAGTTGTCCCCACTTCTCCTAATTAAAACATCATTTAATAGCATACGTAGTGGGGCGGTATGAGGGGCTATAGCGCCTCATCGCGCTGCCAAATACCGGGACGGAGGGCGCGATGAAGGAGAAAGAAGAGAGGGGCGCGAGCTCCATAGCGGCGGTATGGGGTGTTAAGTTTGAATATTTATTTGTTTTTTTTTTTTTTTATTTCTGGTTTTCTCCTCACTCACAAACATATATACATACATATTTTGTAAGAAGGAAGAAGGTTCTTGCAGGTATTGAAGAAGGTTGAAGGAAGAATAAGGTTGTTCCAGGTATTGAAGGAAGAAGGAAGAAGGAAGAAGGAAGAAGGTTTTATGAATTGGTCCCTACAAAATTGGGTTTTTAACATATTTGATCCCTAGAAGGTTTTATGAATTGGTCCCTACAAAATTGGGTTTTTAACATATTTGATCCCTACAAATTATGAAAACTTATTTTATTTAATGGTTTTTTAACATATTCTGTTTTTTTAGTTTTTTTTCTGTTTTTTGCAGTTTTTTTTTTAATTATTTTCTGTTTTTATTTATTTTTCAATTTATATATTCTGTTTTTAATTGTTTTCTGTTTTTATTTATTATCAGTTTTCTTAATTAATTTTCTGTTTTTATTTATTTGCAGTTTTTTTGATTATTTTCTGTTTTTATAAAAAATTAGAAATTAATAATTGAGTAATGATTAGACGGGGGCTTTATGACTACGGACTTAAATACATAACGCCCCATAACGCCCACCCGCACACGTGGCGCGCCACGTGTCGCATAACGCCCACAAAGGGGCGTTATGACTACGCATGGCCTAATTAACTTCCATTAAAAATTTAAAAATTATACTTTCCTATTTCTAACAGTGCGGTCTGGTTTTTCCGACCAGTTTTTTTTTCCTATAAGCGTAAACCAAACTGTTAATTATGGTTTCAAAATTTCTAAACTGACCAACCATAACAATTTTTAAAAACCGACCATGAAATCAAAACAATAACTGATTTAAACAATTTCACGATTTTAAACCAAACCATAAAGACCCCTAATTTTGATGCTTGAATGTGTAGTATGTGATTTTTATCACGCCGGTAATTATTCAGTTGGATCCATATACCTGAATAACTACTACAAGGAAAGTGTATCCCCAATAAAGACCATGAGAACTGTCGACGAAAAACCCCACAAAATGTAACCTCCGGATGTTTGACCCGAATAAGTTGTTGAAAGTATTATACAAGCAGTTGTATGTTTATCCATGTTAATTTAGACACAGTACTTGTGATTAGGTAGGTTTGAGATCCAAATTTTAGCTAGAATGGAATGGGTCAATTGTGCTGAAGGTCGCTCAAAAGGACAATTATAATGCTATCTAACATTATAAATTTTGTTATTAAAAAACTACATTATTTTTGTAATAATAAGTAGTGAAAGTTTCGACAAATGGGTTTTAACGTGCGACGGTACGAAGTGACCAAAATAACGAGCGTAATTATGTATATATCACTAGTCTAAGTACCCGTGTAATACACGGGTGGCTAAACAACAAACAATTTATACTTTAATGCGTAAATACTTTATTACAGGTTCGTTCGAATATTAACATAAATCAAAGAAATTACGTGAAATAACAAAAATACATGATAAACACAAAAATTTCACAAGTCATTGAATATATCTTTATGTATAACATTCATTGTTTTATTTATAGGTCTGCCTTCATTGTCAAGTATTAGTAGCTTGATTCCATCTCGTCTTGTAACCCTCAATAAAGCTACGTACAATTGACCATGTGTGAAAACTGGTTGTCTCAAGTACAAACCAACCTTAGATAGCGACTGGCCTTGGCTTTTGTTGATCGTCATCGCAAAACATACAACTATTGGAAATTGCCTCCTTTGAAATGCGAAAGGAATCTTTCTGTCCGAAGGTACCAAATTAATTCTAGGTACCATGTAATCCATAAGTATATATAGTTATAACTGTTCGAAAATGGTACCACACAAAATACATGGTAGAGGCATAATAATCGCCAATTTTGTCCAAACATTGTACGATGACAAAAAACCTTAAACATGATTACTACCGGCATAATTGGTTACCACATATATTATCGATAAAAAATAAATTCTCTAAACGTTGGAGTTAGTAATGAACAACCTGTTGAGATTCCTATCATAAAGAAGCAACGAGACCACCAAGAGGCCCGTAACTTTTTGAATTTGACCCATGTTGCCTACAATTACAACTACTATTATCGAGATTTTGACCACAATTTTGAGACAAAACTTTGCACGTTGGGTCACATATAACATCAATCTTTATTTCCAGATGAAATATATCGATTTCTCTCCGGGAGGGAAACACAGGGGTCATCTAAGTCAACATACTCATCGTCATCGTCTATTTGACCCGTTTGGATAAAACACGACTCAAATTGACCCATATATAAGTAACGTCGAAATTGTCCTTTACACACTCCAGTTTACAAAGCATAACAAAAAGAAACTTATGTGTTCTTCGGGTCACTACCAGTGATTATGCACTACTCTTCTAACTTCAAAGCAGGGTAGACGATGTTAAGAGGCATTTGGCCCATAAAATCATCCCATTTGGATTCTATCATATTTAACATTAAATTACTATGTTTCGGAATGCTCAAAGAAGACCCTGAAGACCATAGTCAACTGGTTTGACCCGTAATCCAACCTGCAATCTCGCGACCACTACATTAAACAAAGTTGTACAGCTTACTGCTCTCCAATTGTGCCCAAGAAACTCATTCACTACTATTAATACCGTTACTTACATGACGTGAGATGACCAATATCCCAATAACCACTAACTCTTGACATCATCTACAAATAAAAAAACACTCATTTGTTAGCTGAAAAAAGCAAGCAAATGCAGAAAATTTAACTTCTTCATTTGAGTAATCCGGAAATTATAGACAAACAAATAGATCATAAAACAACTTATCTAGATAGGAAAGTTTCATTCATCCACGCAAAAAACAACAAATTCAATAAACATGAGAATATGATACATCACCCCATGAATGCTAATAACCAGCAACAACCAATAACTGTAAAAAAAGTAAAATTTTAAGCTCAAAATATCAATATTGAAAAATCCTTTCACCATTTTTCAAGGTTTTTAAGTCAAACCGTGAAACTTGAAAATTAAAACTGAACCGAACCATTAATATTCAGAACAACTTTGCAAATTCAAACTGCCAAGGCTGTAAAATCAAAACACATAGAAAGTATCGAGGCTCATATTTGTTAATATTCATAACAAATCGCCATGGTTAAACCACATCTGAACAATTGCAGTCCTGAATCAGTTGATGGAGAGTGCAAAACATGAGAATTAAGGGTGTTAAAAATACATGTCTTATTGTGTTTTAAGCGATTACATCTCTCGAATGTGATAACTACGAGCTTTGGTGGTTTTACAGGTTAACTGTCTAAATCGGCGAAGTTAGAGAGTTTAGTGATGAAACGGGACAAGGACGGATGATTATTAAGGAGATATCATGTTACACGGTACTTGACTCGGGTCGAAAGGTAGTTTGGATGCACAAAGAACACAAGATATATGAGAGAATAAAGTCTAAGGGCTTGTGAGTAATTAAATGAAAGTTGAAAACAAGTCTAAAGTGGAGTCAACAAGTAAACGTAGCCTACAGTATACCTTACGTAACCTACGGTTTGGAATGGAACATTGGATAGAAAGTGGAAACCGTAACTTACGATTTTAACCGTAAGCTACGGTTGAAAGGATAAAGGGCCGCGTGAGTGTATTGTTTTGGATGGTTGAAGGGAATTAAAAAAATAACAATTAAACAACCCTAATATACACGCACATGTAGCAGACATGAGGGGACTTGGTTTTGAGAAGTCTGACATCATCAATAAATATCATCATTCATCATTAGAAGAAGTGACATGAGGAGGGTTTGGTTTTCTTTAAAAATAGTCAACAACAACATCATCTCATGCAAACTGGATGTGCAAACTTTGAGGTATTTCGGGCTGCACATGGGATGGGCCGAACTCTAATGATATCGGCACATCTTGGACTTGACGACAGCCTAGAGAGAATATTATAATTGACATGGGCCGACAATTGTTTTGGAGGGCTTTGACTTGAGATAAAACATCATCATCTTAGTGGGCCCACATAGGAATTGGAGACAAGGGGCGGCATCTTTTGGAGGCTGCACATGCACGGCAGACTAGGAGGGCATCAATTATCATCACTAGTGGGCTTTTATCGATCTTATACATCATCAACAAATCAATTTGTTTTAAGTGTGCCGAGAGACATCTTGTGGACTCTTCGCATTGGGCCGCCATACTCATTATCACAGGACGAGAGACATTGTGTCGAGATATGATTTCATTCATATAAATTTCCGCCATTTTCTCAGAAGAGTAAGCCTCTCGAATAGGTAGAAAATGGGCACTTTTTGTAAGTCGGTCCACGATTACCTATATAGTATCATGCCCCTTTTTCGTTCTAGGAAGCTTGGTCACCAAATCCATAGTTATTTCCTCCCATTTCCATACCGGGATTTCCAAAGGTTGTAACTCCCCATATGGTTTTTGATGTTCTGCTTTCACTTGGGAGCATGTTAGGCATTTTGAGACATACTTTACAATATCACGTTTCATACCCGGCCACCAATAATTGGTTTTCATGTCCCGATACATCTTGGTTGCCCCGGGATGAATTGAATATCGTGACTTATGAGCCTCCTCGAGTAGAGCGTTCTTGACTTCGCAAAACCGTGGTATCCAAATTCGACTGAATCTTGTTTTGAGTCCGATCGAATTTTCTTCCAATTTATCAGCTATACCTTTAATCCTTTCTTTCTTTGGGTCTTCCGCTCCCAACGACTTCAATTGGGAATCTCGTATCATATCAAGCAAACGCGGTGTAACTATCATCTTCATGGATTTTACTTGTATGGGGGGTGGATACTCTTTTCGGCTTAACACATCAGCCACCACGTTCGCCTTTCCCGGGTGATAAAGGATATCACAATCGTAATCTTTGATAAGTTCTAACCATCTTCGCTGTCTCATATTTAAGTTTTTCTGCTCGAAGAAATATTTGAGGCTTTTGTGATCCGAGTAAATTGTACATTTTGCACCGTAAAGATAGTGCCTCCAGATCTTTAAGGCGAAGATTACTGCCGCTAACTCTAAGTCGTGAGTTGGGTAGTTTCCTTCATTTGGTTTAAGTTGTCTCGACGCATACGTGATAACCTTCCCTTTTTGCATTAAAACACATCCCAAACCTTGACGTGAAGCATCCGAGTAGACAACCAAATCTTTCGTTCCATCTGGGAGGGTTAAAACCGGAGAACTAGACAGCTTTTCTTTTAATACTCGAAAGGCTTCTTCTTGATCTTTACCTAGACCTGGCAATTTCTACCCAAATACCTAAACTTGGGTCAATTTGGACTTTAATTTTAAGCTGCTGGGTTATTTTGGGTCAATTAAAATTATTAATGGGTCTAGATGGGTAATAAGAAAATCAGAATTAAAACAGACCAGGTCAGGATGGGCCACTAAAAAAAAGAGAATGGGTCAAGATGGGCCAATATGAAAATCATCTACGCTCTCATCTTTTCTAGTCTACTACCAGTACGCTCTCAATTTCTACCCAAATACTCCCTTAATTCAACCTATTAACAATCTATTCTACACTTCTTGATCGATTGAATGGTATGAATTTCACTTTTGGTTGATATATTTTCTGTAAATTCACAACTTAATCGACTGACAACGACCCTAATCGCTGATTGACAAACGTCGTCTTCCAAAGTCGTCTTCCAAAGTCCAAATGTCGCAATCGCTGCATCCTGATTCCTGATTGACAACGACCCTAATCGACTAATCGGTCTTCCCTCTTCAGTTCCGTTTGAATTTGATCGATCTTCAGAGTTCAGTCAAGTAGTGAACACTGTCTCCATCTGTAAGTCTATTTTTTAACAAAATTGACAACTTATTTGACTTTTTTATCAGAATTTGAGATTTTATGTTTATTGTTATCAACTAGGAATGATAATTTGAACGATGATTATTGTTATAACATGTGTTTTGGGGATAAATTGATAAGAAAATGACGTTACTACATTGGATTTAATTTGTGCATACCAATTGTTCGATGAAATGCCTCTGTGAGTATTTGTAGTTGTAATACCCATGTCAAGTATCTATCTTTCGTGGGCTTTCGTGGGCGGTTTAATTTATTATTATTGATGGTTGATTATGCCATAATACCCGTGTTTTGCTTTATTGCAGATTAAATTAAATATGTCGGGTAACGATGAACACGAAGATGAAGTTAGTTCATTTAGTTCGGGCAAACATTCTTCCGTGGTTTGGAGCTATTTTGATAAATTACCAGTTGGACCCGGGGGAATTCAGAAGGCCAGTTGTACGGGTTGTGGAAAAGTGTTTAGTGCCAATTCGGGAACATCTAATATGAAACGACATCTTCCCAAGTGTTTTGATCTTAATGAACCCGGTCCACCAAAAAAGCGTGCCCCGTTAGATCAAGAAATGTATAGGGAGAAATTAGCATACTCTATCATCAAGCACAACTACCCTTTCAGCTATGTTGAACATAAGGGAACAAGAGATTTGCACAAGTTTTTACACCGCGATGTGAAGCCCATAACAAGAAACACTGCGAAGGCGGATGTCCTCAAAATATATGATAGAGAGAAGACAATTCTTAAAGAAAAATTACAAAAAGTAAATGGTAGAGTATGTTTGACTACTGATTTATGGAGTTCTATTACGACAGATGGGTATATGGCTCTAACGGCTCACTACGTTGATGAGAATTGGGTTCTAAGAAAAAAGGTCTTGAACTTTAAAGTTATACCACCTCCGCATAGTGGTAAAATTTTAGCAGAGTACATGATTAACTTTTTAGCAGATTGGGGCATTCAGAAAAAAGTTTTTACGATCACATTAGACAATGCTAAATATAATGATGTTTTGGTAAATTGTTTAAGCAGTCACTTGCGTTTGAATAATGTGTTAGTTTGTGATGGGGATTTTACTCATGTACGTTGTTCTGCACATGTGTTAAACCTTATTGTTCAAGAGGGCTTGAAGGTAATTGAAGGAGCTATTGAGAAGGTGCGAGAGTCGGTGAAGTTTGTTAGAGGAAGTGGTGCAAGAAAGTATAAGTTTGCAGAATGTATACACCACCTTTCATTACAATGCGGGAAATATGTGCGTCAAGATATTGTAACTAGATGGAATTCTGCATATCTTATGCTCGATAGTGCGTTGGCTTATCGTAAAGCTTATGCTCGGTTAGCACTAGTTGATTCTAGTTATAAGAGTTTTCCAACAGAAAAAGAATGGGCAAGGGTGGAAACAATCACAGAATTATTGAAGCCTTTCTATAACATCACAACTTTGTTTTCTGGTAGCTCTTATCCTACTTCCAACCTATATTTTCATAACGTGTGGAGAATTCAGATGCGTATTGAAGACGCTATCAACAACACTGATAATGTGATAAGTGGCATGGCAAAAGAAATGAAAAAGAAGTTTGATAAATATTGGGAAAATTATAGCATGGTGTTGTCTTTTGCAGTTGTTCTAGATCCGCGATATAAGTTTAAGGTTGTTGAATTTTGTTTTAAAAAACTTAATATGGAGGACAAAGTGCGCAAAGAGAAATTGGACATTATTTTCAACGGTATGCATAAGCTATATGATAAGGAGTATGGTATCTTTTCAACGACAAGTTCTTCAACTGTCAAGAGTTCAAATACTAGTGTCAGCACAAGAGACGACTTGGATGGATTGGAGTCATTTACAAGCGAATTTAAAAAGGTTGAGAACGAAAAATCACAATTAGACATGTATTTGGAGGAGCCTGAACTTAATAGGAGAGAAGAACTTGACGTCTTACAATATTGGAAGGATAATCAAGGTAGATATCCTCAATTGTCTCTCATGGCTCGTGATATATTGAGCATCCCAATCACTACTGTTGCTTCAGAGTCATCTTTTAGTATCGGGGGACGGGTTCTAAGTAAATACCGAACTTCACTGCTTTCATCAAGTGTCGAGGCTTTGTTATGTGCTCGTGATTGGTTGTTCGATTTAGAAGGTATCAAATTCTTCTCTTTGTGACTTAACTTTATATAGGATCATAATCATAATTTATCGTTTACTTTTTTGGCATATCCAGAGGAAGATGAGGATGATACAGAGGATGGACTTGCAGAAGATATTGAAGCATTGTATCCAACGTATCAAAGTAGCCAAGTTTAGGTAATATTCACTTTATTTCTAAAACTCGAGCTCAATTCTAAATTTTTTACCTATTGCCAATTCTAAAGTTGTTGTAATTTATAGGGGTCGTGGGACTACGTAGCTTGATGGTGAGGTTGAATGGACCGACTTATGTTATGATGATTTTGGAGATTTGTGTTTATGTTTTGGTTATATTGTATATTCGTGGTTCCTTATGTTTTGTATGCGATGATTTTAGAGATATTAACGCTTGGTTAAGATTAACGAACATAGTGATTGTGTCGGAAACTTGAGCGAGAAAGATTTGGGATTGCCTTTGAATCTAAATCTTTGACATATGATTTTAGTGCTTTCATGGCTGTTTTTTCGTATGATTTTATTGCTTGGAGTTGCTGAAATTATTAGGATACCAAGCACATCTTCACTTCCTTCGGGTGATGGTGAAATGCCAAACGGTATTCGGCCAATGAAAATTCAGAGACCTTGTACTCCTCTCATTGATGCAGTTGCTGCTCATGACGAAAACAAGGTAATGTTCACGTTTTTTATTAGATTAGATTCACATTCACTTTTGACGAAAACGGTATTGGTGTTTGATGCTTGTAGTAGTTCATTTCACTTTCTGATCAAGTTTTAATGTAATGTAGAATCAACTTTGATGTTTGCTTGTTTTGGGGACAAAATTGGCATGGCAAAGCTTGTTCATGGATACAGCATTTCTACTTCTGATGGTCCTAATATGTCAACAAAAGGTGAAGGCAAAAAGTCAATCAAGTTGAAAACAAACGAGATTGTTTTGCAGGTTGGTACCTTAACTTTTTAAGAAAGGCTTCGCAGTATTAACAATTAGTCAACTTTTTCTATTTATTTATTTTATAATATCTTTTCAGGTTCATTGGCAAGAAACTCTTAGGGGCTGTGTTGCTGGAATATTAACTACACACAGAGTACTTATTGTTTCTGCTGATCTAGATATTCTCGCAAGCAGAATCTGATTTGCAGATCCGTAAACATATTATATCGGCTAAAACAGATCCGATTCTGCAGTGCACGGACCTGTTCTGCAAGTTTTCTAAAAATTTTTGAATTTTTTTCGTTTTTTTAATTTTTTTATAATTTTTTTATAATTTTTTAATTTTTTTTTTCGTTTTTTTATTTTTTTTTATTTTTTTTATTTTTTTCGTTTTTTAAATTTTTTTAATTTTTTTTATAATTTTTTTTCAATTTTTATTATTATTGATTTATTCTCAACCCATCCTGACCCAAACCCATCCTGACCCGAACTCATCCTGACCCAAACCCATCCTGACCTTCTTCTTTTTTTTACCCATCTTAACCCAAACTCATTCTAACCCAAACCCATCCTGACCCAACAACCAATCCAACCCAACCCATCCATTTTGCCACCTCTATCTTTACCCCATACAAACTTCTCGTTCTTCCTCGTCAACTTTGTTAAGGGTAACGCTATCCTTGAAAAGTCTTGTATAAACCTCCTATAATAGCCAGCAAGACCTAGAAAGCTCCTTACTTCTGTTGGAGTTTTTGGGGAAACCCACTTCATTATCGCCTCAATTTTCGATGGATCAACCAGGACACCCTTCGAGTTTATTACGTGGCCGAGAAACTGCACCTCTCTGAGCCAAAAAGCACATTTTGGGAATTTTGCGTAAAGTTTCTCCTTACGGAGAACTTCAAGTACTTCACGCAAGTGTCTCGCATGTTCAGTTTTGCTTCGCGAATAGACCGGAATATCATCTATAAACACGATCACCGATTTATCTAACATGGGTCGGCATACCCGGTTCATAAGATCCATAAATGCGGCTGGGGCGTTCGTTAACCCAAAGGACATAACTAGGAACTCGTAATGTCCATATCGGGTTCTAAATGCGGTCTTTGCAATGTCTTCTCCTCGCACCCTGACATGATGATACCCCGAACGCTGGTTAATCTTCGAGAACCAACTCGCCCCTTGTAATTGATCAAAAAGATCGTCAATTCTAGGTAAAGGGTAGCGGTTCTTAACGGTTAGCTTATTCAATTCTCTGTAATCGATGCACATGCGCATCGACCCATCTTTCTTCTTAACGAATAAGATAGGCGCTCCCCAAGGCGACACACTCGGGCGTATAAAGCCCTTATCTAGTAGATCTTGTAATTGTGTCATTAACTCGCGCATCTCGGTGGGAGCCAATCTATAGGGAGCCTTCGTAACCGGCTTCGCACCCAGATTCAATTCGATGCGAAACTCTATCTCTCGTTCAGGAGGAAGTCCCGGCAATTCCATCGGAAATACATCTGGAAATTCGTTCACGACCTCAACATCTTCAAGCTTCGGGAGGCTTTGTCGAGCGTCTACTACATATGCTAGGTATGCTCTACTTCCGTTAAGTACGTATTTAACGGCTTGAACAAGGGTGCACAATTTTATTTCCACGTCTCTCTCCCCTTGAATACTCAATTGCCTTCCACTTGGAGAGTGGACAAGCATTACCTTATTTACACAGTTAATCTCTACACGGTGTCGTGCCATCCAACCCATACCTACTATCATTTTAAATTCCCCCAAAACCATACGTATGAGGTCGATATCAAACTCTTCATCTTCTATCGTGAATTTACAATTTCTACAAATCTCGTGTAACACATAGTTCTTACTATCGGCTATTTCTACCTCTAAAGGTATCGGCATTCGTTCAATCTTAAATGAATGATGTTGTACGATTTCATTTGAAATAAACGACATAGTGGCTCCGGTATCGAACAAAACATAAACCGGTATGGAGTTTAATAAAAAGATACCTGAAACCACATTCGGATGGGACTTGGCTTCTTCGGATGTGATTTGAAACATCCTCCCTTTCGCCTTAGAACTTTCCTCATTCTTTCCTTCCTTCTTTGACCCTTGCTGGAGTTTAGGACACTCCGACTTAACATGCACTTTCTAGAAACAGTTGAAACATGTCTTCGGGTTGTTAGGGCACTTGTAGGATGTATGCCCTTCTTCACCGCATTTATAGCACCCCTTCTTACCCAAAAGCCATTCCCCAGTATGGAGCTTCCCACATGTCTTGCAAGGAGTAATACCACCCTTCACTACAAAAAAAAATGCCATCTAGTGGCATGCAAAAAGTGCCACAGAAAAACAAAAAAGTGCCACTAACGAACCTTGTAAGAATGGGCGGCACACAAAAAAAGTGCCACAAGAAGAGCTGACGCTAAAGCCTTTTAGTGGCACTTTTGCAATGTGTCGCACAAAGTTTTTAGGCTTTTAATGGCACTTTTTTATATGCCAGTACAAAATTTTGAGCTTTTAGTGGCACATATTTTTTGCCACAAAAATCACATCAAATTAAATGCCATTGACATTTATCATATTAATTTTAACTAGAATTACCACCCGCCGCAATGCGGCGGGAATTCATTAGTTATATATCAAATTAGATAAAAGTCAAATGTCTTTTACATGACCGTGCACCTGTGTGTAAAACATAAAAAGAATAATTAAGTTGATCTCTGACCTGCGCATTGCGACAGACTTATCAAATTAGACAAAAGTCAAATGTCTTTTACATGACCGTGAACCTGTGTGTAAAACATAAAAAGAATAATTAAGTTGATCTCTGACCCGCGCATTGCGACAGACTTATCAAATAGGGGAATAGATGCGATGCGAAAGGCCTGTCAAACGGGAAAAATAGATGAAAAAACATTGAAACCGCACACGCACGTTGCGGCGTGTTAACTCGGAAAATTTAGAACGAAACGTTAAACGGAAAACTTGCGAAAGATGAAAAGTATAAGGGACCAAAGTTGAATGTTAAAAAATGTTGGGCTTAAATTGCAAATGATGTAAAACTTTGAGTTAAAAGTAAATAAAATCAAAGTGGTTAAACTGCAAAAGATAGAAACTTTTGAATTATAAGTGAAAAGTCAAACTAATCAAAGGGTTTCAAATGACCAAAGAATGAAAGTTTAAACTTAAATTGTCAAATATTTAAACTTTAGGGTTAGGAAGAAAAAAATCAATTTTTTTTTTGAAAAACACCCAAAACCTATGGTACAACTTCCATATGCATATTTATGTTGCTTATTTATATAGTTTATAATTAATTACAATTATCATTTATTTACATTAAAAAATAAAAACAAAATTGTAAAATGTAGAAATCATAAAATAATCACTTCAATTAAAAGTTCAATCAATCTTCCAAAGATTCCAAATGGCTAATAAGTGTCGATCTAAGTCTAATGATAAAACATACAACCCAAATAAACTAACAAGTGTATGAATAAAAATTCAAAACTTCATTAAGTTCATTAATCTCTTTCACAATCTTCATGCGAGTTAAATAATCATCGTGTTAACGTTTTCTTAGTAGTCATACTTCCACTTCAATAACAATCAAAGATTCGATCCCACTGTCAGGAGAGTAACTGCGCACTTTTACCAATCCAGGATCAATAACATACTTGACTCCTGGTATTGTTACTGATGTTTCAGCAATGTTTGTTGCCAGTATAACCTACCAATAACAACACCCAAAAATCAACTCCATGATCAGACGACCAAGTACAAATATGTTTGATTGTACAAAACATCGCAAGTGTTTACCTTTCTGAACCCTCAATGGATTCAATCTCTTCTTGACCAGATAAAAAAACAAGTATACCACCAGGCCCTTCCTCTATATGTATCTAAAAAATACAAAAAAATGGTCAAGAACTAGAATTTGTGAGCTATTCAAGATCGGCTTGCAAAAAGGTCAAACCAAGCCGAGCTTGCGCTTGAGCCTAAATTGGAAAAAAAAATGAAAGAAGTCGAGCAAAAACCTGAAATATGGTAACTAAAGCTGCATCCAAACAGTCCATCTCAGGTTGCAGATGGGATGTATGTAACGATTCTGCTCAGTTTGGGTATCTGCTGTTATAATGAGGATTAATATCATATATACCCTCCCAAACTTGACAATTTTCTATCTTTAATGAATTTTAAATGACGATTCTACCCCTCTACACTCAATTTGTTTTTACCCTAATTCTGTTTTTTATTTGGAAATCTGATACACCTGTAAGCAAGTATGGTGTTAATGGCAAATCGAATCGTGGATCCCGACTTCATTTCGCATAGACGAGACCCACAAATTAAAAGGTTTAAAATTTTAATCTTTAACACCTTGGGTCCAAAAGAAACTCTTTTGGGATATAATTGATGCCAGCTCTTAAATCTGTGGCAGCTCCAAGATGATAATCTTGAATGTTCGAAACCCAGATATTAAAAAACGGATTAATACATAACATTCGGAGTAGAAATTTGGCGAATTTGGAATAAAAAAGATGTCACATATACCTTCAGAGAAAATAATATTCTGTGGTTTGATGTCTCGGTGAACAATCCCTATTGAGTGAAGACCGTCTAATGCAAACAAGAGTTGCCTGAGAATCGTTTGAATGATTTTATTTTCTCGTTAGAATCCCTTTGGTAAGTCTTGCACCTCCCCGAGAATCATTGATTCAACCTGTACATATTTTGGGTTTAAAACTAGCACTTTGGGCCGATCTAAAGCGCAGTGCACCCATCATAAGTAGAGGTGTCAATTTTGACCCGTTTGTTTTTCTACTGTAATGATGGTACACATCTGGGTTAAAAAAAATCTGTGCTAGCCATTGAGGCAAAACAATGATATAAAATACTCCTGTTTGAAAATTTGACTTTGGAGGTGGTAAATCCTACGTGTTTACTTATGAACGAGTAGATTTAAATTGTGTTATACCACTGAAGCTAAAACAGCATAGCCATAAAAGAAAAGAAATGAATTGATTGGGTCATATCATATAGGTATAATTGTATAAAGTCACCTAATGATCTAAAGTGAATTTAAAAACAAAATGCTTCCTAATCAACTTCATTATAAAAACTAGGTTATTATTGAATAATGTAAATTTTCTGATCATATATCTCACAACAATCATTTTAGAAGCCCTACTGAACAAAAAGTGGTCAAGACAGCCAATCTGGGGCCTCTATAAGTCGCCCATATTTACCTGTTATCCAATCCACCCATCCCATGTAGTTCGCCATGTACAAACCTGAATTCTAAGTGACGACCTTGTTCACATGGGCCCTAGTTAGAGAAAGTAGTTGATATCTTATACGTTGAAACTAAAATTAGAACATCAAAAAGTAATTAATAATATTGCTAAGTGTATATTTTAATGATAAGTCATACCTGTGCTAGAGGTCTCTTCCACCACATAGTAAAAACATACAATCCGAATGGGCATTAGCTGTTGCATACCAGAAAAACATAAAAATCAATTAAGTGTCCAAACTTATATACATATATTTAGTTCGTTTTGGTCTAGTATCAGTGAAACCAAAAACCAAATTCGTCAACTAAAACTACAAATTTATCACTAATTCAAGAAAAGGAACCAAGGTATATAAATGGTGCGATCTATATAATTACATAATATGTTAAATTTTAAGTTTCACTTTATTCTAGCAGAAGGTTTGTCACTATCTGGATTTAACCTCTGCCATGCATATGGTTTTTGAGCAGTATCCAAAGCCCAATAAACAGACAATACTTTCTTTCCTACACAAAAAATGATGCTATTGACAGTGATCGCTATAGTCGCTCCTCCATGCCTAGTTTCTTACATGTAGCGCCTTTGTATTACTTTGATTTGATCCATCATCGATTTACTAATATTCCTACCTGAACCAAAAGTTTAAACAAACTTAAATTCTTTAATTATTAGTTTCATAAACGGATTTAATGAAATCTTGAAACTTAGTTTGGATTTTTATATTTACAAAAAGACTTTTTTACATCAAATATAATACTATATTAACAGGGTAACTTAAAATGATATCAAAACCTAAATAAACAATAAAGTGTAAATCTAACAATAAATTACAAAATTCCAATACTTAAAAAGCAAAATTAACATTAAAGCTTACTTCTCCTTCAAAACAACATAATGCAGGTTGGAAAAATCAAAAGCCTGGTCAAAGCATGTTTCTTCTCGCCTCTGGTTTCTATCATGTACTAGAAACAAAATATAAAATGTTAGGTTTTGTTTACTTGAGGCTTGGGCCAAATAAAATTACTTTAGTAATTAAAAAAGCCCATCTTTTATCTAAATATATAGATTATTTTACTACCACTCCCCCAACTTATTAAACATACAACAAGATGTGCATCACCCAAGTTTAGAGTGTCATTCCCGGAGCACCATATCTATCCTCCCTTCAACCTGCAACCAATCCTTCAAACTATTTCATTTTCTTTTCCATCTTTGTAATATTCAACAATGGACTCACCGTCCAAAAAACATTGATGTCACTCGAAAAAATCATGTATACATCTCTATATACGCTCGAAAAAGCAATGTTGTCCCGTGACTACGGTGAGACCTAAGTAGGTCCGCCCCCGTCTACAACATAACTCAGAAGTCAATATTTTTGAAACTATATATTAGAAAATTACTAACACTCAAACAACAGAACTAATAAAAAATATGTGAACTCAAGATACATCAAATAATTAGTTCTAACAAGTAAACTTAGAAACAATACAAAATTTGGTAGAAGCATTTCATCGAGCAATTGATGTGCATCTTCAAACCAGCAAATATCGATTCTTTAAACCAGCAAAACAAAACTAACTTTTTAAGGACTTGGGTTTTATAGTACCAACAAAAACGTAAATCAATTAGAAGAACATACATCTGGATCTCAGATTCAAAATAAAACTACAATAATACTATAACTACTTCATATATAGATGTCAATCAAAGAACAACAACAACAATAATAATAATAGATATCAAGAGATGGTTGTACTTACCGATTGAGCACCACCTCTAGAGCAGCTCCATGGCGGAATACGAAATATCTCGAACTAATGAAGCTGTAAGTCACGGAGTAGCGGAAATCTGTCTCTGAATTTGAATCGATGCTTATTGTTGGGTGTTTGATAGCGAGACAATGGGAGTGATGTTTGAGGGAAGGTGCTCAATGTAGGTTTCGAGGATTAGGGGGATTTAGGTTTTTGAGAAAAACTGAAAAAAAATAGGCGGGATGGTTTTAGTAGTGGTGGGAAACTTGAATATTTTGATTTTTAATTTAGATGAAACTGATCAATATCTATTGGAATTGGAAAAAGAAAATCAATATTTATTAATAGATTATGTGTTAAAAATAGATTATTTGAGTAAATTAAAAATTATATGTTTAGTGTCATTATATAGCAGATTCGTTTTTTTCAATAACATGTAATATCGGGGTGATCGGTTTCCATTTGAAGGAAAATACTATGGTAGCGTTCGTTTCATGGAATGGAATGGAATGGAATTAGGAAGTTTTTCTTTGTAAAATTGATCTTGGTTGGGGGAGGGATTTGAAATCCCATGAATTTCTTTAATCAATGAAATTTGTGACTATTTCAATATTCCTTAGAAATCCTTCACTCTAATGAAGGAATGGAATGGAATGTTGAAATAGTCACAAATTTCATTGATTAAAGAAATTCATTGGATTTCAAATTCCTCCCTCCCCCAACCAAGATCAATTTTACAAAGAAAAACTTCCTAATTCCATTCCATTCCATTCCATGAAACGAACGCTACCTATATTTTTATCGGGACTTCTTTGCTCTACTAAATATGTAAATCAATTGACATGAGAAAAGAGGAAAAACTGTGAAATCAAACCGGAGCCAAGTGTTAGAAAGGGTTGTTTTGTCTTTGAACGGTTCGGTTTTAGTTCGAAGATAAAAAATCATTACTAACAGTTTATTTCACGGTTTTGACCTAAAAACCATCAAAACTGAACCATAAATACACTTAACAAATATGACATACGTAAAATACCATTAAAAACCTATATTAGTAACATAAAAAGCTAAATGCCACTAAAGATGTTTGTCAAACAAATATGGCATACAAAATGTGCCACTAAAAACCTAAATTACTAGCATAAAAGCTAAAAGCCACTAAAGGTGTGTATCAAACAAATATGGCATACACAAAGTGCCACTAATTGGCATTTTTTTTGTAGTGCTTTGACTTATCTTTCCTTCCCTGATCTTGGAACCTCGCCTTTTTAGATGGACTTGCATTTGTCCCCTTCTCTGTCGACCTCTTTTCCCCACGTTCTTCTTGCCTCTTAATTTCAATTTCTCTATCCCGTGCCAGATTGATAAGCTCGTCAAGGGTTTCACACTTTGAGGGAGTGATGAACTCCCTAAATTCTGCCTTTAATATACCATAAAAGCGGTTGATCTTCATTCTTTCTGTCTTTACAAAGTATCCGCAAAACTTCATCTTGTCCATGAACGTGTTTGATATTTCGTTTATCGTTTCATCTTTCTGTCGGAGGCGTAAGAAATCCTCCTGAATCTTATCGACGGCTGACTGAGGACAGTGGTATTTCATAAAAGGTTCCTTGAATTCCTGCCAAGTCATCTCTTGTAGCTTGTCCTCCCCAACTTCCTTACTATGCGCATCCCACCAATCCTTCGCCTGAAGGGTGAGTTGACCAGTAGCGAACATCACCTGGTCTTCCTTGTCACACCGACTTCGTATAAATACCGCTCCTATGTTTGAAATCCATCTTTGGCATGCGATCGGGTCGATTTTACCATCATACGTTGCAGGATGGCATGCCATGAAATCTTTATACGTGCACCGTCGTTCTTTGCCTTTACCTTTAGATCCCTCAATCATTTCTTTTAATTCTTCGATCTTGCTAGTCATCATGGCCTCCAAAACTCCTAACACCCGACTTTCTACTTCTTGAGCTAATCGTGGAAGATTAGCTTGCATAACCCCTTCCGCCACTTCTGTGACTTTGCTATTAAATGCTTCTTGACGAGCCGTATCATCATCATCATCATCATCATCATTAACGTTTCTTGCGTCAACCATCTACACATTGTCATGTTTATGTTTAATACGAATCACAAGCTTTCAATACATTATAGTTCATTAGTCCTTGTTTACTTCATTCGCATTATTGCATTTTAAACTTTCATCACTCATTCGTGTCATTCGACACGTTACTTTCGACTTTTACAATTTCGTTTCTTCATAACCACTATTTGTGATTACATATATCTTATTAGGCCTTACATGGACCCTACATAATCATTAGATAGGCTTTCGGACAACTCGGGAACTCGAAACGCGAATATAACACAAAAATAAAAATTTTCAGCGGATTGAAATTCCATTGGCCGTTGGCGACGGCCTTACACCCGTCGGCGACGGGTTCTAAAATGTGGCGTCGGCCACTTTTGCCCGTAGGCAGTCAGTTAGGGCGTCGGCCCCAAGGGGGGCGTCGGCGAAGGCCAGAGGCCCATCAGCGACAGCCTCCCAATTGCTGCAACGCTGCTGAACTTAATTTTTGCTGATTCGACCATTTCCCGGGTCCGTTTTCAGCCATACGGTTCCTAGAACTCCCCGTATGGCCCCCATATTTACTCCTTCACGCACTTAACTTAAGTATTATACCCCGAGCACATTACACCTACTAGCATTTTACCAAAAACTTAAATTGTTACCTCATTGGCGATCTCGGAGTGAACACACCTTCGAACGAGCCGTCAGTTTGAGTTCAAGCATCTCAAAGTATGCTTAAATCCCTCAAACCTCGGCTCTGATACCAACTTGTAAGGCCCGCGTTTGCGTCTAATAGAAACAACGACCAAAAGACACTAGAAACATAAACTTTTAAAAATGACCAAACTTTTCTCAATTTAAGAGGTAAAATACCAATAACATTAATGCACAACGTTAACAAAATTTGGGCATGACCCGTCCGTATGACGAGCGTATCCCTGTTTTAACCATCATCAATATAAAAAGTCTACAAGTCGTTTGACGGACGCGACCAAAAACCATACATCAAGTTTAAAATATATAGCTACTAACAAAGTTATACACAACTAATATTTTGACCCATAATTCTACTACAAAAATAGCGGAAGCGCTTGATGATCATAGCATGCACGTGTGTTGTGAAAGCACCGGATCGATGACGAACATCAAACATTGCACTTGATTCAAGACATGAACAGCAAGAACATGATAGATGAAGAAGAAGATGCAAGACAAACTCATTCATTTCAATACAATCATCACAGATTACATACCAAACGAGTATACATCATCTTCTACAAGCTTGTTTAGATCACAAAGATCTAAACCCTAGCTTTCTCTCACTAACACATAGTCTCTCTCTCTCTAGAATTCACACCAGGAGAATGAACAAGTTGGGAGAGGTGCACAAAGCTTCAAGAGTTTTTCTTGTTGTGTTTTTAGTGCCCTAATCCTATACAACACATATATATATAGACTAGGGACAAAAACTCAGACAAAACAATTTACACAAAAACCAAACCCCTAACCAAAGTTCTAGACCAAAACTTGGACAAATTGTCCAAGGATAAACCTTGGACTAAGTTCCAAGATATGTACAATAAAGACCCTAACAATTGGAAGGCATGCACTTTTCACCCAAAGTGCATTAACAAACTCCCCCTTGATCAGTGCATGGTCTTCATGTAGTCTAGAATTCTTCATTATCGTTGAACTTAACTTGGACTTCTGCTTTGGTTGACGCAGAACTGATAAGCGACAGTTACCCGGCAGGAACTGCACTTACAGTCTCCCCCTTAACTGTTGCATCAGTTCTGTGTGGCATCGATAATCTTCAATCACCGGATACTGCACTTACAGACTCCCCTTTAACTGATGATATCATGCATGCTTTCAACTTTAGCTGAGACTTGATCTTTTAGGTAGAGCACAGCGATCTTCAACCTTTCTAATTAAAGACTTGCTGACGATCACTTAAATGGCCGCTTTGTGAAACCCGAAGAATCCGACATCAAACACTACAGATCCTCCCCCTCAAACTACTCCTGAATCAAGTTAACGCGAACCGACCTACGACCACATGTAGGAATATCGCTCGATACATTAATCTTCAAACATAACCGGTAGCAGAAAGAAACATTGGATTTCCAATGCCCAACCTTGAACACTTCAAACTTCACAAAGACATGAAGCTCAGTTCGATAAGTTAATAACAAACTGAACTTTGTAAAAGTACATCCACCATCTTGATCAGAGTCTTCAACCCTTCATATATGATCTCATCTCGTCATGTATCCTCATGATCAATCTCCTATCTTCACAAATCCGCTGAATCCCCGATGGATTTCATCTCCGACCTTCCCCTCAAATCATGAAGCCCCACATTATTTCGAGACCAGAACTAATCTTCTCTACTCTAAACAGCAACTTAATAAGGCTCAATCTTCAACTAGTCGTCAATCGAGAATTCAGCTTCATCACGTTAACACTTGATTAATAACATAAGCACACGTGACAAAACTCAATCACACACGAGCTATTTCACGCACAAGCTTTATATTTACGAAGAAAATAGGAAATTTTTACTCCCCCTTTTTCTTTGTAAACTGTCAGCGTCCAAGCAAGCCCACTGTTGTTGCAGCCACTAACCAGCTAAGGTATGTAATGTAAGATTCAGTTTCCTGAGTACCAAACCCGGGTTGCAGAAGGTCCCCTTTCTACCATGGCCATGGCAACACATCCAATTAGCACTATGTCAGCAAGAGGAACAAGACATGAACACACCACAAAATTTCTTCCCATTTTCTAGCAACATATCCATCGAACCAGTCTGTTTCCCCAGACACAACAAGCCCAATAAATACAGGAAGATGCATATCTTGCATGATCATCCATCTAAGAACTGGACCAGAAACCGATCTTAAAGTTTCACAAAGAAACTCGGATGGTTTGAGCTCAAGGAAACTCGGATGAGGGAATCTCAAAGCTAAAACTCGGAACTGTGAAAGCTCAAAATAAACACGCAAAGTTCAAGACTCGGAACATTTGAGAGATTCAAGAATAACTCGGAACATCACTCACACAGTTCAAAACTCGGACATTGCACACAGTTCAAAACTCGGAACACTGAACCGACAAGTAAAAATCGGAACTTACAACTGTAAAACTCGGACCTGTTGAACATTCCTTAAAAACTCGGAAGAACTTGATATCAGAATTGAAACATCAGATCCACAGCTAAAGCTCGGAATGGACTACTAAACACTCGGAATAATCTGTTTTAAAAACTCGGAACTGCTGATACTCGAAAACTCGGAAGAGTTTTAAAAGTTTGGACTGAAAACTCAGAACTGAGCTTCATGTTTTAAAACACTCAGAACTGAAAACTCGGACTGAAAACTCAGAACTGAGCTTCATGTTTTAAAACACTCAATCATACACTTGAAAACTCAGAACTGAGCTTCATGTTTTAAAAGTCCGGACTGAAAAACTCAGAAGAGTTTTAAGAGTTTTAAACACTCGGACAACAAGTTCAAACTAAAACTCGGACAACAAGTTCAACACAAAACTCAGAACTAATTAATGAAGACTTTTATGGAAATTCAGACTTCCTAAAAGAAATTCGGATGGTTCAAAGATAACTTGAAACTCGGAAACATCACTTAGGTCAAAACTCAGACATTAAACAATGCAAAGATTCGCAAAACTCGGACTATAAAAAAAAATTCGGAAGCATTAACATTGAAAAACTCAGACATTTCAAACCTCAGAGCTTAGAAACTCGGAGCTAATCACACAGATCTTGGAAAAACTCGGAGCTTTAGTAACTCAGAATTGTTAAAACTCAGAACAATTTACAGGATTAAAGGTTGGACTGATAAAAACTCAGAACAATTTACAAAACTCAGAACTAATAAAAACTCAGACCATTATCACACATGAAACTCGGAACATTGAGGATAAACCTCAGACTTGAAAAACTCGGAATAGATACATACTCGGAGCATGGATCAGCGAAGAAACCTCAGAACTATATTGAACTGATGACGAAACTCGGAACTATTTTGTTAATCTAAAACTCGGAGCACAATGTGGTGAATAAAACTCGGATAGACTTAAAATTCGAACACTAGGAATATAAAAATTCGGACTTAACAAAGAAACTAAAACTCAGACCTAATGAAAAGGAAAAACTCGGACTCTGAAAGAAACTAAGGTAAAACTTGGAAAAACTCGGACCTAATAGGAGTTGAAAGTCGGACAGGATTGAAAATCGGACAGGAGTTAAAATTTGAAACTCAGAAAGTAAGAGTTTCTCAAAACTCAGATCCAGTAACCAATCTCCGGACTATCTCCCCAATGTGACTTCACACTGGTTCACCAAAAACCCTGGAAACACAAACACAGAGTTTTAAACTCAGACAAACCTTTTTGGATCAAAACCCTAGATCTCCAAAAACCCAGCAGTTCTCTCCAACACAGCTCGAATTTCTTCATATCTGGACCAAAATCTTGACGTCTTCAAGATGTTTGGCGGAAACAAACATCAAATCAAGAGCAATGGTGATTCGGAAGGCGGTTAGACCATTCCGAATCGGTAACCACGCTCTGATACCATTGTAAGGCCTCCAATCCAAGATCTCACTCAGCTAAAGCCACCAACAGGTGTGCGGAATCCACCTGATGACTAACCACTGCAGATGAAACACTAGTATGCAATGATTTGTGAGAGAAATCAAGAATACACTGAGTATTCTTGATGAGGAAGATGAATGACGTCACTCACACAAAGCAGCCGCCAGACAAAACATACACAATGATTAGGGTTAGGTGCATAGAATTTCACACAGAATCGCCACCTTGTCTATTCCACATAAAGGTATATATACAAGGCAAAACCCGGACTTTCAAGACAAACTAGAAAGCCCGGACAAACAAACAACACTAAGCTCAGACCTTTTGTCCTATACAAAACTCAGACAAAAGGCTCTCCTAAAACTTGGACAAAATGTCCAAGGATAAAACTAGGACTATCTTTCAATGAATGTACAATAAAGACCCTATAGAATGGGAGACATGCACTTATCACCTAAAGTGCATTAACAAACTCCCCCTTGATCAGTGCATGGTCTTCATTGGTCTTGAGATCTTCATACTCTTATTGGTAACATGGGAGTCATGCACTTATCACCTAAAGTGCATTAACAAACTCCCCCTTGATCAGTGCATGGTCTTCATTGGTCTTGAGATCTTCATCCTTTCTTCGAGAACTTGCTCCCTGCCCATACCTTGCTCTTCACACAGAATTGAACTACCTTGATGAACTAATCAGCAAGCACACGATCTTCTTCAAGGTATTTCAGAGGTAGACGACGAAGCTTCTTCAAATCTTCCGTCTTGAGATGAACGAACCAGACGCACACAACTTCTTCAAATCTTCCATCTTGTGATGAATGATCCAGACGCACACAGCTTCTCCAAATCTTCCATCATGAGATGAACGATCCAGACCTGAAACACTTAACACCGAATTAAGAAACTTGACCCCGGAGACATCGGCCCAAAACTGGATCCCAAAAATAAATTCTAATACCCCAGAATCAACAATTTAAATATTAAACAACCAACATTTAATAATTTGTATTTCAAAACACGATCATTTAGAAGAGGTTACTTCAAAACTTATACCTTTTGAAAAATATCACACCTTGGAACCAAATTTTATCGAACCATCTTAAAATGACGAAAATACCTACACACACTTAGATGTATCTTGCACGACCGATTTTCATGTGAAAGACTTATTTTAAGTTACCGAATTTGATGTTTAACACCTTATTAAAGAATGTTCACAACCTTTAGAGTATTTTTCAGAATGATAACTCGCACATAGAAACAAGAAATCAAAATCTTTTTGAGGTTTTTCTATTTAAACAAAATCAAAGACCTTAAACCTAAGAACATATTTACACTAATAATCTTTTTGTGAAATCGGAGCAAAGGAATCATATAGGTTTTACTGTCAGTCTTCGACACAAGAACCATAGTATTTAGCTTTAATCTTTTAGAATGATATTGACAGTTCAAGACGTTCAACGGTATTGTGGTCCACTTAAGTTTTAGCACGCTTTCGAACACTGTTTTCGAGATATGGAATTAAGTGTATTAAAAGCTGACAGTAACTATGTTTACCCACCTCAGAATATACTCCCGTATCAAGGTATGCATGAGAGATCATCTTACTGGTGAGTATACCATTTATCATCTGTTTTTGATGTATACGTTAATGTGAGATACTCACTTATTTGGAATTGAAAACAAGTCCTTTGTGATAGAATCACTTATTGAGGAGGAACTTGAATTTCAGATGCAAAGGGCACAGGAGCAAGTCCGTGAACAAGTTAGTACCATCGTACAGACAAAGAGATGAACTTGACTCCCGCAAAGTTTTGTGGGACATGTGATTGTTTATCACTTATTTGGGTCGAATGCATCATGAATTAAGGATATATACACGTATGTATGGTATCATGGAAGATCTAGACTTGCGTCCCCGTTATTTTCGGTAAAAGAAACAACCATGATACCCAGATGATAAACAGCATAAAGACCACGTATCTCAGAACCTCGGCAATCTATCAAACGAAATTACGGTACCAAGACCATATATCCGAGAGATGTGCCACACAAGTTACGCAGTTCATTATGTTTATATACCAAAGACAGGTTCTTATTTACGCGTAAAACCTACCGAAGCAACGTATAAGGAAGCTGTCACAGTTAACGGTTAATTTTATATATATAACCATAGTCCTGCACCAGATACGACTAACCGATGTACTATCATTTCCCTTATATCTCAACACGACTTCATTTTAAATTTTTCAAATGTTTTTGTATTTTTCTGAAATTTATCCTACAACTAAGTAAAATATTTTTGGAGTTTTTCAAGTTTTCGAAAGCGGTAAGAACTGTACAGAAAGGATAAAATAAAGTTTCTATGCGAGTTTTGAAAGAATTTTACTCTGGGTTGATCATGCCAATCATTCGGACCAGATTTTCAAATCTAGCTCGATCGAATGTTTTCGTAAACAGGTCGGCAAGATTATCCAAGGTGTCTACCCTAACCGCTTCTATTAAACCCTTCTCAGCACAATCGCGAATAAAATGATGCCTAACATCTATGTGCTTAGTGCGTGAGTGATTTACTGGATTGTTTGTTATGGAAATGGCAGAGTTGTTATCGACAAGGATAGGAGTTCGAGTAAAATTCAAACCGTAGTCCCTCATTTGCGGCTGAATCCACAAAACCTGAGCACAACAGCTTGAAGCAGCAATGTACTCGGCTTCGCACATGGATAGGGAAACGACAACTTGCTTTTTGCATTGCCAAGAGACAAGACGATTCCCAAGAAGTTGTGCGCCGCCAGAGGTTGACTTTCTGTTCATCGGGCACCCTCCGAAATCTGCGTCAGCATACGCCATCAAATCCAGACCACCTTCAGCTGGATACCACAATCCAAGCTTAGGCGTCCCTTTCAGATATCTGAAAATATGCTTGACTGCTTTCAAGTGAGACTCCTTCGGAGTTGATTGGTACCTAGCACACAAACAAACAGAGAACATAATATCTGGTCGTGAAGCAGTAAGATACATCAGTGAACCTATCATTGCTCGATATAGAGTCGGATCCACTTCAGGATCTTTCTCCTTATCGGGTGAAAGCTTGAGATTTGTCGGGAGAGGCGTGTCATAGGGTAAGCTATCTTCCAATCCAAATCTTTTGAGAATCTCGTGGACATAATTTGTCTGATGCACGTACGTCCCGGTTTTTCCTTGACTTACTTGAAGACCTAAAAAGAATGATAACTCGCCCATCGCACTCATTTCAAATTTTGACTTCATCACAGCCTCAAACTCACGACATAATTCTTCATTTGAAGAACCAAAAATTATGTCATCAACGTAAATTTGCACAATCAGAAAATCTCCCCCTTTCTTCAAAATGAACAGTGTGGAGTCAATTGCACCACGCGAGAACCCATGCTCCAATAGATGCTTTGACAACGTCTCGTACCATGCTCGAGGGGCCTGATGGAGACCGTAGAGAGCCTTGTCCAACAAATAGACTTTGTTGTCTAACCCTGGAGCTTCGAAACCCGGTGGTTGGGACACATACACAGTTTCATGCAATTTCCCGTAAAGGAAGGCGCTTTTCTCATCCAACTGATAGACTTTGATACGCATGTGTGCAACAAAGGCTAGAAACAAACGAATAGCTTCCAGTCTTGCCACTGGTGCATAAACTTCGGTATAATCAATCCCTTCCTCCTGATTGAAGCCTTGAACAACCAACCGTGCTTTGTTTCTGACAACGACACCCTTATCGTCTTTCTTGCACTTGAAAACCCATTTCGTGTTGATTACATGTTGGCCTTTTGGAAGATCGACCAAATTCCACACCTTTAACTTGTCGAACTGAGCTAACTCTTCTTGCATCGCCTCACACCAAGAATTATCCTTCAGAGCCATTTGATAGTTCTTCAGCTCTATCTGAGAGATAAAACATTCATGCAGGCTAAGATTGTAGATTTCTTCTTTCTTGATAGCAGAGAACAGACATTGCATATCTGAAATACTCCTTCGCGTTTGCACTCCCGCATTTGGATTCCCAATAATATTATCAACAGGATGATGAATATTTGTTCTTGGAACTGGGATTGCCGGAGCTTGAAAATTGTTTCCCAAATTCGATTGAATCTCCCCCCTCAACATTTGCATTACTACTAGAAGCCTCACCATTACAAGAAGACGCATCAACATTTGGATATGCTGAAAAGTCAACGTATAGATCTCCACTTGTAATTTGAGCAGCTGCATTGGGGATCTGCTCAGCAACAACATCATTTACGGTCGAAGAATCAGCGACTGGAACATTCGAAGACACATTAGTAGGAATACTTGCTCTCCAGCTCGCATCCACTTCATCTTTGTTCACAAGATGTATGTATACAACCTCTGAATCTTCTTCTGAAACATCAGGAAGATCAAATGAATCAAATAATTTATCATAATCATAACCGCTTTTGGGACCAAATTCGGACGGTGGAGGATCGAAACTCAAAGGAGTTATATCAAACACGATCTCCACTGTTCGCTTCTTGATGTTATAAACGCGTTTGTTTGGAGTTCCCTTGGCATATCCCAAAAAGAACCCCACTTCACTAACTTCCCCCGTTTTCGGAGTATCTTTGGTGCGTTTGATAACACACTTAATCCCAAAAGGTTGAAAACCAGATAAGTTCGGTTTCCTGTTTTCAAGCAATTCATAACACGTTTTATCTTCTCTTTTGACAGTAAGCACATGATTTAACACATAACATGCAGTGTTTACCGCCTCGGCCCAGAAGAAAATTGGCAATTTCGATTCAGAAAGCATAGTGCGGGCCGCCTCAATCAGGGTACGATTCTTCCGTTCTGCAACTCCGTTCTGTTGAGGAACATATGGAGCGCTGAACTGATGAACTATTCCCATTTCCCGACATAACTCATCCATATAATGATTTTTAAACTCAGTGCCGTTGTCACTTCGGATTTTCTTAATAGGAAGTGAATAATTTTTCTCAAGTTGTTTGAATAAGTCTCTTAAAATACCAGCAGTTTGATCCTTAGTTTTTAAGAAAAATACCCATGAGTAACGTGAGAAATCGTCAGTGACAACCAAGCAATAAGACATCCCACCAATGCTAGCAACATGGATCGGGCTGAAAAGATCCATGTGAAGCAATTCAAGTGGTTTTTGGATTGAGTTAAATGTTTTCGGTTTATGAGGCTTTCGTTTGATTTTTCCTTTTTCACATGATTCACATTTGTTGTGCATATTGAAACTACGTAAAGGAACCCCCAACACTAAGTTGTTTTTCACTAAGTGGTTCATTTTTCGTAGATGCACGTGGCCCATTCTTCTATGCCAGAGATACGATTGATCTTCAGTCGCCTTCGAAAGTAGACATGTCGCTGGAGCAGACGAGTTGACCAACAGGCGCATGTCCATGACATATGTGTTATTCACCCTTGGAGCCCTCATAACGATCCAATTTTCAGGAACAGCAAATCCCGGACGCAAAACGAAGCAAGCTTTATCAGTGAACAACATCGTGTACTTGTTATCACAGATTTGAGAAACCGACATCAAGTTATGCTTCAATTCTTCAACGTAGTTCACTTTATGCAGCGTGATTTTTCCATTTGACACAGAGCCTTCACCGGTGATGTATCCACCTTTTTCACCGGCAAAGTTCACATAACCACCACGAATTTGTTTAAAATTGTTCAATAACTCTTTATTTCCTGTCATGTGTCTGGAACAGCCACTATCGATATACCAAATATAGATAGCCCTCTTCAGCTGCTCCTACACTCCCCAACAAAAATTTAGTTAGAGTGTGGGACCCAAGCCATGATGGTCTTCGGTCGTCCTGATTCGTCAACATAAGAAAACTCTTTGAAATAACCATCATCGCCTCTGTGTCCACCACCATTTCGGAAATTGTTGGAATGAGTCCCCGCAAATCGTGGATTATACGGAGTTGACGATCTGTTGGTATAACCAGAGTTTCCATACCCTCGGCTTCCATAGTTTTGGTAACTGTAATTTTGATTCCTGGGTGGCTCAAAATTCCTACCAAATCTTGGAGCATCTTCGTGTCTTGAGAATGATCGTGGATGATTATCCGAATGCGGTCTTTGATTTGGAAATCGGGGGGGGGGGGTGACGCATTTCGGTCATTCACGAATCTGTTCTGTGCATGAGGTCTAACATAGTTGTTGTTCGAACCTCCAGAGCGTTGGTCATTCTCAACTACTTGAAATGTAACATGATTTTGTCGTCTGTGAGGGGTTTTCTCACGAGTATCATGTCTTTGAGATACATTTTCTGATCTGTCCCCACGGTTAATAACAACGGGTTTCTCCTCTTGATCCTGATTTTGTTGTGATTTAACATTTGGTTTGACAACTGGTTTTACTTCTTGTTTAATCACTTTGTTTTTCTCAACCTTCTGATTTTTACCATTTTTCTTTTCAACATTACCTTTTTCATTTTGTGGTTTTTCAACAAAAGGTTTCTTTTGATCAGGATCAACAAGAGATTTACCCTTGTCATCTGGACAGTCTGCTGCTAAGTGTCCTTTCCCACGACACTTATAGCATTTGCGAATTATTGCAGCATTCTTTGGACGATCCTCATGATCGGTTGAAGATGATGAGGCGTTGGTGGAATTTTTCAAAATTTGGTTCACAAACTGAGAGTTGGAACCTGTTTCGATTTTTACTTCTTCTTTGACAAAATCCTCCCCTTTAACAAACTCAGTTTTAGGGACATTTTTCAAAGCCTTTTTAGTTTTCCCACGTGAGTTTGGTTTTGACTTCACATTTTGAACTTGATTGAAAATTTCCAAAATCTTATTGCTTATCAAATTTTCAATGTTTTCAAGATTCACCTCATTTTTCTTTGAAACTCCACTCATCTTCGACTGATCTGAGTCAGTAACTTCATCTGGCTCAGATTCTGACTCACTTTGCGGTTCAACCGTCAGAGGGGTCGTTGGCACAAAATTTGCCAATTCAGGATCAATGCTTGGCATCGATGTATAATTATGGTTTACCGGAGGAGGCACCTTAGTATAACCAATTCCGAACATTTCTTCCTCAGATTCTTTGAGACGTTGGCTGTTAATACAGAAGTTCATCACTTCGGATGAATCCCTGAACTTTTCAGTCTTTCGTTGCAAATCTAAAATCAGATTATCTTTTCCAAAATGATTTTGTTCTTTTCCAAAACACAATTTTGATTCATTTCAAGTTCAGATTTTGATTCATTGCAAATCTACTGTAGGTGTTTCTTAGTTTGAAGGTTTTTGTGGGAAAAGTTCAATCTTTGATAGGGTTTAGTGATTGTTTAGTGAGTTTTTGTGTTTTATTCTTGATTCTTCATTCATCTCTAGTGATTGATGATGGATTTTGAGTAGTTTGGTGATTTTTAGTGTTGTTCTTCATCTGGGTTTTACAGGGGTTTTGGTTCTTGTTCATACAGTGTTTGAAGGTTGAAAAAGATTCCTGAGTTTGATCTTTGGAAGATTTGTCCGTGGTTTAAATTCTGTGTTTGTGTCTCCGGAGTATTGTTGAACCAGTGTGAAGTCACATTGGGGAGATAGTCCGGAGATTGGTTCTTCTGAGTTTTGAGAAACTGTTCTGAGTTTCAAATCTCCAATTCTTGTCCGATTTTTAACCTGCTTATTTGTCCGAATTTTATGCCCTAGGTTAGTAGTCCGTATTTTATAACTTTTATAGAGTCCGAATTTTATAGTGTAGAGAGTCTGAATTTTATAGCCGTTGTTTAGTCCGAATTTTAGCTTTTAGTTATTATAAGTAGAGTCCGAACTTTGTTTTCTCTTTTGTCCGAATTTTGAACCGTCTAGTCCGAAGTTTATATGCTTAGGTCCGACTTTTTACTTGTCAGTATTCGAACTTTGTGTTTGCTTGTTAGTAGTCCGACCTTTAACTTGTAGTCCGACTTTATTTAGATCTGAGTTTTATAATATATTAGGTGCAGTCCGAATTTTATAAAATTCTGAGTTTTACTTGTGTCCGAACTCTTGTTAAGTAACTAATATTAGAGTCTGAGTTTAAAAGTGTGACTATAAAATATTAGTCTGACTCTAGTTTCGGTCCGTGTTCTGTCTCTTTTATTAGTCTGAGTTTAAAAGTCAGAGTTTAAAAGTCTGACTCTAGTTTCGGTCCGTGTTCTGTCTCTTTTATTAGTCTGAGTTTAAAAGTCTGACTCTAGTTTCGGTCCGTGTTCTGTCTCCTTTATTAGTGTCCGAATTTTTATAATATTCTTAGAGAGAGTCCGACTTTTAACTTGATTAGTAGTGTCCGAACTTTATTATCTTATAGAGTCCGATTTTTTTAACCTATATTAGAGTCTGAGTTTAGTTAAGTCCGATTTTTATCTATTTATTTAGTTATTTAGGTTAGTCCCTTGAGTCCGAGCTTTCTTAGTCTCTTGTGTCCGAGTTTAATTAGGTCCGTATTTTTTAACCTTTCTTAGTATGTCTGAGTTTTGTGTCCTTTCTTAGTGAGTCCGAGTTTTGTCCCCTTTTATTAGGAGTCCGAATTTTATAGTATTTTACTTTGTGTCCGAATTTGTCCGAATTTTATAGTAGTCTTAGTTAAGTCCGAAGTTTGAACATCAGTCTGATTTTATAGTATTCTTAGGAGTCCGAATTTTTAGTTAAGTCCGAATTTTAGTCCAAAGTTCACTGTGTCCGAACTGTAACATTTAGGTGGTCTGAGTTTAAATTCCTAACAGTGTAGCGTCCGACTTTTTCTGTTTGTGTTTTATTTCAGGTTTTTGTGATCCGGGTTTCACACTCTGATTAAAGCTCAGACATTTCACTCCGTGTTTGGACTTAGAAAACCTTTCAGTGACACAGTTCTTGCTTGGAAACCTACTGTTGTTTTCTGAAATGGCAAACAACAATCTGACTGCAATGGTGCAAAACCTCAAGCACAATGCTGAGGTAGGGAGTAACGACAAACCTTCTTTGTTGATAAACGAGCTTGATTTTCCTGAGTGGAAGGAGCGTTTCGAAAGGTATGTACGAGCAAAAGACATCAAAATCTGGTTGTGTATCGTTAAAGGATGTGGAGCTACTCCAGTACGTACGTTGACGATTGATACGTATTTGGCACTCACTGACGACCAGAAGAAATTTTATGATTGTGAAGAGAAAGCTATGTCAATGATTACGATGGCTATGACACAATCTATACTTCATACGTTCCGTAAGAGAAATAGCTCGAAGGAGTTGTGGGATAGTATGATCCAGCGATATGAAGGAAATGAAATGTACAAGAAGCGACGTCTCGAACGTTTGAAGACTCAATTTGTTGTGTTCAAGGCTTTAAGAAATGAATCATTTGATGACACAGTGAACCGATTTTATCATCTGCTGAGCGAACTTGATAGAAGTCAAGAGGGTATCTACACTGAATTTGAGAAGGTTGAGAAGTTTCTAAATTGTCTTTCCAGAGAATGGAATATGTACACCGCATTGATTAGAGAGGGTGTTCTCTATGAGGAGCTCTCATTGGAAGAAGCTGTTTAGAAGCTGAGGGGTTATGCTTGGAATATGGAAGATCAAGCATCTAATTTCGAGAAGATCCAAGATCCTCAGTTATATAAGGCTTCAAAACCAACGGAGAAGGGTAGTAATGGTGGAGTCGGTGTTGCTTTGTATTCGGAGAATGAAGGTCCTGCAAGTGAACACGCCTTTATAAGCAACAATGACAGTTCACGTGGAACAACCAATTCCAATCAAGGGATGTACTCTTCTAGTGGAGCTCAGAAATCTCAAGGAACAAGCTTGAACATTCCTAAGATGGATGCAAGCTGTTTGAAGTTGATTGAAGAAAACATGAGTCTGTTGGCGTCCTTCATGACTGCTTACGAGAACTTCTGTCTTGGAAAGCTCGTTAAACCGTCAAGTCTCGATGAGGACTTTGATCAGATAGATCAAGACGAAATGGAAGAACTTGATCTACAACTCAATATGGCACTGTTAGTCCGTAGAGCGAAGAAGTTTCTGTTGAAGACGGGTAGGAAGTTCATAGGAGGTCAGACAAAGACTCGAATGGGAGTCGACATGTCCAAAGTAAAATGTTACAACTGCGGTATCTATGGGCATTTCGCACGTGATTGTCGAAAGCCGAAAATGGAAAGATCTGATAAAGACAACAACTCTCGAGGAAATAATTCAAGACCTCACAACAATGCATCAGCTGCTACCTCTAATTCAAGTGCTCGTTCAAGTGGGTCTGAAAATCTTACAACTTCGACAAACAATGCTATGGTGGCTCAACCTCTACAGAGTGTGACTGAGCCTTATGACTGGGGTTGTGCTTTGGAAGACATCTCAGGAGCTATTGTGTCACAAGCATTTATAGCTGAAATTGTGAACGAAGAAGTGTATGAAGAGGTTGTCGAAGAGACTAGTATTGAGGAGCTTGCGGTTGTAGCTGAGGTTTTGGGGGAAGAGTTGGATTCGGGGAATGTTGCTGAGAATGAAAATCCCTCGATTGAAGAGACTGTTGAAAAGTCAAACAAGACAGAAGATGGAGAAAAAGGAGAACGCTTTGAATTCAACATCTCCACAGCCGAAATGCAGCAATTTGCGGATGCAGAAGCTAAAAGGTTGGAAGAAAACTCTGTTGAAAACGAGGCTTGTGCATTCATGGCTGGCATTGAGGTAAAATCATCTTCTGTAGATAAGCGTTGTGCTAGATGTGTTGAGTTTGTGACTAAGATTGATAGATATGCACTTCATAACACAAACTTAATTGCAGATTTAGAAAATCCAGAGAACTCATTGTTGTTTTGTCTAATTCAGATAAAGAACACCGAATTAAGATAAAAGCGCTGAAAAATGATATCTCTGACCTTGGACTAAGTTTCAAGATATGTACAATAAAGACCCTAACAATTGGAAAGCATGCATTTTTCACCCAAAGTGCATTAACAAACTCCCCCTTGATCAGTGCATGGTCTTCATGTAGTCTAGAATTCTTCATTATTGTTGACTTTAACTTGGACTTCTGCTTTGGTTGACCAGAACTGATAAGCGACAGTTACCCGGCAGGAACTGCACCTACATGTGTTCACTCCAAATTGCCTAAGTCGCCTAAGATGAGGATTTACCTACATTAACAACAAAACTTTAAAGAGTTAGTCTTAATATCAATTTCACTTTAAATCACTTAAAATTCCGACTTCATCCTTTTACATACTTTCCTTTCATTTTTACATTCGGCTACCCATACAACGGGTATAACATTTATTCTCATAAATGAGATAAGACATACCACTCATGACCCGATAACATCGGGTTATTTACTTACAACATACAACGTTCGTTCGATCCGTATAACGGATTGAGCATCATTCATTCTACATTCGTATTTACTTCCATGACTACCCATACATGATGGGTTGATAGATTCTTTCTTACTTGACTAGTTCAACTCGAACCGGTCAATTTACATAACTTGATGCGACTTTCATTTACATATGCAAATCCGCAAGGGATTTGCTATTTACTTATTAACCACCGTAAAACAATGTATCTAGAAATTATAATTCGCGAACATTAGCAAAATGTAAGTAGAGTTTTGTATGCACAAAGGAACATACCTCGATCTTGCGTGCCTTCCGTTTTCCTAGTGCTTGTACCTTCTTCCTTCACGCCTACATTACAACATTCATTTATTTATTTAGTCTACCAAATTCATCCTACCATTTCAATATTACACATACATTCATCTCTTAAGCATTTCATCAAACACTTGGTAGACATCATAATTAAGGTACAAGGTACAAGTCTATAAAGCACATCTCTACTAGTTCAACATCAAACAACATTCACGTTTGTTCGAATTTACATAACCATCTCATCCTTTATCAATTTTATTCATCATTCATGTATCACAACAAGCTCATAATCAAATTCTAGTTATAGGATTTTACTCAATCATCCTACACTTACTAATCTTCTTAACAAGTGGGTTTTTGACACAATCATATCAATTCATCACAATCAAACATAAATTATGTCATTATTCCTATCCTACATCTTCATCCTAACTTAATTTCACGATTTTCATGCCATGCACTCATGCTTGGGTTAAGACCCACTTCCTATACTTTAGCAAATCATAAAATTGGACTTACCCCTTCAAAGAACAAGTTTAGGAGCTTGTAATTTACTGATTATGCCTTTGATTTCCTTGAAATTTCTATGGAATTTTGTGGATTTGATAAAGCTAGGGTTTTTCCTCCCTTGTTCCTCTCTGTTCGATCGACCAGAACCCCACACGCTTATGTGTGTGGGTTTTGAACTTGTCCATATTAATTCCCTAGATCTTTGTATATTACACCTTTAGTCCTTCAATTTCATTTACTTATTTAATTTTAACTTCTCCCCTTTATTATTTATATCATGCATCAATTTCCATTAATTAAATTATGTTTTAAATAAATTTTTAACTTATACCTAGTAAACGTTTTTGGGGTGTTACAATAAAATTAAATATGGAGGCTACTTTGGGTTGGCTAAGAATTCATCTAGGAAACGATATTGTTTCGGTTATAAAAAATGTGTATACTTTGATACATACACATACAACTTTGATGATTTAGTTGAAGAGGTTACAAATCATTATCCATCAAATAGGGATTTCGTTTTCTCAATTTGTTTCATTGACAAGTATGCCACAGAGCAATCTTTTATCAAGCTTGATTCTTACGAGAACTTTCAGTTAATGCTTAGAATGTATGAAGTGGAAAAAGAACTGACCGTTTATGTGACAACAAGTAGTAATCTTGAGACATCTTCAATCAACCAAAGGTAAAAAGTTTGTTCTAAAGTCAGCTTAATATCATATGCACCAATATCTACTAAATCATTAGAATTGTAAACCCCCCCAGGCGTCAAGATGAAGTCAGTGACGAACCACACAGTGATGAAGAATCAGAGTATTCATTAAGCGATGAAAGTTACCATAGTTGTTATAGTACTGATAATGAAGTTGAGCAACATAACTCCAAAGAGGAAACTTAAACCAAGAAAAGTCCAACCATCAGATTGAACTCAACGTATGAAAATGTTACCGCGTTTAGAAGAACATTGATCCATTATGCGCTCATAAATTAATTTGAATACTTCATTGAGAAAAGTGAACCGACAAGAGTCACAACAAGGTGTGTAGACATAGAATGTAAATGGAGAATACATGCCTCTGTTAATTAAGCAAGATGGAATAATACATTCGAGGTAGATTTATAAATTAATTATGTATTATTTTCATATTATTAATAAACCGTATTTTTATATAATACCATGAATTTAAGAAATTCGTAGAAGCATATTCTTGCACTCGAAACAACAAAGGTGGCAACAAGGTTGCAACTCAAGGATGGATTGCTAGTGTCATTAAAGATAAGCTAAAATCTGATGGGGATGTCTATGCTATGGAACTACAGAAGTGGGTTATGAAGATTTACAATGTTGATGTGTCATACTATCAAACAGCCGCCCGGAAGACCAAGAAAGAATAGAATCAGAGAAATGACGAGCAAAGAAAAAAAATATAAGTGTCGGCGGTGTGGTGGGTATGACCACCAACCAAAAAATGCAAAAATTTGGCATCCCAAAATCAACCATTAACAGGTAAACGTGGAAAAGAACAAAAGCTTGTGAAAATAACTAATCCAACTCGAGCAATTTACTTTTTGGTACCATATGGTCAAAACTTTGGCATTTATCTTTTGTATTTTTGGATATTGTTACCTAATATTTTTGTGGTTGTTTTTTGGGGATGATTTTTTGGTACCGTAATGAATTAAAGTTTTGTATTTTGTTTAGATGATTGCCACTCATATTTTTTTTATGTTTGTTACTCGTATATTTTATGATTTTTACTCTTTTGTGTAAGGAAAAATAATGAAAAAAAAAAAAAACTTAGTAAAAGACGGAAGTAGCGAAAAAAGACAAAAACTAGTAAAAGAATGGGTAAATTGTAATTTTTTAAAGTTTAGTAAAATTAAGGGTAAAATTGTCATTACATAATTTAATTTTAATAAGTTAAATCAAAATGAGTAAATTTGTAATTTTTAGTTAATAGAGGGGAAATATGCAATTTTATTTTAGGCTTAGGTAAACATGTAATTTAAAAGTTTTTCACGGGGAAATATGAAAAAAAAAAAAAAAACCTTTTCAAAATAAGTGATTTGATCTCTTATATGTTTTCCCTTTTTATATGAACAAACTCATATTATATCATATTATCATCAATCAAGTTTAAAGCTAATAGTATCAAGACGGGGATTAAGGTATGTTTTTGTCATGGAGCCATGTATATTTATGGATAGTAATTCTTACGTTATAAAACTGGTAGGGATATTCTAAGCATTAGGTTAAATCCTTGGAACCCTAGTAATTATCGGTTTAAAAGTTAATTTTGTTATTATGGGTTTGAGTTTTTTAATTATAATAAGAGTATATATACAAATGCGAGGTTTCTTCCTCCTCCTCCCTATGAAATAACCCTAGTAAAGATAGAGAGATAGGTTGAATCAATCAATCAACTGGGAGCGATGGAGATGCTATGCCTCGCAACAAGATCTACTGGGTACCTGAAAAAGTGTTTATATGACGCCGCCGGAGCTTCTCTGCGTTCACGCAATGGCTTAAGAAGCTCTAGTACCGGTACGTGTGTGTGGTTTACTTTCTCCTTAATTAGCTATTAATTGCGTTTTTTCTGTTTTATTATGAATAACATTTTAGGTGTATCTGATCAATCACGGATAAAGCCCTCCATGTCATTCGCTTCATTATCATTCATTGTGGATGATGCCAAGTACTTCAAATTTAATATTCCTGGACTGGCAAAGACGGAGTCCGATGAAAGCCTTTCGTTATTCGTAAACATGCCTGGAGTGAAAAAGGAGCATGTCAAGGCATGTGTTGAAGAAACCAGGTCTTTGCTGTCCATCCAAGGCCGAAAATATGAAGAAAGCTATTACGGTGGTAGACTACCTAAAGTAACCTACCATGCATTCATGGGGTTGCCGAATAACTTCGTTCACAACAACACTTGTATAATCAACACAGAGATGCCTCAAGATGGAATGTTTGAGGTCACCCTGCCGAAGCTTGATCGCATAGAATTGAAAAAGACTAACTTCTTCACCAACATCTACTATACTCTTGGATCTAGATTCACTTTCCTTTTTTTTTTTCTAGCATCCCCTCTGGTAGATGCTTGCTTGCTATCTTATCTTTAACTAAACTAGAGTTTTGGACATTGTTCTCATCATCAAACCTGTTTAATTGTTTCAGTTATTATGACTATTGCTCGACCACTTGTAGTCAACCTGTATTGCCCACTGCTGTATGATTCATTCACAATGTATAAGGAGAAGACCGCCAAAAGCCTCCACATGAGCTTAACGCCTGGACCCCAGAAAATGGACTTCACCAGGGGAGGCGGATGGGTATTATTCTTAAACATGCCTGAACTCAAGATAGAGGACGTCAAGTCCTTTGTAAAATACGGCACTTTGTTCATTGAAGGAAAAACAAAAACGAAAACGAACATGGTGCAGTATATTACAGGCATACGTTTACCAGAGTACTTCAAGACAAAGCGTAATATGATCAAGACAGAATTGCAAGATGGATTGTTTAAGATAACCGTTCCCAGTGTGGACACCAAGACTAACATCCTCTCTAGCATCCTCTCTAACATCATCTCTAGCATCATCGTTGATTTCATATCTAAACGAACATGTTCTCTCCATGGAAGCGATGGTACGTCTTGTTTTTCTTTTAACAACTTATATAGGGGCCGATTGTTTTATGGAATCCAACATAATTGGTATTAGATTGGAAAACATCCTAACACAAATCATATGTAGTTCACCTCATGACATATTTAAAATACAACAATTCCTTCCACAAATGGTGGAAGGAATTGTTGAAAACTGATATATTTCAACTGACACACCCATGAAAACTGATATTTTAGAATTACTTCTTCATCAGACAATTTTGTTCTGACTGTGTTTTACTTTTGTTTATTTCTTTACTCATAGTAAAAATATCCATGAGCGGTTAGTGGTTAGTGAACCGCTACAATTGAGATAATCTTGGTCTGTTCATTTTATTAACTGATGGTGACTGATTTTGGCGGGCTACCTTTTATAGCGGTTGGTAAACCCACGGTCGTCTCCAAAAATCACAAAAAATTTTTTTGGCCTTATGCGAGATAAAAAATTTGGGCCCATTCGAAAATCTTCATTGAATATAAACTCATTAATCACTAAAATTTATGTGTATGTAATTTAAATAGTGATTTTTTAGCTAAGTTTAAGAAGTAATTTATTAATTAAAGAAAAAGATGCAGTTAACAAAATTAAGCATTAAATGTCACTAAAAAAAACCAAAAAATAAGCTAAAATAAAGAATTTGGAGACGCCGGGATTAGAACCGTGTCTCGTTGTTGTTTAAGCAAGGCAGTAACCACTAGTATAAGAGCTCATATATGGTATCTTTTGATTCAATGCATATATATTCTATCTTGTACAACGTAAATTCTATACAAAATTAAAAAGATTTGGACCCTTGGAGGGTTTGGGCCTTGTGCCATCGCCCACCCCGCACCCCTACGGGCCGGCCCTAGGTAAACCGTTACAATTGAGATTATCTGGAGAGTTCATTCTCTTTTTTAAAGTTCTCTTTAGAAAGATCCTTACTTTTTGCAGCGCGGAGAGATTTAAAGCATTTCCATAACCATTTTACTGAATGTAATTAACCGCCCGCTTTGAAAGACTATTTTTTTTTGGATGAATTGGGGGTGGATATATAAGAGGGTAATTTTTTAGTGTAACTTTTTTACATTTCAATTCTGTTAACAACCTTACAAACCAAACACAATACATTTTTATTGCAATTATTTTCAGCTTCCTTAATGTCCAATTCATTTGAAACATTTCAATAGCTTTTGAAAATTTTGTGAAACAAACGACCCTTTATCAGTTTTAATTTAGTTTAACAATTATTGTATTTGTAGGTTGGACTTCTAGGATATTCACCAGGTTAAATAAATGGACATTCAAATGGGCTCCCACCCAGAAAAGGTGGACAAAGTATACACCTGATGAGCTTGAAATTGAATTCCCTGTGTGTGGCTTGGGTAATGAAGCAGACATCGATATGCGGGTCGACGTGAAGAATAGATTCATATTAGTAGCTAAAAACAACGAGAAGGGCATCTACTATAAGTACTACCAACAGCTACCACGGTGTGGTAACTTTGAAAAGGCTCATTTTAAATCAAAATTAGATTTGGGCCTGCTGACTGTCAATGTGAAGAACTTCCAAAAAGAGGAAGTGAAATTTGGATTTGATTAGACCAAAGCCGAATCAGGCGAGTTTGTCAACTTGTTTTATAAACGTATGCATCCTTTTCCTTCTGGTATTTTACTTGACGTAGCATGAAATTGCAATGTGTGTGTGTGTGTGGTTCAATTTCTCCTATAGCATGCTTTCTAGACTACAAACAACTGCTCTTGTCCAGCATGCATCATATTGCCTTGAAACAGTTATGCTGTTATAACTGTGCTATCCAATACATAACTCGTACTACTATGTTTTGCCAATGCCTGCAGGTATATATGCCTTAATCTAGTAATAAAATCTCCAATAGCATGCTTTCGAAATGACACAAACGCTGTTAATTTTGAGCCGGGTAATATTGTTGGGTTTTTTATAGTCAATAGGGTTGGTGTCGAACAGCAGCCTAGTGGGGAAGTTGATGAGGAAACGGCCATTGCTGAACAGCGTGCTAAGGGGTTGACCCGCAACCAGTGTATCTCACCATCTCCCGGTCTACTGGAAATGGGTTTTCCCTGGAATTGGTGGTGGACTCGGGTTAATTACTCTATGAGTACTCTGTTTGGTCCAGTGGGTGTCTCGAGAGTGCTCGGGATTGATTCCGTTGGCCGTTGAAAAAGAAAAAAAAAAAGAATCCTTGCAAGCAACTAAATTTCTTGTCTTAACTTTCTTGTAAGAGGTCTGATTCCTGATCTCAAAATTCCCTCTTCAAAAAAAATTATTCTTTATATTTGGATGTAACTAAAATACTGAACAAATATTTAACAAGCAGTGGGTCTGTTTCTAAAGCCAATTAGGAGGTAAAAACCTTATTGGTTATTGAGTAATGATTTGACTTGCAAAGGCAGATACCTATTTGTTTGTTGTTGGGTGCATGAAAATGGGAATATTAGAATATATGAAGATTTCATATTTGCTTATATCTGAATTGAATTGCAACAGCAGATGGATATGAGGGCTTCTTTTATTTGTTATTGGTTGACCCGTTTCTTAACAATGATATATGGTAAGTTTGGTTAAAATAAAAGTAGTTTTTGTACAAGTTGGTCTAGTATTATTATAACTTTTATGAGTACTAGTGGCAAATTTGAGCTAAAACGGAATTAGTCAGATGTTATCTAGAGAGCTATATCTAAAATAGATTTTTATCTCGAGTGAAGGAGCAAAATAACTAAGTGACTTAAGTGGCGCTATTATGTAAAGTTACACCTATAAGATATGAGGGGCTGTTTAGCAGCATCTGAATGGTTAAGTGTTGAAACAGTAAGAGGTCTGAACCATTAAGTGCTAAATCAGTAAGAGGTCTGAACCATTAAGTGCTGAATCAGTAAGAGGCCTGAATCATTAAGAGCCTGTATAATGCTTAACCGTTTAGAGGCAAATGTCTGACCAATTCAGATTAGAGGTCTTAACCATTCAGACTCTGTATAAATCTTAACCATTCAGACTCTGTATAAATATTAATCATTCAGAGGTAAATATCTGAACTATTCAGACATCTGCTCGTGAATCAAAACAGTCTGAACCATTAAGTGTTGAACCAGTAAGAGGTCTGAACCATTAAGAATCTCATTAAGAGGTAAACAAACAACCCCTGAGAGTATTATCACTTTTAAATGCGAATTACCGTGTAAGCTATTGGAAGTTCTTAAAAACTGAAACCGAAGATGCATTTATCCTATGATGATAGTTTATATATGTTTCAATGAATTACTGATTGCAAGTAAGCAACTTAGTAAGGGGATACATGTACACGTCCATACTACAAGCACTACTACAAAACATATTTTTAGACGTTTAAGACGGTGTTTTTAACACCGTCTTAAAGCACCCATTTTAACACCGGCTTAAACTTGATGAACACCGTCTTTTAATATCTCAAATATTAATTAAAACAAATATTTTTTAACACCGTCTTATAAACATTTGCTGAAAAAAAAAAACATTTACAAAAACAAAAAACGTTTTCCAGAAATACATCAAGCTTACCAATGGAACATTTTCAAATCAAATCAAATCAAAATTCCATTTTACTGCCATATCCAATTTTCCCCAATACATACCAAACTATTGATGTATACATCTATACACATAAACGTTAACTAGTTCGAATTTTTGTTTAAGTCAAACATAAAACAACCAATTAAATGAAACCTTGGATGGTAACATACTTGGGATCAGTCTGGACCAAGAGATGGAAAATCTAAAAGCTTACAAACTTGCGTCTGCCATATATTAAGTTGGGATGCACTCTAGTAAACTATCAGTTATTCAAACTTATTACATTATGCTATTCCACATTATCAGAACATTACCATATAAGCCCTATTGCATTATGCTATACTCATGATCAAATCGGTTAAATACTTGAGTAAAATGTCATCCCTGAGGTTCGCCAGTTTTGCGACTTTCGCCCAAAGGTTTGTTTTTCCGTATCTGGATTCAAATGGTTTGAAATCTTTCCATTTTCATCCGGCTCGTTAACTCCATCCATTTTTCTCCTTTAAGTCATAGGTACTTTTGCCTTATTGTTAACTTAAAGGGCAATTCGGTATTTTTCATTTTATGTACAAGCAGTTAAAATAGCCCTGACCGAATCCGCTAGACTGAATTGCCCTTTAAGTTAACAAAAAAGACAGAAATACATGTGACTTAACGGAGAAAAATGGATTGAGTTAATGAGCCAGATGAAAATGGCAACATTTCAAACCTTTTGAACCCAAATACGAAAAAACAAACCTTTGGAAGAAAGTCGAAAACTGACCAAACCCCAAGGATGAAAATGGCATTTTACTCTAGATAAAATGATTTTGTGCGTTTTGGAATATTTAGTGTACTAATGCAACTTATAAGATGACTTTCACCAATGCTTCATAATTCTTATTAGGACACTTTTAATGTATAAAGGGAGTATAATGAAGTATGAAGCAATCACAATGTACACTTTCAAGCTCTGTAGCAGCTTCCTCAAATTGGCAATAGCAGGCTCCAAGTGATCCTAATAAGATTCATAGTTACAAAAGCAGCTAGATTAAAATAAATAAACAAAGTGATTATAATTTATCATAAGATTTAAAGTACCTTGTATGAAGATAAAAAACTAGCAACCACATTTACAGTGTATGCTTCATGGTTCTGCAATTGATCACTTAAACATGCAAGAATAAATTATAATCATAAAGTTTGTCACATGATAAATCTAAAACAGTAAAAAATGTCACTACTAGAAAATACACATTTCTTGACGCACACTGTGTGTCATAAAACGGTAATTATGACACGCAAAAGCGTGTCGTTGATTGAGGAGTCATAAAATTAACATGACATGCATTTGTGTGTCATGTTTTTATGACAAACATTTAAGCAGTTTCTAGCAACCCGTTTCATGCAAGTCTTTTAAAGAAAACAAAAGTCATTTATAATTTATAACCCATATATAAGCAATAAATAATTAATTAAACAAAACACTTCAAATACTATTATAGAAAAGGAAATTATACCAGCTCACCATGACATATAAAATAAAGTTGTTCAACTGCGTTGCCTTGTTCCATTTACTTCCCATGAGAGAAAACAACTTCACATACACCTTAGTTATCTGCAACAAGATTAGTTTATTGAGATATTACTTCATGATTAAAGCAAAGAGAATCTAAAACATTAAATATTATGAATATTATCATGGAAAAAGAGATAAAATATACATAACAAATCTTAGTATTAGTGACTTGTGAATATTAACAAAAAGACACTAACAGTGATGCTATAAGTCTGGATTAAGTGAGCTATAATTTTTTTATGACATGGAATATGTGATGCCTTCTCATGTTTGATATTTTAGTTTAACAATTGGTTGTATATTAAGTAGTGTATCCAAGGAAGTAGCAGCTCAACAAATAATGATAAATAGAAGTGGAAATATGGGTTGGGTCGGGCCAGCCCATGTTGGAATGATGGTTGTTACATGGTAGAGTTAAGGTAGGCGTAAAGACAAAGCCCGTCAGCATAGTGATGTGTGTCGCTGGTAGCACATGAAGATCAGCTATTATTTCATCTTTATTGGCGTCAGCGTTACAAAGAATCATGTTAGAAGCACCAGCACGTGCAGCCACTATGCCCTTGTCAAGCCGACCCATATTGCCTCACCTTAAGCACAACAAAATCTTCCCTTCAACCTTCTTCGGGTCAAGCGCACCTTGAGCACAAAGCGTCCTAAACACATATATATAAACATACACAATCAATATTAATATACAAAACCACAAGCAACCATAGTTATTAAAGGCGTGAGGCGCACTCAGGGCGCTCGCATTGGTAACTATGACCTGAAGCATAGTTATTAAAGGCGCGAGGCGCACTCAGGGCGATTTGTTGGGCCCGGGGCTTTATTTGCGCCTAGGCACGCCCGGGCGCTCGCTTTAATAACTATGCGAGCAACTAAGAAAATTTTTTAAAAAAGGAAAAAAAACTTACGCACTTATCATCGATGCGTTTTCAGCTTTAGCATTAGCAACATTAATTAGAGGATAAAATCTAGAATGTGATAAAGGGTTGGACATTCTTAATCCCTGTTATTATATGACACAACAAAGGAACTAATAATTAAAACTAGATGTTTATATCTCAAAAGGAAAACAAGCTAACTGGTAAACTATTAGAGTATGTATGTAAATGTTTTAACCTTAAGTTAAACAAAACCACGGTTTCATAACTCAATCACAAAAAAATTAAATTCCCAACAAATCCACAAAAATCAATGACGAATCTAGGTCAAAAAGGGAAAATTTACCGAGATAAAAGGGGCTGATTCTGAAGCCGCGATAAAGATCGAGAACGATGACACCCATGGCTGTCCTCGCACCTTCTACAGGGTCTCTGCAACATAATAATATCTGGATAATAACAAACCTATTTCAAACACTATTATGCTTTCAAAGATTTCAAATCCCCAATAATCTTGAATATACATATATATATATATATATATATATATATATTACATATATAAAACTAGATATGCACACAATCCAACAAGATACATATAAAGAAGGTTAGGGGTTTTCATCACCTCTTCAAATGTGTTTAGGGACCATGATGTTTGATTAGGGTTTAGGGTTCGTCGATTAGGGCTGGAACCATGTAAGGTTGAGCAGGCGGCAAGCAGATGGTGGAGAGGAGAGGTGAGATGCTTGGGAGATGAGAGGAAGTTTTTGGGCTTTAATTTTTGTCACACCCCGATTTCCACGTGTCTCACCGGTGGGCCCGGTGGGGGATTACCGTGACGTAGTTGGTAACAATATAGTCAAACCACAATATATGAATGCACAACGGAAGCATAAAGATAATTATATTCTAACCATTGTTTGTAATATCAAATGTATTACGAATAGTCGAAAGGTATCCACAGGGGATCAAAAATATTAAAAGTATTGTTCAACAGACAAAAGGCATCATAAGCTTGCGAGACTCTTTAAGATGCTAAGGAGCTATAGCCAGCCGATTACGTTTAGTACCTGCATTTAATCTTTTTGGGAAAATACGTCAGTTTACACTAGTTTACACTGGTAAATACATTCAACCGACACTTTTGGAAAATGTTTAATAAAATTGATTTGGATGCACAAGGCACAAACTCTTTTATAACTTGGGAGAATTATTTAAGTATATAATCTTGTGAACGAATTACATGTTACTTGTGCGTTCAGTAGCCCGGATCTTGTCCGGGTTAAAGATCAATAGAGACACCACAATATAGAGTTATACACTGACAGGTGTACGCCTACACCCCGTGCTCAGGTCGTGACCATCTCGTAAGATGATGCCAATGATATCCGGGACATGGTCATTAACCCCCCAAAGGCTTTAAGTAAACAAGACTGTTTAAACGAGCCGATCAAATTATTCAACTACCCACTCAACGATGGAGATTTGATGCTCGATCAAGCGGTACGCTATGTACCGTAACCCGAGCCCGTATAACGGAAAATAAGTTAAAAGTATTTACCTTTGCAAGTATAATTCCTTAAATCGAAATAAATTGCAGATAGCTTTTACTGGTCTCCTATTCTGGAACGGAGGTTTAAAAATAACCTATTAGAATCCCAACGGGTCTTTAATTTAGCCGTAGCTTAGACCGGTCAGTTTCAAAGGATAGTTACGGTTCAATCGCGTGAAAGGCGAAAACCGTGAATGGAATGTGATTGTGACCCAACAAGTTTGAAGACTTGTTTTATATGGGTATAATAATCACACTCTGGAATTTGGGGTCAAAACAATATGGTTTGACCCGTTTCGGCTAACTTATGTAAACTAGTTACATTTGTCGAACCGTGCGCGCAAAAGGTGCAACGGGTAACCGCAAGAGCCTTACACAGGTTTCCTAAGTCAATATGCTTTAAAGAGGTTGTGGTATCAGTAGGATACCTTCCATGATGCCCGTAACGAGTTTAAATCTATTTTATGCCCCGTAGGGGTTTTTCGGTCATTTTCAAGATTTATAAAGAGGTTTCTGAGTTCTACAGGAAATCTGAGTTTCCCGAACAGTTTATAAAGTCCAAAATACTTTATTTATTATTTAAAATCAGTAGCAACTGGAATCGGGTCAAAAGACCTTGTAGAACTCAAGTTATGGCCGAAAAGGGTATATTCGGTATTTACCGAACCGTTGCCATAACCGCAGGTTATGAGCAGGTTAAAAATAATTAAAAATCTTTAAAATTCCCCAAATATTATTTTACAACAGTGTGTAAAAGGTTTGGTGTCGAAATCTTGGTTTAGATAGGCGTTATGCTAATTGCGCCATTTAATTACTAATGTTTCCGTAATTTGCGCTATTTAGCATAACTCCTATTCTAGATCTCGGATTCAAGTGAAATTTTAGGGACATGCTTAGAAATCAGTAACTAAGGTTATGGTTCTCTCACATCTCCGAATTTCTCGTTTTAATTTAGAAAGGGCGTTACGGTCAACTTTTAAGCATTTAAATAAATATTGCTACAATTATGATATTATTTTGTGAATTATGATAGTAAAAGAGAAACATGATAGTTTATATTAAATAAATATTGAAACCATTAGACTTTTAGGGATAGCTTGCTAGTATGTGATGCTCAGTATTCAAAACGTGATCTTAAATTTATATATGATAAACTTTAAACTCAATGAACAATGTTTACTATTATACTAAAATTAAATTAGATTTAGAATTATTTAGAATTAGAGATGTGTAAATGGTATCGGGTACAGGTCTGGTCTTAAATTTACCAAACCGGTGTATTTTCGGTACCGGTTTTGTACAGGTATTCACCGGTTTTTACCCTCAAATACCGGTGTCGTACCAGTATCGACCAGTACCGAACCGTACCATACTAGGTATATTCGGTACCGGTACCCACTTTTGGGGATTTCGGTAACGGTATTTTCGGTACCGGTTGGTACCGAACTCATCAAATCATGTAGCAACGCATCAATGGATGTACTTGCACCGTTTAGATTACTTTTCCTACACACAGTAAGTAAACCGTATTTTGTTTGAATGAGGTTTTATATACACAACAACTTATTTTGCTTTTTTTTTTGTCTTTTTCTGTAATGAATGAATTGTAGCATGTAAAATTAACTTGGAAGTGTAGAATATTGATGAGCAAATCGTATCAAATCCTGTAAACGAACCGGCATCGTATCGGTACCACATTTACTATACCAAATCATTTTCGGTACCAATTTGGTACCCACCTTTTGGCGTTTTCAGAATCGTTACTTTCGGTTCGTCACTGGTCTAGCACCATACCTGTATTTATTGATTTTTACCTTCAAATACCATACCGTATTGTACCGAGCATTTTCGGTGCCGGTACCTAATTTTGATGATTTTCCGGATTGGTATTTTCGCTGCCGTTACCGGTACCAAGCTCATCCATATTTTAATGTGTTAGCACCATAATAACTGAACTGAAAACAACAGAATTTCCAACATGTAGGACGTGTGGGTCATATTATTATATATTAGGTTATTTAAAATCGTTTTTTATGACGGAGTGACTATTATTACCATGTCATTTTATTTATGTTTTGATATTCGGTATCTGTTTGCCGTTGCTGACACGCCTTTCGTAGTCATTGGGTCCCGCCGCAACGCGCGATCGGAAAATAACTAGTTCATATCAAAATCCATTTGAAAATATTACAATATTCAAATACACCTGCTACAATTCCACAAATATTATTTTTACTATGTTTTATAAGACTATTCAATATATTAATATATTTGATTTCCATTCGGATAAAAGAAACTTGGTGAGTATCACCTAACACCATACTCATCATCATAAACCCACAATTATTTTTCTAAAATGAATACCATGATTGGTCAGATACACATATACTCATCCAACTATACACGAGTAAATGCATACCACATTATACGACTAAGACCCTTGTACCAAGGCGTGATAGTATTGCTTACTCCGTTTTCATATGAACTTATAAACGATCACTTATCTTCAATACTGAGTCAACTAAGAATGCTAGTGTGTGTCCTCTCATCAGTTCCAAGTTCCAACAACTATTAAGGGTCAAATATTAGGAGGTTAACTTTTGCTAGTTCCCCGTTGATAATTCTCATAGGTCTTAGCAGTGGTGGATCTAGAAATTTTTTTAGGAGTATCGTATTTTTTACCGTACATTCATAAAACAGAAACTTTTTACGGTACAATTATCCATTCATTGGTATTTTGCATTTCGTCGAGAAAGTTAGCCTAGCCCGTGCATCCATTAAGGCATTAAGATACACAAAGCTTTGCCCCAAGGTCTTTGCGGGACTACTATTTCCTTGGAAGTAGTTGTTGGTGTAATGATCCAAGTTGATCAGCTATCCATTTCTCATGATAGAAATCACGTGCTACATGTTCAAGCATCAAGAGCGTGAGTTCATATCAATATAGTGTCCACTATCATCTTAGTTATGACCAATATGAAATATTATAAATTTTAAGACAATTATGGTCATTGTGCTCCTTGCGTTTCTTTAATTTTTGGATCAGGGAGCTAAACGAAAAGAGTTTAAATATCAAGTCCACCAAGAAAAAAGATAATACTTATAAGACACAAGTAAATGCGCCGCAATTAGCACCACTAGTAAAAATACAAGTGCATATTATAATACTAATAAGCAAAGAGTGCCTATTTATACTCAGGTCTCCACTTAGAGAGAGATACGGAATGTCGCTAGAACAAAAGGCCTCTAGCATTACTGACTTTGTTTGATCAAACCCAATTCATTTTCAGTCCGCTTTTATATTAATTTCCGAGTTTCCATTGTGGTATTATTATTTTTTCCACATCATTCCTCTAGATAATGATAACACGTTTATAAGCGATGAAATTAAGTGCGAGTGACAGTTAACCAGGTGTAGGTCCCTTTTCTCGGAGGATCGAGAACAAACCTAAACCTTGTTATACTAACCCACTAGCGAGTGCGGAATCCAAGCTAGCGGGCAAACCGGGATGATGCAAGAACAAACACAAGAACACACAAAGTTCACCGATTAACACCACTGTATTAATACGTATGAAGGTTTACGGTTACAAGCACAATGTTTACAATCTTGTTTGCAAACTCTCTAAAATGTGTGTGTGTGTGTTTTCCAGCAGAGTTTCTCTAACTCTCCAAATGTGCATCTGTTGGTGTCTGCCTAAACACAACACACTGCATGGGTATTTATACCCATACACAGCAGGTCTTGGTCGAAGGATCGATAGATGGTCCGAAGGATCATCTGTCGATGACAATGTGTCCGAAAGATCAGCATGGACATCGAAGGATCATCCTTCGATGCCTAATGGTCGAACCATGGTCGAACCATATCTTTCGAGCACCTCGAAGGATCAGTTGTATCCTTCGAGGCTATCCTTCGATCCAGACAACATCATGTTGTCCAAGTCAAACTAGGAGGATAGTTGACTTGGTCAACTTACAGACTGACTTAGGACATCGTTTTTATACAGACCGAATACAGACAAAGTACAGACACAAGTGCACCAACAAACTCCCCTTGGCTGTAGCTTTGTCTTGATCTTGTCTTGATCTTCTATAGATGTAGACCTGTCTTGAACTTCGACGGTCTTTGGTCTTCGAGTTTCCAAAACTCTGATGTCCTTTTAAGTCTTCATAGTCGGAGGATCTTCAAAGTCTTCACGTCTTGAAAGCAGAGAGTGTACCAACAAACTACCCGTATTGTGTAGAAAGTGTGTTGACAAACTCCCCCTTAACATAAGCTCCCCCTTGAGTTATGCTCGTGAAATACTTTAACTTTATGAAGTGAGATCCTTGTGGTGTTGATAATGGTCAGCGGCAACTCGATCATCTTCATCAGTTGAGTGCCTTCACGTTGTGTCTTCATCCCGAAGCTTGTCATCGACCATGTTCTCCTAGCCTTTAGAAACTGCACATGCAAGAAATCTAAACGCGTAATGAGAACAACTGCTTGGAACATAGTATAAGCAAATGACACACGAATGACCATGTCACAATCAAACACCGTCCGACAGTTTGAAAGTTTAATAAATTTGTCAATTTAAGTCTTTAACTTTCAAAACATGCAAATTTCGACCGTTTATGAAGATTTAGTCAATTCGGTTTTCGTTCAGGTTTCAGGTAACGAAGACTCGAGCTCCAACATCGTACGATCGAAAATAAAGTAGAAAGAAAATCTTTTTGGCTTTTATAAAGTTTATATTAAAACACTCCTAAAATCTTTTTGGTATTTTTGAAAGTAAAAGACAACAATTTAAAATCCTTTGAGTGTTATCAAACGACATCACCGCTAATGTCGTGCTGATATGCACCAAACGACGAAACTGTTTAAAAGAAGAACAATAAAAGTTAAGCAGTAAATAAATAAATATATACAGACATTCTTTTTGCGAGTTTCGAGGGTAAGAGAATCATATCAGTGTACGGTCATGCCAAAACACTCTTGTTGTTCAGTTAATTAACATTAAAATAAGCATCCTATAACAATTATCGGTATTGTTGTCCACTTAAGCTCAACTTATCAGATGTAATCATGGCGAGGGGATACGTTAAGGTATGATTTATACTTACCGACCGGTGTTCATCCACATCACGACACATTCCCGTATCAAGGTATGCACGAGAGTTCATCTTACCGGTGAGTATACCGATTATCATCTGTTTGACCGTATAAATTGTGAGATACTCACTTATTTTGATTTGAAAACAAGTCCTTTGTGATATAATCACTTATTGATGAGGAACTTGATTTTCGTATGCATGAGGGCACAGGTGCAAGTCCGTGAACAGGTCAGTACTTCCGTACAGCAGAGAGACGAACTTGACACCCGGATAAATGTGATATTTTATCACTTATTTGTTTTGGACATGTGATTGTTTATCACTTATTGAGGTCGAATGCAGTATGCAATATGTACACGTATGTATAGTATCATGGAAGATCTAGACTTGCGTCCCCGTTATTTTTCGGTAAAAGATACAACCATGATACCCAGATGATAAGCAGCATAAAGACCGAATATCTCAGAACCTCGGCAATCTATCAAACGAAATTTCGGTACTAAGACCATATGCCAATGAATGGTTCCCACCTGATCTTCAGTCGATTAAGATTTATATCACCCTGCACACTTTAAAATGATTGTGAGCCTACCGATACATCTTATATAGAGCTGCTTATCGTTTTACATTTAAGGTTTAAAGAGGTTTGGATAGACCACTGATGTACTATCATTTTCTCTTTTGCTCGCCAGGAAACTCATTTTTGATTTTCTATTGTTTTTATGTTTTTGAATTTTTCGATGTTTTTGTATTTTTCGATTTTTGGATTTACTCCCCCTAAAATCAACAAACTAAGATAAATTTAAAAACACACAAAGATATTTACAAAGAATGATTTTCCGATGTTGGTTTACTCTTGCTTGACCTTAATGCCGTTTACCAAAATTAAGTTTTAGCAGAAAAGATTTAACAAATTTTGGAAAAATGAGTTGGCATGTCGGTAAGCGGTGCGGACCATGACAACATTGATGAGTTTCACATTGAAACAATCACGTGTGAGGTGATATCCGAGATCAACGTGTCAGGTCAAAGAGTGCTGTTCGAGATAATAATAATTCACAAAGTAGCTTAAATATCGACAAGTATAGGAGAGATTAAGCATTTAAAGGCGTATCCTGCAACTGTTCCGTGCATTGCAAGGAATCTAAGCACTCTCCCAACTGGATATCCACCCGGTGTGGACTTCAAAGACGAATTTGCAACTACTGAAAAATCTCTTGACAGCAACAAGATCATAAACCTCCGGGTCCGGCTGGTCTTCCACATTGCACCAGCGAAGGTCTGTGACTTTCTCTTTCAGAAATGGTGTGCGGATGTTCAATGCACTCCAAGGCATCGACACACATTTCACTTCATTCGTTCCTGTGGACCCGATCAAAAACCAGAATGACCAAATTTTCGGCACGTTCTTCATTTGGTCGAATTTTGCACCATCATTCAATCACATTTTCTTCTTCTTTTCTTTCTCTCCATCAAAGGCAACAATTTCTTCTGTCGCCTATCTTGTGCAAGGACATTCCACTATCAATAATCCTATGACTATCGATAGTTCCTCCTGGAACTTCCTGCACACTCACTCAGAGATTAGTTGGAGAGGGGGACCCAAGCCTTCATAGACTTGGGTTGCCCCTGAGAATCAAGAAATGTAATTTCAACCTGTTGATAATTTTCAAGCACAACACCTCCCCTTGAACCTTTACCTGTTTTAGGTTTCCAAGTTTGTTTTTGTTTACCAGAGTGTGTATTATGTACATTTTCTGGTTTTAATGGTTGTGACAAACTAGGTTTCCTTTTAACAGTTTCCGGTTTTAAGGCCTTTTCGATCACCTTTACATTTTTACGTCGTTGTTTTGTTTCTTGTTCTTTAATAGTGCGTTTATCATGTTTTGGAGAAACAGGACGACGTTGTGAGTGACCTCGTTCAGTGGGGGATCTTTCAACAAAATTTGGTTTGGGCAAGTTTGTGCAATCTCTAATGATGTGCCCAGACTTCCCACATTTGAAACAAGTTCTCCTTTCACCAAACTTAGGAGAATTTGTTCGGCTGGCAGATGTTGAACCTGTAGAACCTGAGGTACTTGCTCGTTCATCACACCCGTTTGTGTGTTGGGTGTAATTGTTATCGCTGTTACGCTTCAAAATCTTGACTTTTTGAACAAAATCAGTGTTTGATTTGTTTTCAAAAGTCTCAATTTTATCTGTACCCTTTGATGCTACAAACTTAACATCTTTTCCTTTCTTCATGTAACGAGCTCCTTTTGATTCAACTTTAGCCTTTGGCTTTGGAGCTCGTTGTTGTTGTTTACCCTTAAAAGCAATTGGTTGTTGCTTTGTCGGTGATTTCTGTTTTCCAAATTGTTTTCTGATTTCAGCCTTTGGAATTGGATCACATTGAGTTACAGCAACTCCAGGGATCGTCTTTCCTAAAAACTTGCTCGTGTTATCTTCAAAAACTTTATCAATCAGGGATGGATTGACATTTTTAATTGGAAAATCATTGTTTGAATAAATCTTAACATCTCCGACCAAGGTGTACAACAAATCATTGCTTTTAACAGCAAACACACTTTCTTTGTCATTCTTGACATCTTTGACAGGATTTATCACTTTCTTGGCAACAGGTTGCACGACAGGAGTAGGAGGATCACAAAGAATATGATTCTCAATTGGAATTTCTACTCCTTTCGCCTCATCAAGTGATTCATCCTGGTCATTCACATCTGATTCATCATCTGAAGAATCACAGTCCTCAATGGTTGGAGGACTTTGAGTTGAAGCACATGATGACTTTCCTTTGTTATCAGATGAGCCCTCCGATGAATTGTCCGGTTTGAACCCAAGGCCAGTAGCAAATTCCTCAACATCAAGAGGCACACTGGGTTCATACCGAGGCATTTCCTCTTCATCGGGCAACTTGGTATAGTTGTTCATCAAAGGGGGTGGACATTTGTTATACCCTATGCCTTTCTGATTTCCCTTTAGTTGTTGAACATCGATGATGTGATCAAGCACAAATCGGGAGTTAGAATAACTATCCAATTTTTGTTTGATCGCATCATGCTCGCATTGGGCAATGGCTAATTGCTTTTTGGTTTCCTCAACAAGGTTGATATAGTCGTTAATACTAACTTGTTTATGATACACAACTTTGTTCAATTCGGAAACATTTTTCTTTAGAGTTTCAATCACAGTTTTAAACTCCTTTTCGTTTTGAGTTAACGCCATGTTTGCCTCTTTGCATTTGGCCAGTTCAATTACCAAACTTTGATTGTGACTATGAACCGTTTCAGATTCACGTCTCAATTCGACACATTCATGCTTCATTTTAGCACATTCACTACATATGCTAGGAGTTTCAACCTTTACCTGACTTGAAGAAGCTGTGACGTTAGTCATAGAGACAGTTTGAGAAGAGAAAGATCCATCTTCAGTGAGAATCTTCTCCATTTCTTTCGATGTAGCATCAGCTTTCTCGATCAAGTCAGATTTCTTGTCAGCCTCATTCGACAAATTATCAGCTTCAGAATCAATTCTTTCATTTAGATTAGATTCTTCATCTGAACTGCCACTATATCCTGAACTGTTATCATCTTCCGAAGATTGACCATCATTGACATTCTTGACAATCTCAGCGTAAAATGCAGTTCTTGTTTGGTCACCGTTTCCCAACTGTGTGTCCGTACCACAATCGATGCTTTGCTCAAATTGAGGTTTTGTTGTGGAAACTTGAGGTTGTGGTTGTGGCTGTGTTGGGACAGGAATGTACGACCTCGGATCGAATTGAGGTTGTGGAGCAGCTATTGACTGAGGAAATGAAAAGGAACTCGTATTGGACACAAAAGCAGTTTGAAGCTTCGGTTGCTGAACAGAACTAGAACTAGCTGAAGGACCAAAACCAGGCAGATACATTTCTGTGTTTTGAGGAACAAGAGCTCGCTGAGCTTTCCGGATTTCTTGGTCATTCTTGTGTTCCAGCTTCTCAATAAATTCATAGATGTTGACTGTATTCAGAGTACCTGTATGCTTCAGCTGCTCAAGGAATGAACCCCACTTTGGTGGTAGAGCATCAGCAAACCGTGCCACCATTTCCTGTTGAGATGTAGGAACACCAAAAGCACGCATTTCACACATTAAATGATAATAACGATTCGTTATATCATTTAGTGTTTCATTCTCTAAGAAACGAAATGATTCGAATTTCTTCTTCAGCTGATCCTGGCGTATCTTAGTAGTAGCTGCATATCCTTCTCCTCTTTCCGCCACAAAATTCTGCATGTCTTGATCTTGCTTTGACACCAAAGCCCATTGACTTGCACTGATTGATGGCTGTGGAATCATACTCTTTGCCCAATCTGCCGCAGTCACTAGCTCTTGATTGGTTCGTGAGTCCAAACTCCAATCCCATGGACTTGTACAGCTCATTTTGATCAAAAATCAATAAATAACCTACACACCACAAACTGTTAACAACAAACAGACAACAATTGAAAGATACAATCTGATCGAAAGATCAAGACTTGTTCGAAGGATCAACAGTGATCGAAAGATTACTGTTGAGTTTCGAGCAAAGCCTTCGAAAGATTCTCAATGAAAGATCCTTATCTTTCGACTGATTTTCACGAAAGATTCACAGTTCGAAAGATCTATATCTTTCGAACACTGATCTCGAAAGATTCACAACGAAAGATCCTTATCTTTCGAGATGTATCCTTATCTTTCGGACAACCAACTTTCGAAAAGATTCCAACTACGAAGGATAACCCTTAGACTTCGAAAGACTACTCGAAGGATGCTGATCTATCGAGCTGTCTCCAATCGAAAGATGTCGAAGGATATCTTTCGATGTCGAAGGATATCTTTCGAATCCTCTGACACACCTGACACAAAGGACAGGTTGGTGAAAAGTTGATGGGTTGGTGTACCAACTTTCGGCAGAAAGGATGGTTCTGCAACAACTTTTTCACCAAACAACTTGACTTTCAAAAATTTCACCAAAATAGGCAAAACCTTATCTTCAAAAACTGGTCACCGGAAACACACCGGAGATATGGCCGGAAAAATCAAAGTTTCACAACCACGATTTTTATGTTACCCAAACCGACCCTGAACACTCCCGAAGGGTTTAGTATCCGTTTTTCAGTTTCAAAAAGCAAGGAAACTACAAAAACGAGTGCTAAACCAAGTGTCCAAACTCACCAAAGAACTCGAACAAACCGGTTTTAAACAAGGTAAAGAGCGAGGCTCTGATACCACTTGTAGGTCCCTTTTCTCGGAGGATCGAGAACAAACCTAAACCTTGTTATACTAACCCACTAGCGAGTGCGGAATCCAAGCTAGCGGGCAAACCGGGATGATGCAAGAACAAACACAAGAACACACAAAGTTCACCGATTAACACCACTGTATTAATACGTATGAAGGTTTACGGTTACAAGCACAATGTTTACAATCTTGTTTGCAAACTCTCTAAAATGTGTGTGTGTGTGTTTTCCAGCAGAGTTTCTCTAACTCTCCAAATGTGCATCTGTTGGTGTCTGCCTAAACACAACACACTGCATGGGTATTTATACCCATACACAGCAGGTCTTGGTCGAAGGATCGATAGATGGTCCGAAGGATCATCTGTCGATGACAATGTGTCCGAAAGATCAGCATGGACATCGAAGGATCATCCTTCGATGCCTAATGGTCGAACCATGGTCGAACCATATCTTTCGAGCACCTCGAAGGATCAGTTGTATCCTTCGAGGCTATCCTTCGATCCAGACAACATCATGTTGTCCAAGTCAAACTAGGAGGATAGTTGACTTGGTCAACTTACAGACTGACTTAGGACATCGTTTTTATACAGACCGAATACAGACAAAGTACAGACACAAGTGCACCAACACCAGGATGATGCATTTTTCTTAAGAACGTGGGAGGAAGCCCTTATATAATGAAATTGAAGTGTATAAGAGAGTCAAGTAACAAAAAAAAGTTTCATCACATACATATCTAAGCACTTGATAACTAGTCATCATAGGAAATTGAAGTGTGTTGACAGAGTCAAGTAACAAAGAAAGGTGTTATCACATACACATATATAGATAAATATATAGATAAATGTGTATTTGACCGATGATCTTTTTTAATGGCGAAATTTCATGAAAACCAGGCTAGCTCCAGCTAGACCAAACATTACAACAATAGTAAATACAAAATCAAGAACAATTTAGATACAAAATTTGCGCCATGTCTCCCGGTCCAGATCCGTAGAAAACCGGAAACGATAAGTTCATTCCGCGTCTTACAAATAAACCAACACGCCATAGAGAGAACCGAGTGAACTGCTTCAAAAAACTACATTCAAAGTTGTGATAGCAAAAGTCAATGAATAAAGTGGTCATGTTTAGACTGTTGAGTGAGTAGTGTTACCGATTCTAGAAACCAACAGAAAGCATACATACACCAACATGAAACACAAACTCTACGAGTTCGCAAAATTACGTCAATTGTTTCTGAACAAAAGTTACGTCAAAACGTACATAAACTGAAAATGTACATAAAAATAAGCACGAAAACGTATTATATTTGACCTGACTTATTTGCGAAAGAAAGTTACGTCGAACACCAACTTGAACTTATATCGACACGTACATAAAAAGAAGCACAAAATTCTGTTTTTTTTAATTTAAAAATGGTACCGCGCGTTGTGGTGGCGCCGAAACGTAAAGCAAGTCGAATTTGTACAACTAACGAAAACGTATTATATTTGAACCGGCTTGTTTTAAAACAAAATATATGTTAGAACGTAGACCAATTGAAAACGTACATAAAAAACACAAAAAACATATTATATATGACCCTACCCATTTTCAAAGAAACGTAATCAGCTTGAATTTATACCGACACATACATAAAAATAAGCATATAAAAATGAGAGTTAATTGCCCGGATGGTCCCTGTGGTTTCACATTTTTTCACGTTTAGTCCCCACCTTTTGAAAATAACATGTATGCTTCCTAAGGTTTGTTATTTTGTTACTCGGAGAGTCCCCTGAGTAGATGCAGTTAGTTTGGAAATAGCATGTATGCTCCCTAGGGTTTGATATATTGTTACTCGGATAGTCCCCTGAGTAAATGTCAGGGGACTATCCTAGTAACAAAATGACAAACCATAGGGAGCATACCTGCTATTTCCAAATGGTGGGGACTAAACGTGAAAAAACGTGAAACCACAGGGACCATCCGGGCAATTAACTCTAAAAATGATTATAAAGTTTTAAAAAATTGAAGGATTGTAAGTGTCAATACAGAACGTTGAAGGGTAAATATTGGAAAAACAAAAATATACTAAAAGGAAAAGAAAAAAAATAGCCCACGTGAGTTACTGTATATGAAACTTGATGACGGGGGTAGCTTAAACCTTAATAAACTGATTAGAGACACAACAACTTAAAAGGTTAAAAGGTTAAAAGGTTCGGAAATGGTCCAACGGTCATGAACAGTAAAAAGGACAAGCACAGTGTCCTGTCACATCAACACTTAACGTGTGAAACCTTCTGCCCAGCTGCAACCAGAACATATGGGAGAGCACACCCTTTTGTCCGCAGGTCCAAACCCTTCAACCCCCAAAATGGGCAAACCCCTCACTGCAAGCACAGATTCACTAGTCACGGGTTTCTCCTTTGAGAAACACCTTCTCCTATAAAATGCAGGCCATTCCACAATGCCATTCACTCCAGGATCAGCAGATGTCACTCTAACTCTCTGATTCTCCATCTCCCTCTTGAGAACTAGCTTCATGCTTGCTTCTCTTCTTCACACTAAATAATTCATCTTCTCCAACGATCGCTTTCTAGGCTGATTTCTAATCAGCTCAAGATCTAAGGAAGATAAAAACAATACTAGTGAATCTCTCTCCACGTCTTGCAAACGTGGGGGCACCCCACGACATGCGTTAGGCTAATCGAACCCCTGAACCCTTTTACCCCAGAGATATCGCTACAGGCCTTGGTCTTGTATTTATTGTATCAACAAGTTGGCGCCCACCGTGGGGCTATGCCGCTTACTTTATCTTAAAGACCAGTTGTGTAGCTCCATTTTCTCTTTACATCATGTCTGAACGCGAGTCTCTCGGTCAGGTAAATCAGGTGCCTAACAATACTGATTTAACACCAAATTCGGGTCGGATCTCACCGGTCCTATCTACACCTCTTTCTACTCTCGGAAGTACTCCACTGGGATATGTTCCCGGAAGTTCACTTCTTTTCAAACACCAACCCCATCTCGGTCAGGGGTTGCACCTACTCAAGTCGATGCAATGCATACACCGGAATGTATAGATCTAACACTTGAGGGAGTAGCTAGAAATTTCTTACATGAGAGATTTTTTCTCAACTAGCATGTGAGCTTAGAAAGGGAAAAAGGGTGAGAATAAGACTAAATTATGAGGAGTCTAAACCCTCATTATCACCTGGCCCTCCATCTCTTCCTTTTAGCAGCTCACGTTCAGCCACATCTTATCTTGAAGTTGGTCCCAGTGTGACAGACCAACCACTCAAGCCTTTAAACTTTTGAGAGGCGAAGTCCAACCGCTTTTCCCTTATTTACCTACCAACCCGTTACAACCGGTGCACCTATGGGGCATAAAACCACACTTGATCAATTATGGTAAGTCACCAACTTCAAGTGTTCCCCCTCCCATTGCTACTTCGTGAAAACAAGTCATGGCCACCCTGCCTTCGGCTCGTGGTATGGTCATGAACACATCCATGGGAATGCCTTATACAGTAAGCTTTTAAGGCTTTCACCTTATGACACAGATGATGACATCTTTTATGAGTACATCAGAAAGGCTTTAAGGCTTTAACCTTATGCCCTAGCTGATGACACGGATGATGGAAAAAATTTCCTTTGCGGCACGTAAAAAGTGGATGATGACACAGAAAGCCTTCAAGGCTTTAACCTTAATTTCATCAACCAAGTGCCAACCACTCACCGGGGTACCTTAAGCGGTAACCCAGCTTCAAGGGTAGTAAAATACCTCTCAAAACCTTACAAGCCTAAGAACTTGCCTTGCTTCTCCCAAACAAATTGTTGAGTACGAGTTTCAAACCCAGATAAAGATACTATTACGGTGCTGAAAACCACATCCAAACCTTCGTCGGGGCAACAAGAATTGAAAAATGGCCCAACCTCGGATGTTGTCTCATGTTCATACAAACCCTTGAAGGGTCTCCACGCATATGGTTTAATGACCTTCCTGAACAAAGCATTCAGACCCTTGACGATTTTAGCAAAGGTTTCCCATAACAACATGACGATGAAAGTCTCAGAGACTTCATCGAAAGGTACCAGAAGGAAGGTTTAACTTACGCCAATGAAAAGATTAGGGTTACAGGGTTCATGAATGCTATAAATTTCAAATGTCTCACAAGAGACTTTAATAAATGCCTGTCCAAAACCCTTGAAGAAACACTCAAAAGGGCTGAGGCCCACATTCGAGGAGAATAAGCTGTAGATATCAAAGAACAAAAATAAATAAATAAAAAATAAACCCTTAACTGGAGCTTCCAGTATGGCTCTTATGACAAACGGTTCAAAGGTTCGGATTCCAGAAGGCCTGAAGGCCGGAACCCTCCAAGCCAAGAAAAAACCATAAACTTTACAGCCTTAACCAAGGCTACATAAGAGATCTTGGCAACCGAAGAGGTAAAACACAGCTTCCGCCCTCCTCCACCTTTGCCAAAAAACAAAAGATTGGAATAATCAAGCCAGTATTGTGAGTTTCACGAATAGAAAGGTCACCATACCAATAATTACTTCCAACCCAAAAAGAGGATCGAAAAAGCCGTCAACTCCGAACTGGCTCACTTGGTTAGAGGGGTCAAGGACAAAATGGTTGAAGAATAAAAGTAGGAAGTGAACATGGTCGACCTTGAAAACAAAGCTTTAACCCTCTCAACTGATGAAAAGCTTTAAACGCTTTAACCCTCTCAGCGACGATGAGCGTTTAAAGCTTCAACAGTCTGAATCCTCCGAAATCATGCTTGAGAAATGCTTTAACCCTCTCAGCTGATGAAAAGCTTGAAACGCTTTAACCCTCTCAACGACGATGAGCGTTCAAAGCTTCAACAGCCTGAATCCTCTATCGAAGGTATCGCAGACATACCTACCAAGCCTTTAGGCCAAATAACCCCTAACGTTTGTTCAGCGAAAGAACAAAGGGACGAACCGAACAACTCACTTTTGCGGTGATCAATATCCCTTCCAACTATAATATCGTCATAGGAAGGCCATGGCAAAGTGTGTTCGGAATGACAATTTCAGTTGGCCAAGGCGCTGTGAAGTTTCTCATTGAAAAAGGGATAACAACCCTTCAACCTACCCAAGAAACTTTTGTGGTTGAAGGGGAAAGCTCAAGAAAGGACGAAAACGATATACAAGGGTTGGACATAAACCCAAAATATCCTCAACAGGGGATAAGGGTAAACACTAACCTTTCCAATGAAACCCTCTCATACCTTGAAAAGCTGCTCTTGCACTATGTATTTGCTTGACGCCCCGAAGATATGACTGGCATCCCTCGTAGCAGTGTTGAAACATGACTTATGGATCCCACCTGATGTTAAGCCCATTATACAAAAGAAACGGAGTCAAACCCCTAACAGAAGCCTTGTATAACGCCAAGAGATGGAAAAGCTTGTTCTAGCCGGAATCCTTCGAGAGGTCAAGTATCAATCATGGGTAGCCAATCCGGTAATGGTTCAAAAACCCGACAAGTCTGGGAGAATGTGTATCGATTTTAAAGACTTGAACAAAGCACACCCAAAGGATTGCTATCCGCTACCCGAAATAGACCTCAAGGGTAACTTGCTCACAGGCTTACCATTCAAGTGTTTTCTTGACGCCTAAAAGGGTTACCATCAGATCCTAATAATATAAAAAAAGATGAATAAATCCGCATTTCACACTGATAAAGGTATATCTTGATATCAAAAAACGCCTTTTGGTTTAATAAATACATGTGCCACTTATCAACGTCTGGTTGACAAAGCGTTTGCCAGACAAATCGGCAAAAACATCAAAGCTTATTTTGACGATTTGGTGATCAAGAGCAAAACGGAATACCAAATGCTCAATAACATACAAGAAACCTTCCAAAACTCGAGAAAGATCAACATGGGGTGTAATCCAATCAAGTGCTCGTTTGTAGGGCATATCATTGGGAAACAAAGCATAAAAGCTAACCCTCAAGGGATATGCTAACAAGAAAGGCTTTCGATGGAAAGCTTACAGCTTTGAAGCGTTTTACCTCAAAAGGAAGCCTTCAACCAAATGAAGCAACACTTGGCTTCACTCCCAACCATTTCAGCTCCGGAAACAGGAGGAATGGTCTCTGTCCACCTTTCGATTGCTGAAAAAACCATAAGTACGACTCTAATCATTGAACGAAATAAAGTTCAGATACCCATTGACTTTTTCAAAACTTCAAAATTAGCAGAAATTAAATATTCTTCTTCGAAAAAACTTGCTCTAGCCCTATTCCAAACGGCTAGAAGGCTTCGAAGGTACTTTCAGTCACACCCGATACAAGTGGTCACTGACTAACCTATTAAGAATGTGCTTAAAAATCACCTATGTCTCGAAAAAAAAAGCTGTCAAAGCCCAAGTCTCAGCTGACTTCATCATAGAAGTCCCTAAAAAAGTCACAACGGAAGTCAACACAACCTCCACTGAACCCTCTGACCTCCATACCTGGAAGCTCTTTACCGACGAAGCTTCAACCATTGAAGGGTCAGGAGCAGGGCTAGTTCTAATTGATCCTAATGAATGGGAATTCACGTATGCCCTTCGTCTTGAATTTCAGACTACAAACAACAAAGCTGAGTATGAAGCATTGATTGCTGGGCTCAAGCTTGCAAAAATATGGGTGTCAAACGGCTTCAAGTCTTCACAGACTCGTTGCTTGTTTCAGACCAAATAAGTGACAACTACACAACCATAGAAAAGTAGGTTCAAAAGCTTCAAGTCCTCAAACTCTCTCAAGCTTAGACAATAACATCTACATAGAAAAAGAACCCAACATGAATAAGTACCAAAATAAATCAAAGGAATCGATTAACACATTTCAAACATGTGCCAACAAATAAATTCCAAGATCTCAAAACAAGAGAGCTGATGCAGTAAGCAAGCCTGCATCTCTTACGTTTGCACATCTCACCAAGAAGATACTAGTTGAGGTATTAAAAATACCATCCATCCAAAAAACACGAGTTTCAAGATGTGATCACCGAAGAAGGGCCAAATTGGATGACTCCCATTGAAAAGTTCCCAAAAAACGGTGAATTACCTAATGACCAGACTAGGGCTGAAAGGGTTCGTATCAAGTCAAGGCAGTATGTGTTACAAGGATATATCCTTTACTAAAAAGGATACCTTGCACCACTACTTTGATGCGTTGGCCCAAAACAAAGCTAATATCTGATCAAAAAGGTTCACGAAGGGATATGTGGAGCTCATTGTGGCCCAAAATCGGTAGTGTCAAAGTTGATGAACCTCGAACACTTTTGGCCTTCCATGCATCGAGATACCTCCGAACAACTGAGAAAATGTGAAACTTGTCAGTTACATGCTCTAGTGCCCAAAAGCCCCAAACATGACCCCGTTTCCATCTCCTTGGCTTGGCCATTTCACAAGTGGGGTATAGACATTGTTGGTCCATCCTCACTAACCAAATGAGTAGTCAAGCTCTTATTGGTAACCGTGAATTACTTCACCAAGTGACCAGAAGTAAAACCATTGGCAAAAATCTCAGAGAAACATGTCATTGATTTCGAAAGCATAATCTATCGTTTTGGGCTCCCAGGGGTACTAGTCATGGATAACGGGAAATAGTTTGCCGAGAAACCTTCTAGCTCCTGGTGCAAGGAGTTCAGAATAACTCAAGTATTCAGCTCAGTAGCTTACCCACAATCCAATGGCCAAGTTGATAGGATAAACCACAACATTGTTGAAGGGATTAAATCTCGATTAGGAAGATACGACAACAACTGGCTCGAATAGCTTCCCAATGTGCTATTGGAAATTCAAACAACTGAGAAAACGAGCCACAAAGAAAATACCCTACAGCCTAGTGTTTGGACCAGAGGCTGTAATCCTAGTTGAAATCGGAGCAACAACACAAAGAACAATTAACATCGACCTTAAGCCAAATAAGAAAGAGACGATGTTGAATTTGAAACTCCTCGAAGAGGCTCGTGATCAAGCAGCCATACAAAAAGCAAGGTACAAGCAAAACATGGAATTATATTACAATACACGGGTGAAGCATGAACGCTTCAAGCCTGAGGACCTTGTGCTTCGAAATAATGATGACTGCAAGAAAGAAAGCCAAGGAAAGCTTGGCCCTAAGTAGGAAGGGCCATACACTATCCTTAAAGCCTACAAAGGGGGATCATACAAGCTGGCAGGCCCGCAAGGCAAAAAGCTTCCCCACCATTGGGATGCCATAATCCTTAAAAGGTTCCATGTTTAACCAAAATGTGTTACAAATAGTTCCAAAAAGTTGTTCTATTCCCCTAGTAATCAAAGTACTTTGAAATGAACAATGAATCAAAATTTGTCTTTCTATCCTATAATCAGGTTGAGAACCTAGAAAGAAACTCCATGGCAAGGGCCATGTAAGGGGATGAGCTCCCAGGCCACATCGCTCAATAGGTTCAAGGGTTGAATGGACCTATATAAGGGGTGAGTTCCTAATCAATACAACTCCATGAGACTCATAGAAATCTTGAAAAACATGTCTCATAGACGGGTTTGAACAGCCTACACCAAATGTTCCTTAAGCACCAACATTGGCTTACGAACCAAAAAGACTCTAAGTAAATGTCATACATAGGATAGAGGTTGTATCTTCTTGTTAAAAATATCCTAAGGCTAAGTGACTGCAGCACTAAACCCTTTAAGGTATAAATAACATAAGATGCACCACCTAAAACAAAGACAACATGCAAAACCAACGAAAACGCAAGGGAATAAATAGAATAACATAGCAAGATAAGTTAAAGATAGCAAGTGCCATACTTGCCATCAAACATAAAACATTGTCCACAAGCCTTCAAGGCTTTAACCACCAAGGGATCTAGACGGTTACTTTAAAACAAAAAGATGTTTAAGCAAACAACCCATAACATTGTTCGACATGCTAAGAAAGCTATGAATTAAAGTTTCTTCTTTGTATGGCAACATCAGAAATGATAGACTTTGCTGCATCATCTTTATTCGAAACCCCATCATCTTGGGAGTTTTTAGCCTTCCTCTTTTTCCTCCCTATGACACCCGTTGTTTAGGAGGCTTCAAGGCTTGAACCCTTTGAGCCCTTACCACCTTCAAAACATGTTTCTTCGCTATCTCCGGAGCAAGAACGTTTCTTCAAAAGGGACTTCAACAATTCGTTACAAACAGCCTCATTAAGGCCCTGGGGTTTTAGCTCCTGCAAAACAGGCAAAGGTTTACCAAAACACTCGGAGACTTCAACCACATAAGAGTAAATCAAATGCTCTATCTTAAAAACTGTTCCCATAATACTTTGAAGGCTTTGTGTTGAAAAAGAGAAGATTTTTTCTAAGGCTTCCTAGGTTCACAAATATTTGTAACCAGCAAACAAACCTTGGTGTCTCCCATGAGCAAGAAGCTCGATGTACACATCACCCAAGACTTTTTTGAACTCTGACGAATGGAGAAGATAAGTAACCACTTGCTGGAATCCATCCTCAATGAGCCATTTATTATCACCAGTTTCCTGGGCAAATGAAGCCTTTAACCCTTCTTTCTCCTCTAAGAAGGCTCTTTTTTCTGAACCTCCAAGGCAGCCTTATCGATCCTGACTTAAAACTTGTTAGCCTCCAAGCGTTTTTCCAACTCAAACATATCAGTCTTGTGCGGGAACAAAATTACTCAAATCTTCAAACAGCAATGCTTTCTCCTTCTCAGCATAGCCCTCGGCTTCTTTCAAAACAACCATTGAAGATTTCATCTCATCCCTCTTTTTCGAAAAGACTTCATATTCTTGCATCTTTCCAAATCGGGATACACCCTCTAGAAGCAAGGCAACAAGCTTGCAAGCACCCATCATCACCTTCGAGATCATCAGGTCGTCGTCCATAGATGAGCAAAAACCTCGTACAATAGGAGGAGCAAAATGGGTAAGAACATCCTCACAAATGGATGAATACTTGAAGCTGTCACTAACTGTGACCTTCCAATCCGGCACATAAACCTCTTCGGGATTAACATTGGTGGAACCTTCACCACCTTTCCCGAAACCCTTCAAGCTTACAAGCTTCTTACCCGCTGTTTTACTCTCCTTACTAATCACCAAGGACAAATCCTCGTGTTTTTTCCTCAACCCCAACGTCCAATGAATAAAAGCTTTGGAAGCACCGAACCTAGTAAAGCCTTTGACATTTGGAACGTTCACATAACCTGAACCCTCAAGCCTGTGTTCAGCACCTCTGGCAACAACATCTTCACCAGGGGGTAGCCTCAGCATCCTCAAACACAACATCAGAGGTATCATCACTCTTGATAAAGAATAAGGCAAAACATCATACCCTGATCCTCCCTCATGAGCACAGGGCCATGATCCGGCTTATCCCACTAAGTGCTCACACCTATCAAACACTAAAAAGTGTTCAGGAAAGGGACAAAGCCTCGAAGGACACTTCCTAACGACTTTTAACAACTAATTATTCAGTTCAGACTCAAATGGCTCAAGATCGTTTAACACATCATCAGAGTGCCTCACAACAAGCTCGAAGGGAACAATGGACTCAAAAATCCAGAAAAATCGGTCCTTCCAAGAACCAAAGGTAGTAACCATTGAGGAAGTCAAACAAACAACAACTTGGGATGTCTCAAACGTGACCCAATTGTGGTTCTTGGTCAACCAGAAGAAACATCAACGATGGGCCATACCCTATCACAAAACCTCAAAGTGTAAAGTCCCAGCAAGACCTTAAGGACGTAACTGACCAAACGACACATGATAATACTCTAAAACATTTAGAGCAAACACCGAAAACGGATGACACAAGTTGGAAAACTTGAAATGACAGCAATAGAACCAGCGAGACACTGATCGATTGATTTATCTAAACCCGGAGCCACCGGATTAAAGTTTAGATCGATCCCCCGTTATTTACAAAAAGCCTCAACTTCCTATCTAGTGAGACAAGAATAACTCACATACAAATCTTTGCTAGCACCCAGGAGAGGCGATCAAAAGAAAAAAGAAAGTGAAGTATAGGCAGTTATTATAACGCAAAAGGCAAAAAACTGCCATCCATCACATTAACTGTCATTTCAAAATTCAAATCCAAAAAACTTAGACGCCTGATAACCTTTCAAGCCTTGAAGCCTTTAAGCAATAAAAATCGTGTACAAAAGTCAGAAGCATTTGAGCTTACACCCTAAATACCTCTGACTTGGGGGGCTGATGACGGGGGTAGCTCAAACCTTAATAAACTGATTAGAGACACAACAGCTTAAAAGGTTAAAAGGTTAAAAGGTTCGGAAATGGTCCAACGGTCATGAACAGTAAAAAGGACAAGCACAGTGTCCTGTCACATCAACACTTAACGTGTGAAACCTTCTGCCCAGCTGCAACCAGAACATGTGGGAGAGCACACCCTTTTGTCCGCAGGTCCAAACCCTTCAACCCCCAAAATGGGCAAACCCCTCACTGCAAGCACAAATTCACTAGTCACGGGTTTCTCCTTTGAGAAACACCTTCTCCTATAAAATGCAGGCCATTCCACCATGCCATTCACTCCAGGATCAGCAGATGTCACTCTAACTCTCTGATTCTCCATCTCCCTCTTGAGAACTAGCTTCATGCTTGCTTCTCTTCTTCACACTAATTAATTCATCTTCTCCAACGATCGCTTTCTAGGCTGATTTCTAATCAGCTCAAGATCTAATGAAGATAAAAACAATACTAGTGAATCTCTCTCCACGTCTTGCAAACGTGGGGGGACCCCACGATCTGCGTTAGGCATCGAACCCCTGAACCCTTTTACCCCAGAGATATCGCTTCAGGCCTTGGTCTTGTATTTGTTGTATCAACAAAACTTGTTGTCGTATATATAACTAGTTTATGCTCCGCCTAAGTTGCAGGCGCTAGGCCGAATATTTCTCAGACAACTAAAGCAAAACATTACCATAGTTTTGTTTGAAAAAAAACTAAATGATGGTAATATTGTAATTTTTAGCTGGGGGCAAAACTGTAATTTGTCAGAACCAATGAACGAGTACTAGGTAGCTGCTTGGCACGAATAAAAATTACATCGAATCAACCAATTAAAAAAAATACTACCACAGTTTTGAAAAGAAAACAATGGTAAGACTGTGAGCTACCTCACCGAATTTTTAACGTTATACACAATCTCAATTTTACCAGATTTTAGATTAAAAACTATTTTATTCGGTGTTCCAAGTACATAACCTAGAAAGTATCATTCGTGAGTTACCTCACCGAATTTTTGTTTATCTTTATTTCGCACAATTGTGCAAGGTAATCCAAATGGTTCATTGACAAGTATGCCACAGAGCAATCGTTTATCAAGATTGATTCTCAGGAGAACTTTTAGTTAATGCTTAGAATGTATGAAGTGGAAAAAGAACTGACCGTTTATGTTTATGTGACAAGTAGTAATCTTGAGACATCTTCAATCAACCAAAGGTAAAAAGTTTGTTTTAAAGTCAGCTTAATATCATATGCACCAATTTCTACTAAATCATTAGAATTGTAAAAAAAAAAAAAAAACTCAGGTGTCAAGATGAAGTCGGTGACGAACCAAACAATGATGAAGAATTAGAGTATTCATTAAGCGATGAAAGTTATCGTAGTTGTTATAGTACTGATAATGAAGTTGAGCAACATAACTCCAAAGAGGAAACTTAAACCAAGACAAGTCCAACCATCAGATTGAACTCAACGTTTGAAAATGTTACCGCGTTTAGAAGAACATTGATCCATTATGCGCTCGTAAATTAATTTGAATACTTCATTGAGAAAAGTGAACCGAGAAGAGTCACAACAAGGTGTGTAGACATACAGAATGTAAATGGAGAATACATGTCACTGTTAATTAAGCAAAATGGAATAATACATTCGAGGTAGATTATAAATTAATTAAGTATTATTTTTCATATTATTAATAAACCGTATTTTTATATAATACCATGAAGTTAAGAAATTCGTAGAAGCACATTCTTGCACTCGAAGAAACAAAGGTGGCAACAAGGTTGCAACTCAAGGATGGATTGCTAGTGTTATTAAAGATAAGCTAAAATCTGAACGGGATGTCTCTGCTACGAAACTAAAGAAGTGGGTTATAAAGATTTACAATGTTGATGTGTCATACTATCAAACAACCACCCGGAAGATCAAGAAAGAATAGAATCAGAGCAAATGACGAGCAAAGAAAAAAAATATAAGTGTCGGCGGTGTGGTGGGTATGGCCACCAACTAAAAAATGCAAAAATTTGGCATCCCAAGATCAACCATCAACAGGTAAACGGAGAAAAGAACAAAAGCTTGTGAAAATATCTAATCCAACTCGAGCAATTTACTTTTTGGTACCATATGGTCAAAACTTTGGCATTTATCTTTTGTTTTTTTGGATATTGTGTAACACCCCAAAAACATAAACCCGTATATTATAAAGTTCAAAGAATTAATAAACAAGAAATTACCAATTAAGAACTTAACCTAGTTAAATCCTAGTCTTGAAATAACTCATATTATGGTTAAAATACTTGAAGCTAGAGAAAATGGTAGTCAAGGGACTAAACTTGTCAAAAATGAAACTTGTATTACTAATAGTAACAAAATCAAAACCATACACCCCAATTGGGGGTCCTGGTCGATCAAAGAACAAGCAGGGGAGACATCCCCCATTTTCCAAACCCTAACTTCAAGCAAATCTCTAAATTGAAGCCTCAAATCAGCCCTAAATCAAGTCTTGAACACGAATTAGTGATCCTCATCGCAAGAGGATTAAGAGGTATGTAAAAATTGATGAGAATTCTCTACTTGAAATCCTCATGAAATTAAGCAATCTGAAATTTGTTGATGCATGGTAGTAATCTAGTTGGATTAATGATGTGTAGGTCCCTTTTCTCGGAGGATCGAGAACAAACCTAAACCTTGTTATACTAACCCACTAGCAAGTGCGGAATCCAAGCTAGTAGGCAAACCGGGATGAAGCAAGAACAAACACAAGAACACACAAAGTTCACCGATTAACACCACTGTATTAATACGTATGAAGGTTTACGGTTACAAGCACAAGGTTTACAATCTGTTTGCAAACTCTCTAAAGTGTGTGTGTGTGTGTGTTTTCCAGCAGAATGCTCTCAAACTCTCTATGTGTGCCTCTGTCTAACACTAACACACTGCATGGGTATTTATACCCATACATAGCAGTTCTGGTCGAAGGACTCGATAGATGGTCCGAAGGATCATCTATCGATGACAGGGAGCTCGAACGATCAGCATGGACATCGAAGGATCATCCTTCGATGTCTATGGTTGAACCATGGTCGAACCATATCTTTCGAGCACCTCGAAGGATCAGCTGTATCCTTCGAGGCTATCCTTCGATCCAGACAACATCATGTTGTCCAAGTCAAACTAGGAGGATAGTTGACTTGGTCAACTTACAGACTGACTTAGGACATCGTTTTCATACAGACCGAATACAGACAAAGTACAGACACAAGTGCACCAACAAACTCCCCCTTGGCTGTAGCTTTGTCTTTATCTTCTATAGTTGTAGACTCGTCTCGAACTTCGACGGTCTTTGGTCTTCGAGTTACCAAAACTCTGATGTCCTTTCACGTCTTCAATGTCGGAGGATCTTCAAAGTCTTCACGTCTTGAAAGCAGAGAGTGTATCAACAAACTACCCGTATCATGTAGGAAGTGTGTTGACAAACTCCCCCTTAACATAAGCTCCCCCTTGAGTTATGCTCGTGAATGGACTTTATCTTTATGAAGTGAGATCCTTGTGGTGTTGATGATGGCCAGCGGCTACTCGATCATCTTCATCTTTTGAGCGCCTTCTCGTCGTGTCTTCATTCCAAAGCTTGTCATCGACCATGTTCTCCTTGCCTTTAGAATCTGCACATGCAAGAAATCTAAACGCGTAATGAGAACAACTGCTTGGAATATAGTATAAACAAATGACACACGTATGACCATGTCACAATCAAACACCGTCCGACAGTTTGAAAGTTTAATAAATTTGTCAATTTAAGTCTTTAACTTTCAAAACCATGCAAGTTTCGACCGTTTATGAAGATTTTAGTCAATTTGGTTTTCGTTCAGGTTTCAGGTAACGAAGACTCGAGCTCCAACATCGTACGATCGTAAGAAAATCTTTTTGCCTTTTATAAAGTTTATATTGAAACACAGATTTTAGGTGTGTTTTTGAAATTAAAAGACAACAATTTTAATATCCTTTGAGTGTTATCAAACGACATCACCGCTAATGTCGTGCTGATATGCACCAAACGACGAAACTGTTTAAAAGAAATAATAAACGTTAAGCAGTACATAAATATATACAGACATTCTTTTTGTGAGTTTCGAGGGTAAGAGAATCATATCAGTGTACGGTCATGCCAAAACACTCTTGTTGTTCAGTTAGTTAACATTAAGATAAGCATCCTATAACAATTATCGGTATTGTTGTCCACTTAAGCTCAACTTATCAGATGTAATCATGGCGAGGGGATACTTTAAGGTATGATTTATACTCACCGACCGGTGTTCATCCACATCACGACACATTCCCGTATCAAGGTATGCACGAGGGTTCATCTTACCGGTGAGTATACCGATTATCATCTGTTTGACCGTATAAATTGTGAGATACTCACTTATTTTGAATTGAAAACAAGCCCTTTGTGATAAAATCACTTATTGATGAGGAACTTGATTTTCGTATGCATGAGGGCACAGGTGCAAGTCCGTGAACAGGTCAGTACTTCCGTACAGCAGAGAGACGAACTTGACACCCGGATAAATGTGATATTTTATCACTTATTTGATTTGGACATGTGATTGTTTATCACTTATTGAGGTCGAATGCAGTATGTAAGATGTACACGTATGTATAGTATCATGGAAGATCTAGACTTGCGTCCCCGTTATTTTTCGGTAAAAGATACAACCATGATACCCAGATGATAAGCAGCATAAAGACCGAATATCTCAGAACCTCGGCAATCTATCAAACGAAATTTCGGTACTAAGACCATATGCCAATGAATGGTTCCCACCTGGTCTTCGGTCGATTAAGATTTATATCACCCTGCACACTTTAAAATGATTGTGAGCCTACCGATACATCTTATATAGAGCTGCTTATCGTTTTGCATTTAAGGTTTAAAGAGGTTTGGATAGACCACTGATGTACTATCATTTTCTCTTTTGCTCTCCAGGAAACTCATTTTTGATTTTCTATTGTTTTTGTGTTTTTGAAATTTTTCGATGTTTTTGTATTTTCCGATTTTTGGATTTACTCCCCCTAAAATCAACAAACTAAGATAAATTTAAAAACACAAAGATATTTACAAAAATGATTTTCCGATGTTGGTTTTACTCTTGCTTGACCTTAATGCCATTTACCAATAATAAGAAGTCAAATCTAGATTTGTCAAAAGCTTTGGTAAATAAGTCGGCACGTTGGTCATCGGTGTGGACCTTAACAACATCGATTAGCCTTTTCTCAAAGCAATCACGTATGAAGTGATATTTGATTTCGATGTGTTTGGTCTTTGAATGCTGCACAGGATTTTTAGTGATATCTAAAGCAGCAGAATTATCAACGTATATAGGAGTAGTTAGGAATTCAAAACCGTAGTCCCGCAATTGTTGTTGAATCCAAAGAACTTGTGAGCAACAACTTGAGGCAGCAATGTATTCAGCTTCGCATGTTGATGTAGCGACACACGTCTGCTTCTTGCACTGCCAGGTGACTAGGCGATTTCCTAAAAACTGACATCCAGCCGTTGTGGATTTGCCGTCGATTTTACATCCGCCAAAATCAGAATCACTGAATGCGACCAAGTCAAAGTTATTATCCCTAGGATACCACAGACCGGTGTCTGGATAAGCCTTCAAATAACGAAAAATCCTTTTGACAGCTGCAAGATGTGAGGCCTTCGGATTAACTTGATATCTGGCAAGCAGGCATGTTGGGTACATTATATCTGGCCTTGATGCTGTGAGGTACATAAGGGATCCGATCATCGCGCGATAGTATGAAGGGCTAACAGGTTCACCCTTCAAGTCAGGAGTTATTCCGTGATTAGTTGGCAATGGGGTACCAATGGGCGTTGCATCGGACATCTGGAACCGGCTCAAGATGTCTCCAACATATTTAGTCTGATGGATGAATATCCCAGACTCCGTTTGTTGCACTTGTAGGCCCAAAAAGAAATTCATTTCCCCCATAGCACTCATCTCGAACTTATCCTGCATGATGCGCTCGAAATTCCTACACAACACATCATTAGTAGAACCAAAAATAATGTCATCAACATATACCTGAACCAGAAGAAGATCTCCATCTTGTTCTTTGATGAAGAGAGTACAATCGATAAGACCTCTTCGAAAACCGTTCTCCAGCAGATATGTAGATAAGGTTGCATACCAAGCTCGTGGCGCTTGATGAAGACCATAGAGAGCTTTGTTGAGCAACCAAACCCGATCGGGATGGACAGGATCTTCAAAACCTGGAGGCTGTTCGACATATACCTCTTCTTCAACCACACCATGTAAAAATGCACTTTTGACGTCCATCTGGTAAACTTTGAATCCTTTGAATGATGCATAAGCCAGAAAGATCCGAATAGCTTCCAGACGTGCAACTGGTGCATAGACTTCGTTGTAGTCGATTCCCTCTATCTGACGAAAACCTTGAACGACTAAACGAGCTTTGTTTCGAATAACTACTCCACGGTCGTCTTTCTTGCATTTGAAGACCCATCGAGTGCCAATCTTCTTGTAGTTCTCAGGCTTTTCAACAAGCTTCCAAACACCTAGCTTGTGAAATTGCTGTAATTCTTCTTGCATGGCTTCAACCCAGGCACTGTCTTTCAATGCTTCTTTCCACGACTTTGGTTCTTCTTGTGACACGTAACACGCGAAGGACCAGTCATTTTGTTGTCCAGATTCTCTTATAGCTGAATACAAACCAGCATTCCGGTTGTTTCTCAGCTGATTACGCGTCTGCACACCGCGATGGACATCTCCAATGATATTCTGCTGGGGATGGGTATCGTGAATCCTCATTTCAGGATTATCCGGTACACGAGCATTGATACCCAAATTATTCAGATTAAGATCAACAACCAACTCTACACCAGGAATGTGGTTAGAGGTGGATGCATTCCCTTCAGCAGTATCGACATTCTGCGTATGAGGTGTATCACCAGAGGCACCTTGAACAGGAGCAGCTGGAGCTGAAGATCCTTCGGCTGCATCATGATATTCATCATCTTCAGAAGAGTCATTATAATCAGCAGCATCTTCATAAACCTCATTTTGAACCATATTGTTGACTGACGTAGAAGCTTGAGAATCAACAACAATAGGTCTAACCAAAGGCGAGACAGCAGCGTTGTCACTTTCCAACAACATCCGAGCCGCTGCTGATTCTTCGTCAAAGGTTGGCAGATTGAAGGAGTCAAATAGCCCATCATAATCGAACATCCACGGATCACCCGGAGCCCTAACAGGACTCGTGTACCTTTGAACCCTAACTTCGCTCCATAGCTCAATCTTTTTGGTAGCTAGATTCCAAACACGAAAATTCGGAGTTGCATATCCAAGGAAGAAACCCTCGATAGCTCTTGCACCAAACTTTCCATCTGGCTCAATCATAGTACAAGGAGCACCAAACGGTTCAAGGTAAGAAAGATCCGGTTTCCTTCTCTGAAGGAGTTCGAAGCAAGTCTTGCCATGTCTCTTAACTGTAAGAACTCTGTTCAACGTGTAGCAAGCAGCCGATACAGCCTCTCCCCAGAATTGAATAGGGAGTTCCGACTCTACTAACATTGTTCTTGCAGTTTCAATAATAGTTCGATTCTTCCTCTCAGCGACACCATTTTGTTGTGGAGTATAACGAGAACTGTACTCATGAAGAATGCCTTTAGAAGTACAAAACTCATCCATAACTTGATTCTTGAATTCAGTTCCATTGTCGCTTCGGATCCTTTTCACTTTCAACGTATAGAGATTCTCCAACATTGTAAGAAGATCCTTGAGGATGCCAGGAGTCTCACTTTTGTGTGCCATAAAAGATACCCAAGAAAATCTAGAGTAGTCATCAGTAACTACTAAACAATAAGCATCACCAAACGTTGTCTTGTGCTTCATAGGTCCAAAAAGGTCCATATGAAGACGTTCGAGAGGCATGCTGACAGTGTTGATTTTCTTCAAAGGGTGAGACTTCTTTGTTTGCTTCCCCTTTTGGCACGAGACACAGATATCTTGCAGATGAAAACTTCTCACAGGCACACCATTCACAAGATTATTTTTCACCAAATGGTTCATCTTTCTCAAGTGAATGTGTCCCATTCTTCTGTGCCAAGATATAGACTCCTTTTCTGTGGCTTTCGAGACAAAGCAAGTAACTTGTGCAGAGGTAGTAATCGCCTGGCTCATGTCGAGAATATAAAGATCATTAACTCTCGGAGCCGACAAGAGAATCCATTCTTGTGGAATTTTGAATCCAGGTTTCAGCACATAGCAGCCAGCGTCATCAAAAATCACTGAGAACTTTTTATCGCAGATTTGCGACACACTGAGAAGATTGTGATCAATTTGTTTCACATAATTGATCTTATCAAAGCACACGATACCATTGGAGATACTTCCTTCTCCAGTGATGTACCCTCCTTTATCACCCGCAAAAGCAACATACCCTCCTCTAATATTTCTCACGTCATATAGGAGCCGTAAGTCGCCAGTCATGTGCCTGGATGCTCCACTATCAACAATCCAATGACTATTAATAGTTCCTCCTAGAACATCCTGCACATGTCAATTAAACACATCAGTTGAGAATGGGGACCCAAGCCTTAGTGGTCTTGGGTCGTCCCTTGGCATCACGATACGTAAGCTCTATCTCTTGATGGTTTTCAAGAACAACTGCTCCCCCTGAACTGTCACCCGACTTAGGTAACCAAGTTTGTCTGTGCCTACCAGTTTTTGAAGATTCTGGTTTTACAGGTTGTGACACTCTTGGTTCCTTCTGAACTGTTTTAACTTCAGATTTTAAAGCTTTTTCAACAGTTTTTATGTTCTTACGTCGTTGTTTAGTTTCTTGTTCTTTTACAGTTCGTTTATCTTGTTTAGGTGAAACTGACCGACGTTGAGGGTGAACTGTTTCAGGTGGAGTTTTCTCAACAAATTTCTTCTTTGGAGCATTTGGGCAATTTCTGATAATGTGCCCAATTTCTCCACATTTGAAACAAGTTCTCCTTTCAACAGACTTAGGAGAACTTGATCGACCACCAGATGTTGAACTTGTAGAACCTGAGGTACTGGCTCTTTCATCACACCCGTTTGTATGTTGGGTGTAATTGTTATCACTGTTACGTTTCAAAATTTTGACTTGTTGTACAAAATCAGTATTTGATTTGTTTTCAAAAGTCTCAATTTTATCTGTACCTTTTGATGCTACAAACTTAACATCTTTTCCTTTCTTCATGTTACGAGCTCCTTTTGATTCAACCTTAGCCTTTGGCTTTGGAGCTCGTTGTTGTTGTTTACCCTTAGAAGCAGTCGGTTGTTGAGTGGTTGGAGATTTTTGATTGCCAAATTGTTTTCTAATCTCAGCCTTAGGAATTGGATCACATTGTGTTACCACAATTCCCGGCAGTGTTTTTCCCAAAAATTTGTTTGTATTGTCTTCAAAGACTTTGTCAATCAAAGATTTATTTACATTTTTAATTGGAAAAACATGATCTGAGTAGATTTTATTATCTCCAACCAAAGTGTACAACACATTACTGCTTTTAACAGTAGACACACTTGTCTTATCAACCTTGACAGGATCAATCACTTGCTTCTCAACAGATGAAGCCTCAGGAGTATCAGGATCACAAAGGATGTGATTCTCTCGTGGAATATCTACTCCTTTCATTTTGCTAAGTGATTTATCCTGATCACTTACAGCCACTTCTGATTCATCATCCGATGTCTCATAGTCCTCGATAATTGGAGGACTTTGTTTCATGGATGGTGAAGTTTCTTGTTCCTTAGGGGCTGTGTTTGAAGAACTGTCCGATTTGAACCCTAGGCCAGTAGAAAATTCCTCAAAGTTCAAAGGCACACTGGGTTCATACCGAGGCATTTCCTCTTCATCGGGCATCTTGGTATAGTTGTCCATCAAAGGGGGTGGACACGCCTTATACCCTACACCTTTCACGTTTCCTTTCAGTTGTTGAACGTCTATGATGTGATCAAGCACAAATCGGGAGTTAGAATAACTATCCAATTTCTGTTTGATCGCATCATGCTTGCATTGGGCAATGGCTAATTGCTTCTTAGTTTCTTCCACAAGGTTAATGTATTCATTTATACTTACTTGTTTGTGGTAAACTACTTTGTTAACCTCGGACACATTTTTCTTTAATGTTTCTATTACAGATTTAAATTCTTTTTCATTCCGGGTTAAAGCCATGTTTGCCTCTTGGCATTTTGACAGTTCAATAACCAAATTCTGATTATGACTATGAAGCTTTTCTGATTCAAGCTTCATATCTGCACATGATTTACAAATACTAGGAGCAGGAGGTTCAGAAGTTACCTGACTAGTAGAGGCTGGACCATTTGCCATAAAGGCAGTTTGAAAAGAAAAAGCTCCATCTTCAGAGAATAGCTTTTCCATTTCCGTTGACGTAGCAGCAGCCTTCCTAATCAGAATTGATTTCTGACATTTAAGCTCATCAGCTTCATTCAGTAGCTCCTGTATATCATCATCTCCTTCCTCATTCACATCAGGCTCTGAGTGATTATCCCCAGAAACAGAGCCTTCTTCATCCGAACTGCCAGAATAACCAGAACTGTCATCGCTTCCAGAAGATTCCTCTTTTTGAACCTGCTCGATGACCTTAGCATACAATGCAGTTCCACTTCCCTGATCTCCTTCACCAAACTGCACTGACCAGTCACATCCTTCATCAGCTTGAACAGCCAAAGCCCGATTGTGATTGGTAGCTCCAGGCTGTCCCTGATTGTTATTCACTGCCACCATCCTCCTTTCACGGTTTTCTTGTTGGGCATTCGCATTAGTCTGGTTTCTGAACGGGTTGTGATTGCCGTGTTTTGTTGGTCGAGTGCACTCACGTTTAAAGTGCCCTTTCTCGCCACAGTTAAAGCACGTGACGGCATTAATATCAAACCCATACTTCGTGTTTTTCTTTCCTTCCAACGAAGTTCTTCCAGTTCGCGCCATGAAATCTTTTGCCCTTCTAACCGCACTAGCAAAAGCCCATTTAATATCCATCAACTCCATTTCTTCCTTGTCGATCTGATCATAATCTTCATTGGTCATGTTGATGTTTCCAAGCTGACCAGCTACCAAACCACAGTAAGCACTGACCATGGTGTTGATAATTTCCATATGTTCCTTAGCAACTTCAATGCTAAGGTGTGAAAGATTTGAGTTGTCGACTCGGATTGTGTGATGACTTTGGGGTTGAGGTTGAGGATTGCTTGTATAGTGAGCTTGCTGTTGTTGTTGCTGAGGTTGTGGTTGTGGCTGTGTTGGAACAGGAATATAGGACCTCGGATCGAATTGAGGTTGTGGTGGAGCAGCTGTTGATTGAGGAAATGGAAAGGAACTCGTATTGGACACAAAAGCAGTTTGAAGCTTCGGTTGCTGAACAGAACTAGAACTAGCTGAAGGACCAAAACCAGGTAAATACATTTCTGTATTCTGAGGAGCTGGAGCACGCCTTGCTTTCCTAATTTCTTCATCATTTTTATGTTCCAGCTTCTGAATGAACTCATAGATGTTAATCTCATCTAGAGCTTTAGTATGCTTCAACAACTCAATAAACGAACTCCATTTTGGGGGTAGGGCGTCAGCAAACCTATTCACCATGTCTTGTTGAGTAGCTGCCACCCCATAAGCACACATTTCACTAATCAAATGATAGAAACGTGTGGTCATATCATTCAGAGTCTCGTTTTCCAAAAACTGAAAAGATTCAAATTCTTTCTTCAACAAATCATGCCTAGACTTTCGAGCAGCTGCATTGCCTTCTCCTCTAGCAACTAAGGCATCCCACAATGCTTTCGTGGTCTTGCAATATGAAAACTGATGGTAGATGTCTTTGTTGAGTGCTTGAGTAAGTATGGCATAGGCCTTTTTCTCCAATTCATAAGCCTTCTTGTCATTTTCAAGCATGTTGGCGTAACCTTCTGAAGTGGATGCTCTACTTTCAAGACTTTCATTGAATGCATTGACAAAACACATCCAAAGATCGGTGCTTTGTCCTTGAACATATGTGTGAAAGCGGCCTTTCCATGACGGAAAATCGTTCATGTGGTTCAGCTTTGGTGGACGATTGTTACTGCCTGTTTCACTTTCACTAATCAGAAGATTCTGAAGACTTTGACTTTGATTGGATACCAAAGCCCATTGACACGAACTTATTGATTGTTGTTGTTTTGGAATGGCACTCGTCATATATTCAGCCATCGACATCTGTTTCAGATCTGGTTGTGGATCCGTACTCCAATCCCAAGGACTTGTGCAACTCATTGTGATCAAAAATTAATAAATAACCTACACACCACAAACTGTTAACAACAAACAGACAACAATTGAAAGATACAATCTGATCGAAAGATCAAGACTTGTTCGAAGGATCAACAGTGATCGAAAGATTACTGTTGAGTTTCGAGCAAAGTCTTCGAAAGATTCTCAATGAAAGATCCTTATCTTTCGACTGATTATCACGAAAGATTCACAGTTCGAAAGATCTATATCTTTCGAATACTGATCTCGAAAGATTCACAATGAAAGATCCTTATCTTTCGAGATGAATCCTTATCTTTCGGACAACCAACTTTCGAAAAGATTCCAACAACGAAGGATACTTCTCAGACTTCGAAAGACTACTCGAAGGATGCTAATCTTTCGAGCTGTCTTCAATCGAAAGATGATCTTTCGAAATCGAAAGATATCCTTCGAAAGCTTACTGACACACTGACACGAAAGGACAGGTTGGTGAGAAAGGTGACAGGTAGGTGAAGTTGCTTTCGGCAGAAAGTATGTTCTGCACACAAATCTTCACCAACTTTTTGACTTTCAAAAAGTTTGCCAAAACAAGCAACCTTATCCCCAAGTCCAGTCACCGGAAAGATGATCGGAACACGGCCGGAAAAATCAAAGTTTCACAAAAACGATTTTTATGTTACCCAAACCGACCCCGAACACTCCCGATAGGTTTAGTATCCGTTTTTCAGTTTCAAAATGCAAGGAAACTACCAAAAACGAGTGCTAAACCAAGTGTCCAAACACACCAAAGAACTCGAACAAACCGGTTTTAAACAAGGTAAAGAGCGAGGCTCTGATACCACTTGTAGGTCCCTTTTCTCGGAGGATCGAGAACAAACCTAAACCTTGTTATACTAACCCACTAGCAAGTGCGGAATCCAAGCTAGTAGGCAAACCGGGATGAAGCAAGAACAAACACAAGAACACACAAAGTTCACCGATTAACACCACTGTATTAATACGTATGAAGGTTTACGGTTACAAGCACAAGGTTTACAATCTGTTTGCAAACTCTCTAAAGTGTGTGTGTGTGTGTGTTTTCCAGCAGAATGCTCTCAAACTCTCTATGTGTGCCTCTGTCTAACACTAACACACTGCATGGGTATTTATACCCATACATAGCAGTTCTGGTCGAAGGACTCGATAGATGGTCCGAAGGATCATCTATCGATGACAGGGAGCTCGAACGATCAGCATGGACATCGAAGGATCATCCTTCGATGTCTATGGTTGAACCATGGTCGAACCATATCTTTCGAGCACCTCGAAGGATGAGCTGTATCCTTCGAGGCTATCCTTCGATCCAGACAACATCATGTTGTCCAAGTCAAACTAGGAGGATAGTTGACTTGGTCAACTTACAGACTGACTTAGGACATCGTTTTCATACAGACCGAATACAGACAAAGTACAGACACAAGTGCACCAACATGATGATATAGTGTCTAGGAGTAAAACCTAGACAACTACATGTGAATTTATGCCCAAATTCAGGAAATCCCATAAATCCATGGAAGCTAGGTTATGGGTTTTATAAGATGATGATGAACACTAGGATTTGAATGATAATTCTAGTATAAATTTCATTATAGGAGGTAATTCCTGTGATATTGATGCTAAGGTGTGTGCAAGGTTTACTAATTAAAGTGAAATTTGAGGTTTGATTGCAAGTCATGAACTTGTTTATGAAGGTGGGAAAATTCGACCCGCTAGGTGTTTGTAGAAATGCCTAAGTGGGAAATTAAATGTGAATTTTGAATAAAAACGCAGATTTGATAATGGTCCATGATTATGTGATTATGGTCATAAAAAGGAGTTCTAAACATGTTATGAAAACTGAATTTTCTAGGCAAGGAGTCCGGTTCATCTAGCGGACAAGCCGGAGGGAGTTCACGAGGAAAAGACGCGCTCTAAAAGGTATGAAATTTTATTGTTTCATCACATTATAATTATTCTTAGCTTTATGCGTTGCTTGAAAGAAAGGAAAGCATGAGTACCAAGAATTTCCATTATATCATGAAATCGGCTATTGCCTTAAAACAAGTCATAAGCATGAAAATTGAGCATCCGTAAGGTGTCTAATTTCAGCACCTAAACGGGTCAAACAAGTTCTGGAAATAAACACGAAGCATGACTTAATGTATTGTGCGAATATCATTTGAAGCATAGGCCGTGTAGTGAATACCATAGATAAACTCTTAAACCTTGTTCTTATTATAGATGCTACGTTTTGGTTAGAATGCATGATTGTAGTATGAAATATTAAATAGAAATCTTGCAATTTAGAGTGAATGTTAACTCCCGTTACATGCCCAATTAAGTTGTAATTGAGGAATGTGATGACCGAAATACAAACATGAAAAACTAGCCCAGCCGTCTATTGATTTATGTGAAACTATGCTGTCTTGTAACATAAAGAATCAGCTAGAATCCTGCATATTTAACAAGGGAGTTATGTGCAGAGTCTACCGTAAATTACGGTGGTACCGTAATTTACGGTGACCTGCAACTCTGTGACGGTGGATCTCTACTGTGTTACGGTAGACCCCCAAATGTTCAGGAGCCACCGTAATTTACGGTGACACCGTAAATTACGGTGAAGCCCTGTTTGATGAACTTTATTCCTCGTTTTGAATAAGTTTTCGAATCTAATCCAATTTCGTGACTTCCATGGTTAACACTACTAACGCTTGTTAAACATGATAGCTTTCAGGTACCAAGTGAAGGATGAAGATCAAGCTAGTTAACTCGAACCGAACACTCTAGCAAACGCTTCCGCACATAACCTTTTGTTTTAAAAACCATGTAAACAATTGTAGTTAATGTCTTGGTTATGATTTTGTAAAGATTGTACAAGTTTGTGGTGCTTAGATGGATTAAAATGATGAAAGTTTTTGTTAAGTCAATATTTTGACATCTAATGCAAGGTTTTTATGTATATAAATCTGGTTTTATAAGCATGGGTCTTACATATTGTTACGTAATATTTTTGTGGTTGTTTTTTAGGGATGATTTTTTGGTGCCGTAATGGATTAAAGTTTTGTATTTTGTTTAGATGATTGCCACTCATATTTTTTATGTTTGTTACTCGTATATTTTATTATTGTTACTCTTTCATGTAAGGAAAAATAATGATAAAAAATAACTTACTAAATGACGGAAGTAGCGAATGATGACTGTCATTAGGGTCAATCAAAAACCTATTTAAACTACGTAGACAGCGTAAGTAGGGTATCGTATCCACGGGGAATTTGTGGTTAGTGTTTAGCTAAATTATTTAATTAACTACTACTAATCTATAATTGGGGGTTTTGACTGATTTGAAAGAAACTAAAAAAAACTAAGTACAAGAAAAGATATCAGATTTATAAAATGTAACTTCCTCCAAACTTCAGGTTCTAGGTTTCACAAAACTCAGTTTTACTCAGTTAATTGGCCATCACATAGACATGATGTTGGAAAATTGGTTATTTAATATGGTAATAAAAAATAGGTCTTTGTCATCAGATCTTTTATAATTTGATTAACCCAATTTACTAGCGTGAGTCAACCTACTCTATGTCACTCAACAAGTTACTAGGTTTTGTCATCAAGCAAGAACTCAAAACACATGCAGATAGCAGGGGCGGATGTACATAGATATAAGGGGTAGCCTCCGCTACGGCTTGGCGCTACGGCGGTAGTGTAAAATTAGTGTAAATTTTGGAAAAATTTGACGTTTTTTCGATTTCATTACCGCTTATTTATAAAACGTTTCCGCTTGGCGCGAAATCTAGATCCGCCACTAGCAGATAGTTCAAATAAACCAACACATCAATGTATTCATACAACAAAGTCAAAAACACATCCAAACCTGAGTTTAAACTGAATAAAGTAAAAACCTAATTGAACCGTGCTCGGAGGAAGCCACGGAGAGCCTAGCCGCTCATGGTTGTCGTAACCGTTTCAGTTGTCATCCCGAATTGATCTGAACATACGCAAGTGGCTTCAAAGATGAAAAGATGATGCACAATTCGTCCCCTGGTTTCACGTCTAATATCTCCTCCTTTTTTTTTCAATATGAATTATTAAGGTATATGTATTATAATGATTCCTTGTCATCCACGTATGTCCAGCCAATATCACTAGGGTTTTATTTTTCCATGCACATGTCTCAAAGCCCATGATCACTTGCCTTTTTAATTCGTCCCAAGTTGAATTAGATCCACGCCTTATATAAATATATGTTTAAAAAGGCCCACATATCATACTATGTACGAAAATTGTTGGGCTGAAGTCCTATGGTGCCTCTTTTTCCCTCAATAGTATAATATTATGGCAAAATGGCAATAATAATTATACGATAGTAATTCTTACGTTATTAAACTGGTAGGGATATTCTAAGCATTAGGTTAAATCCTTGGAACCCTAGTAATTATCGGTTTAAAAGTTAATTTTGTTATTATCGGTTTGAGTTTTTTTAATTATAGGTTTCTTCCTCTTCCTCCCTACGAATTAACCCTAGTAAAGCTAGAGAGATAGGTTGAATCAATCAACTGGGAGCGAAGGAGATGCTATGCCTCGTAACAAGATCTACTGGGTACCTGAAAAAGTGTTTATATGACGCCGGGGCTTCTCTGCGTTCACGCAATGGCTTAAGAAGCTATAGTACCGGTATGTGTGTGTGGTTTACTTTCTCCTTAATTAGCTATTAATTGCGTGTTCTCTGTTTTATTATGAATAACATTTTAGGTGTATCTGATCAATCACGGATAAAGCCCTCCATGTCATTCGCTTCATTATCATTCGTTGTGGATGATGCCAAGTACTTCAAATTTAATATTCCTGGACTGGCAAAGACGGAGACCGATGAAAGCCTTTCTTTATTCGTAAACATGCCTGGAGTGAAAAAGGAGCATGTCAAGGCATGTGTTGAAGAAACCAGGTCTTTGCTGTCCATCCAAGGCCAAAAATATGAAGAAAGCTATTACGGTGGTAGACTACCTAAAGTAACCTACCATGCATTCATGGGGTTGCCGAATAACTTCGTTTACAACAACACTTGTATAATCAACACAGAGACGCCTCAAGATGGAATGTTTGAGGTCACCCTGCCCAAGCTTGATCGCATAGAATTGAAAAAGACTAACTTCTTCACCAACATCTACTATACTCTTGGATCTAGATTCACTTTCCTTTTTTTTTTCTAGCATCCCCTCTGGTAGTTGCTTGCTTGCTATCTTATCTTTAACTAAAGTAGAGTTTTGGACATTGTTCTCATGATCAAACCTGTTTAATTGTTTCAGTTATTATGACTATTGCTCGACCACTTGTAGTCAACCTGTATTGCCCACTGTTGTATGATTCGTTCACAATGTATAAGGAGAAGACCGCCAAAAGCCTCCACATGAGCTTAACGCCTGGACCCCAGAAAATGGACTTCACCAGGGGAGGCGGATGGGTATTATTCTTGAACATGCCTGAACTCAAGATAGAGGACGTCAAGTCCTTTGTAAAATACGGCACTTTGTTCATTGAAGGAAAAACAAAAACGAAAACGAACATGGTGCAGTATATTACAGGCATACGTTTACCAGAGTACTTCAAGACAAAGCGTAATATGATCAAGACAGAATTGCAAGATGGATTGTTTAAGATAACCGTTCCCAGTGTGGACACCAAGACTAACATCCTCTCTAGCATCCTCTCTAACATCATCTCTAGCATCATCGTTGATTTCATATCTAAACGAACATGTTCTCTCCAAGGAAGCGATGGTACGTCTTGTTTTTCTTTTAACAACTTATATAGGGGCCGATTGTTTTATGGAATCCAACATAACTGGAAGTAGATTGGAAAACATCCTAACACAAATCATATGTGGTTCACCTCATGACATATTTAAAATACAACAATTCCTTCCATCGTATGAATGTCACTTTCTTTCCACATCTTTGTAATTCATCCCTTTTTACTTAAATGTCCCCATACCCTTTTCCAACTGACCCACCCATGAAAACTGATATTTTAGAATTACTTCTTCATCAGACAATTATGTTCTGACTTTGTTTTACTTTTGTTTATTTCTTTACTCATAGAAAAAATATCCATGAGCGGTTAGTGAACCGCTACAATTGAGATAATCTTGGTCTGTTCATTTTATGAGCTGATGGTGATTGATTTTGGCGGGCTACCTTTTATAGCGGTTGGTAAACCCACGGTCGTCTCCAAAAATCACAAAAAAAAATTTTGGCCTTATGCGAGATAAAAAATTTGGGCCCATTCGAAAATCTTCATTGAATATAAACTCATCAATCACTAAAATTTATGTGTATGTAATTTAAATAGTGATTTTTTAGCTAAGTTTAAGAAGTAATTTATTAATTAAAGAAAAAGATGCAGTTAACAAAATTAAGCATTAAATGCCACTAAAAAAACCAAAAAATAAGCTAAAATAAAGAATTTGGAGACGCCGGGATTAGAACCGTGTCTCGTTGTTGTTTAAGCAAGGCAGTAACCACTAGTATAAGAGCTCATATATGGTATCTTTTGATTCAATGCATATATATTCTATCTTGTACAACGTAAATTCTATACAAAATTAAAAAGATTTGGACCTTTGGAGGGTTTGGGCCTTGTGCCATCGCCTACCCTGCACCCCCTACGGGCCGGCCCTAGGTAAACCGTTACAATTGACATAACCTCCTCTAATAGATTTAACGTCGTAGAGAAGCTTCATGTCGCCTGTCATGTGCCTGGATGCCCCACTATCAACAATCCAATGACTACTGATAGTTCCTCCTGAAGCACCCTGCACATGAACTCAAAGGAATTAGTTGGAGATGGGGACCCAAGCCATTGTGGTCTTGGGTCTTCCATTTTCATCAATGACAATAACTTCTTGTCTTTGATGGTTGGTGAATTGTGATGGTCCCCCTGATTCAGTAACCGATTTAGGTTTCCATGTCTGTTTTGTTTTACCAGTATCTTTCTTTAAAATTTTAACTTCTTGATTGTTTGAAATTGTAGAAGTTTCTGGTTTTACAGCAACAGATTGTTTTTGAACCACATCAGTTTTAATTGCTTTTTCAATTTTCTTGACCTGTTGCCTTTTCTGTTTCTTTTCCCTTTCTTTTACAAGTCGGGGATCTTGTTTTGTGGAAACAGTTGGCTTATGGTCAGTTTTGCCACGGGGATCATCAACCTTTCCTTTTTGTTTATGAAGATATGGACAATTACGAATAATATGTCCAATGGTTCCACATTCAAAACATGATCTTCGTTCTACAAACCCCGAAGTATCATGTGATCGCTTAGCCGATGATGTTGAACTTTGTGAACCCGAGGTACTAGGCTTTGAACTGCTTGGTTCATTTCTTTTCTCGACAATAGTTTTCTTGACAAAATCTAAGTTAGATTGGTTTTCAAACTTTTCAATTTTGTCTGTTCCCGTCGATTTCACAAAGTTAACATTTTTCTTCTTCTTTTGGTTCGGCTTCTTTTGGACTTGAGCCGGTGATTTACCTTTGGGTTTGATGTGATTTTGCTGTGTTGGCACTGTTGGTAATTTCTTGTTACCAAATTGTTTTCGAATTTCAGCCTTTGGAATAGGAGGACACTGTGTAACTGTAACACGTGGTCCTGTCTTTCCCAAAAACTTACTTGTCGAATTTTCAAAGACTTTGCAGATTAAGGATTGATTAACATTCTTAATGGGAAAATCTTTGTCTGAGTAAATTTTATCATCACCAACTAGAGTGTACAGCAAATTCACACTCTCCGGCTCTTCTGCAGATGAAGACTCAGTTGCAACAGTCTTAGCGGGTTGAACAGGGGGATCACATAGAATGTGATTCTCAAGAGGTATGTCCTCATTTTTGGCTACCGCATCAGACTTTGCTGGGACAGTATCATCAGATTCATCATCAGACGAATCAGCATCCTCAATCACAACTGGAGGATCTTGATTCTGTTCAGCACTTACAAATGTATCTGCTGACACATCTGAATCTGAGGATACTTCCTTTTGGTATCCGAGTCCTGCAGCAAATTCCTTAACATCTAGAGGCACAGACGGTTCAAAGAATACCCTGTCCTCTTCATCAGGCATGGCATCATAATTATGTCTCACTGGTGGTGAACACTTCTTGTAGCCTATGCATGTGACATCTCTCTTTTCCTTCTGAACATCAATGATGTGATCTAACACATAGCTAGAGCTCAAATAACTGTCTAGCTTGAGTTGGATCGCATCACTTTCGGTTTTCACACAAGCCATCTCTTTTTGCATAATCTCAAGGCGAGATATATACAAATTAATATCGGTTTGTTTTCTTGAAACCATTTTAGTCAGTTCAATTTTATCTTTCTTTAATGTTTCAATTACTGACTTAAATTCTTTTTCATGGTTTTCATAAAACATGTTGGCTTCTGTGCATTTTGAGAGATCCACAGTCAACTTCTGATTGTGGATGAATGTCACATCATACTTTTCTTGCAAAGCGTCATGCTTACTTTGCAAGTCACTCAAATTCTCATTCACAGTAGTATGTTTGTCTTGCAAGTCAAACAAACTAGCTTGTAAAGCATCATGTTTGCCTTGCAACTCAGACATACTTTTCTCCATTTCAGCATATCTAGCATGCATCCTAGTACATTCTTCACAATTAACAGCAGTGGGTTCATCGACACATACCTGACTTGATGAACTGTCGACATTAGCCATAAAGGCTGAATGGAGAGAAGACGAAGTATAAGCAGCTTGATCCACCAGAATAGATCTTCTTTGAGTTTCTGCTGCAGCTTCCTCCAAGAGTTCATCAATATCTGCATCGATTGCTGCATTCGATGTCTCACCCACATGATCATCACCAGAATTGGATGATTCTTCATCAACACTTCTACTGTACCCAGAAGAGTCTTCATCTTCAGACGATTCACCACCACTGGCAGAAGATTCTCCACCACTGGTGTGAACTAGCTCCTTCACAATCTGAGCAAAACATGCTGTTCCATCGGGAGCATCACCACCCAACTGGATTGACCAGTCACAACCTTCATCTACCTGAACCGCAAGTGCTCGGTTGGTTTGGTTGTTGACGGGTACCATGGTACGATCATTGTTTCTGTTCTGCCGGTTGTCTTGGTTTCTGAAGGGGTTTTGATTCCCGTGCTGGGCTGGCTTTGTACATTCCCGCTTAAAGTGACCCCGTTCACCACAGTTGAAGCACCTAACAGCTTGCTTATCGAACCCATACTTGGTGTCTCGCTTACTTTCCAAGCTGGTTCTGCCAGTACTTTCCATCCAATCCTTTGCTCTTCTCACAGCACTAGCAAAGGCCCACTTGATATCCATCAAGTCCATCTCTTCTTTATCAATCTGCCGGTAATCTTCTTGTGTCAGATTAATGTTGCCAATCTGACCTTCAATCAACCCACAGTACGCACTCACTACAGTGTTAAGCAGCTCCATGTGTTCCTTAGCTACTTCCACACTGATTTTAGAGAAGCTTGACGTGTCGAGCTGTACTGTTCCTGACTTTGATTGTTGACCAGCAGATGATGTTCCTCCATAACATGCACGTTGTTGTTGTTGAGCAGGAGGAGGTGGAGGTGGTTGGATTGGATTTCCATACATGTCTGTGGTGGGAGGTGGCTTAACAGGAACTTGTATTGGGTTGCCAAAACAATCTGTGCTTGTGACAAACGCTGTTTGAAGTGGAGCATGTGGACCGGTTCTTGCAGACGAAGAATTGGAAGTTCCACAGTACATTTCTGGATTCTGTGGCAATGGAACTCTCTTCGCCTTCAATGTTTCCTCCTGATCCTTGTTTTCCAAAAGTTGCACGAATTCGTTGATATTAGTGGTTCTCAACACTCCGTTGTACTTCAGGATTTCCAAGAAACTACTCCATTGAGGAGGCAAAGCATCAGCAAATTTCTTCACAACTTCAGCTTGAGTTGTCACTACACTATAATTATCCAATTCCGTAAGCAGATGATAAAATCGGCTTGTCATATCTCCCAAGGACTCCTTATCCATACAAGTGAAACCTTCGAATTCTTTCTTGAGAAGATCATGACGCATTTGACGTGTTGCTGCATTTCCCACTCCTCTGTTTTTCAGTCCGTCCCACAACTTCTTTGTTGTCTTGAAGCTGACAAACTGATGGTAGATATCCTTGCTCAACGCCTGAGTGAGAATGGCGTATGCCTTCTTTTCCAGATCATAGGTTTTCTTTTTATCTTCTGGAAGATCAGCAAACGTAGCAGAATCTGAAGCAGCAACCTCTATGGCTTGATCGAAATCTGTGGTGAAACGTATCCACAGTTCCGTATTTTGACCAAGAACATATGTTTTAAATCTCTCAACCCATCCTGGATATTCATTTAAATGCATCAACTTTGGAGGTCGATTCAAACTTCCTGTTTCACTTTCGCTTAGTAGAATACTTTGAATGCTCGGAGTTTGATTCGATACCAAAGCCCATTGATTTCCCTGAGAAGATGTCGATACCGGCGACTCGGCCCATAAAGGAGATGACCTTGTATTCGTGTATTTTCCATCGTCTGGAGCCGGTGTACCCCACCATGAGGGAGTGACATTTGATCTTGTATATTCACCATTATCTGGAGCCGGATTCCACCAACTAGGATTCATGATAGATAAGCAAAATAAATGCTAAGTAAGTAATCCGAAAGATATCACAGCCGAAAGATCCTGGTCGAAAAATCTGAAATCACAGAAACTTGTTAACAATAGACTGACCACAATCGAAAGATCGACTATTGTTCGAAGGATCAACAGTACTCGAAAGATTACTGTTGAATCTCGAACAATGATGTCGAAAGATTCAAGAACTCGAAGGATTCTCCTTTGAAAGATCCTTATCTTTCGAGTTAAATCCCTATCTTTCGGACACTGTCTTTCGAATAGATTCCTTTATCGAAGGATATGTTTCAGACTTCGAAGGATGGGTCGAAGGATGATAATCTTTCGAGCCTTCCTTGATCGAAAGATGATCTTTCGAAGTCGAAGGATATCTTTCGAGAGGTTCTGACACAACTGACGTTGATGTGACGGGTAGGTGAAAAGGTGATGGGTAGGTAAGTCAACTTTCGGCAGAAAGGATGTGCAGACTGTACCTTTCCCACCAACTTTGAAAGGTTGCCCAAAAAGGTAACCTTATCTTCAAACCAGTCACCGGAATATTGACCGGAATATGGCCGGAAATTACCAACACACTCAAAAACAAGTTTTTAAGTTACCCAACCCAAACTTGAACACTCCCGGTAAGTTTAGAACGCGTTTTCCAGTTTAAAAGTGTAGAAAAACCAACAAAAACGGGTGTTAAACCAAGTGTTCAAACACACACCAAGAACTTGAAAAACCCGGTTTTAAACAAGGTAAAGAGCCAAGCTCTGATACCACTTGTAGGTCCCTTTTTGTCGGAGGATGACGAACCTCAAACCTTGTTATACTAACCCACTAGCGAGTGCGGAATCCAAGCTAGCAAGCAAACCGGGATTAAGCAAGTATAAACACAACACACACGGGTTCACCGATTAACACAACTTGTATTAATGCAAATGAAGGTTTCGGTTACAAGCACAATGTTTACAAACCTAACTTGTAAACTCTCAAAGTGTGTGTGTGTGGTTCCGGACGGAAAGCTTTCAAGTAGTCTCTCTCTCTTTCGGTATCTTTCTGTCTGTGTGTCTCTCTCTATCTGATGAACTCAACACAATGCATGGGTATTTATACCCATACACAGCAGGTCATGTCCGAAGGATCCGATAGATGGTCCGAAGGATCATCTATCGATGACAACATGTTCGAATGATCAGCAATGACCTCGAAGGATGATCCTTCGAGGTCCAACAATTCGAAGCATATCTTTCGAGCACCTCGAAGGATCAACAGTATCCTTCGAGGCTATCCTTCGATACAGACAAACATCTTTCAACTTATTGGCCAAGTCAAACTAGGAGGATAGTTGACTTGGTCAACTTACAGACTACCAAGGACATCGTTTACATACAGACCGAATACAGACAAAGTACAGACACAAGTGCACCAACATTGGCGCTACGGCGGTAGTGTAAAATTAGTGTAAATTTTGGAAAAATTTGACGTTTTTTCGATTTTATTACCGCTTATTTATAAAACGTTACCGCTTGGCGCGAATCCTAGATCCGCCACTAGCAGATAGTTCAAATAAACCAACACATCAATGTATTCATACAACAAAGTCAAAAACACATCCAAACCTGAGTTTAAACTAATAAAGTAAAAACCTAATTGAACCGTGCTTGGAGGAAGCCACGAAGAGCCTAGCCGCTCATGGTTGCCGTAACCGCTTCAGTTGTCATCCCGAATCGATCTGAACATACGCAAGTGGCTTCAAAGATGAAAAGATGATGCACAATTCGTCCCCTGGTTTCACGTCTAATTAATATCTCCTCTTTTTTTTTTTCAATATGAATTACTAAGGTATATGTATTATAATGATTCCTTGTCATCCACGTATGTCCAGCCAATATCACTAGGGTTTTATTTTTCCATGCACAACATGTCTCAAAGCCCATGATCACTTGCGTTTTTAATTCGTCCCAAGTTGAATTAGATCCACGCCTTATATAAATATATGTTTAAAAAGGCCCACATATCATACTATGTACGAAAATTGTTGGGCTGAAGTCCTCTGGTGCCTCTTTTTCCCTCAATATAATAATGCGAGGTTTCTTCCTCTTCCTCCCCTCGAATTAACCCTAGTAAAGATAGAGAGATAGGTTGAATCAATCAATCAATCAACTGGGAGCGATGGAGATGCTATGCCTCGCAAGAAGATCTACTGGGTACCTGAAAAAGTGTTTATATGACGCCGGAGCTTCTCTGCGTTCACGCAATGGCTTAAGAAGCTATAGTACCGGTACGTGTGTGTGGTTTACTTTCTCCTTAATTAGCTATTAATTGCGTGTTCTCTGTTTTATTATGAATAACATTTTAGGTGTATCTGATCAATCACGGATAAAGCCCTCCATGTCATTCGCTTCAGTATCATTCATTGTGGATGAAGCCAAGTACTTCAAATTTAATATTCCTGGACTGGCAAAGACAGAGACCGATGAAAGCCTTTCGTTATTCGTAAACATGCCTGGAGTGAAAAAGGAGCATGTCAAGGCATGTGTTGAAGAAACCAGGTCTTTGCTGTCCATCCAAGGCCAAAAATATGAAGAAAGCTATTACGGTGGTAGACTACCTAAAGTAACCTACCATGCATTCATGGGGTTGCCGAATAACTTCGTTTACAACAACACTTGTATAATCAACACAGAGATGCCTCAAGATGGAATGTTTGAGGTCACCCTGCCCAAGCTTGATCGCATAGAATTGAAAAAGACTAACTTCTTCACCAACATCTACTATACTCTTGGATCTAGATTCACTTTCCTTTTTTTTCTAGCATCCCCTCTGGTAGATGCTTGCTTGCTATCTTATCTTTAACTAAAGTAGAGTTTTGGACATTGTTCTCATCATCAAACCTGTTTAATTGTTTCAGTTATTATGACTATTGCTCGACCACTTGTAGTCAACCTGTATTGCCCACTGCGGTATGATTCATTCACAATGTATAAGGAGAAGACCGCGAAAAGCCTCCACATGAGCCTAACGCCTGGACCCCAGAAAATGGAGTTCACCAGGGGAGGCGGATGCGTATTATTCTTAAACATGCCTGAACTCAAGATAGAGGACGTCAAGTCCTTTGTAAAATACGGCACTTTGTTCATTGAAGGAAAAACAAAAACGAAAACGAACATGGTGCAGTATATTACAGGCATACGTTTACCAGAGTACTTCAAGACAAAGCGTAATATGATCAAGACAGAATTGCAAGATGGATTGTTTAGGATAACCGTTCCCAGTGTGGACACCAAGACTAACATCCTCTCTAGCATCCTCTCTAACATCATCTCTAGCATCATCGTTGATTTCATATCTAAACGAACATGTTCTCTCCAAGGAAGCGATGGTACGTCTTGTTTTTCTTTCAACAACTTATATAGGGGCCGATTGTTTTATGGAATCCAACATAATTGGAATTAGATTGGAAAACATCCGAACACAAATCATATGTGGTTCACCTCATGACATATTTAAAATACAACAATTCCTTCCATCGTACGAATGTCACTTTCTTTCCACATCTTTGTAATTCATCCCTTTTTACTTAAATGTCCGCAGACTCTTTTTCCAACCGACCCTCCCATTATTGTATTTAACATTTTTAATTGGCAAATTGGATTCAAATAATCCCAACTTGCTCAATTTAGCCGATAATAATCCCAACTCAGTTATTGGCAGTTATTGGCTGATAATAATTCGAACTGGTCCACTTTTGGCCGATAATAGTCCACCGTTAAAAATAGCTTAACGGAGTTAAGCTTTTTTCCGAATTACAAACCGATGTTTTATGGATTTTGATCAGAACGATGATACGATTCGATTTATGTAAAACTTACCTCGAAACGGTGCTTCAAACGATTTGATTTTTGTTAATTGAAAGTTTAAACACCCGAATTGAAGCACCGTTTTCGTTGTTTGGGGCAGTATTTCGAGGTCAATTTTATATCAATCAACTCGTATCCTCGTTCTGATCAAAATCCATAAAACATCGGTTTGTAATTCGGAAAAAAGCTTAACTCCGTTAAGCTATTTTTAACGGCGGACTATTATCGGCCAAAAGTGGACCAGTTTGGATTATTATCGGCCAATAACCGAGTTGGGATTATTATCGGCCAATAACCGAGTTGGGATTATTATCGGCCAAATTGAGCAAGTTGGGATTATTTAAATCCAATTTGCCTTTTTAATTTAGTTAAACAATTATTCTATTTGTAGGTTGGACTTCTAGGATATTCACCAGGTTAAATAAATGGACATTCAAATGGGCTCCCACCCAGAAAAGGTGGACAAAGTATACACCTGATGAGCTTGAAATTGAATTCCCTGTGTGTGGCTTGGGTAATGAAGCAGACATTGATATGCGGGTCGATGTGAAGAATAGATTCATATTAGTAGCTAAAAACAACGAGAAGGGCATCTACTATAAGTACTACCAGCAGCTACCACGGTGTGGTAACTTTGAAAAGGCTCATTTTAAATCAAAATTAGATTTGGGCCTGCTGACTGTCAATGTGAAGAACTTCCAAAAAGAGGAAGTGAAATTTGGATTTGATTAGACCAAAGCCGAATCAGAAGAGTTTGTCAACTTGTTTTATAAACGTATGCATCCTTTTCCTTCTGGTATTTTACTTGACGTAGCATGAAATTGCAATGTGTGTGTGGTTCAATTTCTCCTATAGCATGCTTTCTAGACTACAAACAACTGCTCTTGTCCAGCATGCATCATATTGCCTTGAAACAGTTATGCTGTTATAACTGTGCTATCCAATACATAACTCGTACTACTATGTTTTGCCAATGCCTGCAGGTATATATGCCTTAATCTAGTAATAAAATCTCCAATAGCATGCTTTCGAAACGACACAAACGCTGTTAATTTTGAGCCGGGTAATATTGTTGGGTTTTTTTTATAGTCAATCGGGTTGGTGTCGAACAGCAGCCTAGTGGGAAGTTGCTGAGGAAACGACCACTGCTGAACAGCGTGCTAAGGGGTTGACCCGCAACCAGTGTATCTCACCATCTCCCGGTCTACTGAAAATGGGTTTTCCCTGGAATTGGTGGTGGACTCGGGTTAATTACTCTATGAGTAGTCTGTTTGGTCCAGTGAGTGTCTCGAGAGTGCTCGGGATTGATTCCGTTGGCCGTTGAAAAAGAAAAAAAAAAGAATCCTTGCAAGCAACTAAATTTCTTGTCTTAACTTTCTTGTAAGAGGTCTGATTCCTGATCTCAAAATTCCCTCTTCAAAAAAAATTATTCTTTATATTTGGATGTAATTAAAATACTGAACAAATATTTAACAAGCAGTGGGTCTGTTTCTAAAGCCAATTAGGAGGTAAAAACCTTATTGGTTATTGAGTAATGATTTGACTTGCAAAGGCAGATACCTATTTGTTTGTTGTTGGGTGCATGAAAATGGGAATATTAGAATATATGAAGATTTCATATTTGCTTATATCTGAACTGAATTGCAACGGCAGATGGATATGATCAGGGCTTCTTTTATTTGTTAAGTGTTGACCCGTTGCTTAACAATGATATATGGTAAGTTTTGTCAAAATAAAAGTAGTTTTTGTACAATTTGGTCTAGTATTATTATAACTTTTATGAGTACTAGTGGCAAATTTGAGCTAAAACGGAATTAGTCAAATGTTATCTAGAGAGCTATATCTCTAAAATAGATTTTTTATGTCAAGTGACTTTAGAGGAGCAAAATAACTAAGTGACTTAAGTGGCACTATTATGTAAAGTTACACCTATAAGATATGATGGACTGTTTAGCAGCATCTGAATGGTTAAGTGTTGAAATAGTAAGAGGTCTGAACCATTAAGTACTGAATCAGTAAGAGGTCTGAACCATTAAGTGCTGAATTAGTAAGAGGCCTGAATCATTAAGAGCCTGTATAATGCTTAACCGTTTAGAGGCAAATGTCTGACCAATTCAGATTAGAGGTCTTAACCATTCAGACTCTGTATAAATCTTAACCATTCAGACTCTGTATAAATATTAATCATTCAGAGGTAAATATCTGAACTATTCAGACATCTGCTCGTGAATCAAAACAGTCTGAACCATTAAGTGTTGAACCAGTAAGAGGTAAGAGGTCTGAACCATTAAGAGTCTCATTAAGAGGTAAACAAACAACCCCTGAGAGTATTATCACTTTTAAATGCGAATTACCGTGTAAGCTATTGGAAGTTGTTAAAAACTGAAACCGAAGATGCATTTATCCTATGATGATAGTTTATATATGTTTCAATGAATTACTGATTGCAAGTAAGCAACTTAGTAAGGGGATACATGTACACGTCCATACTACAAGCACTACTACAAAACATATTTTTAGACGTTTAAGACGGTGTTTTCAACACCGTCTTAAAGCACCCATTTTAACACCGGCTTAAACTTGATGAACACCGTCTTTTAATATCTCAAATATTAATTAAAACAAATATTTTTTAACACCGTCTTATAAACATCTGCTGAAAAAAAAAAAAAAAACATTTACAAAAACAAAAAACGTTTTCCAGAAATACATCAAGCTTACCAATGGAACATTTTCAAATCAAATCAAATCAAAATTTCATTTTACTGCCATATCCAATTTTCCCCAATACATACCAAACTATTGATGTATACATCTATACACATAAACGTTAACTAGTTCGAATTTTTGTTTAAGTCAAACATAAAACAACCAATTAAATGAAACCTTGGATGGTAACATACTTGGGATCAGTCTGGACCAAGAGATGGAAAATCTGAAAGCTTACAAACTTGCGTCTGCCATATATTAAGTTGGGATGCACTCTAGTAAACTATCAGTTATTCAAACTTATTACATTATGCTATTCCACATTATCAGAACATTACCATATAAGCCCTATTGCATTATGCTATACTCATGATCAAATCGGTTAAATACTTGAGTAAAATGTCATCCCTGAGGTTTCGCCAGTTTTGCGACTTTCGCCCAAAGGTTTGTTTTTCCGTATCTGGATTCAAATGGTTTGAAATCTTTCCATTTTCATCCGGCTCGTTAACTCCATCCATTTTTCTCCTTTAAGTCATAGGTACTTTCGCCTTATTGTTAACTTAAAGGGCAATTCGGTATTTTTCATTTTATGTACAAGCAGTTAAAATAGCCCTGACCGAATTCGCTAGACTGAATTGCCCTTTAAGTTAACAAAAAGACAGAAATACATGTGACTTAACGGAGAAAAATGGATTGAGTTAATGAGCTAGATGAAAATGGCAACATTTCAAACCTTTTGAACCCAAATACGAAAAAACAAACCTTTGGAAGAAAGTCGATAACTGACCAAACCCCAAGGATGAAAATGGCATTTTACTCTAGATAAAATGATTTTGTGCGTTTTGGAATATTTAGTGTACTAATGCAACTTATAAGATGACTTTCACCAATGCTTCATAATTCTTATTAGGACACTTTTAATGTATAAAGGGAGTATAATGAAGTATGAAGCAATCACAATGTACACTTTCAAGCTCTGTAGCAGCTTCCTCAAATTGGCAATAGCAGGCTCCAAATGATCCTAATAAGATTCATAGTTACAAAAGCAGCTAGATTAAAATAAATAAACAAAGTGATTATAATTTATGATAAGATTTAAAGTACCTTGTATGAAGATAAAAAACTAGCAACCACATTTACAGTGTATGCTTCATCACTACAAAGAATTCTGGCAATAGCGGCGACTTTTGTCGCCGCTAATACTCCCAATTGTCGCCGCTAATAGTATTAGCGGCGACTTGTCGCCGCTATTGAGTCGCCGCTAATGAACCGTTGCTAATGCTTGTCATGTCGCCGCTAATAGTATTTGTCGCCGCTAATTCCTTTGTTTTAGCGACGACTTCTATGGTCGCTAAAGCCATATATGACACATCAGCAAATATCATTTGCGACGACAATGTCCCCGCTAAAAGTCAAAAAACCAATTATTTCTTTTTTTTTTCTCGCTTAATCCCAGTTTTTGCAAATAACCGTAACCTGCTGTTTCTTTTAATTTTCCATACGCAAACAATAATTCAAACAATTCTTCAAACAAACCAAGTTTTAAACATAAAACTACAACAAAAGTATTTTGTTTGATTAAGTTAAAGTTTTGAAACCCCTAAGTTCAATACAAAATACATCATTCTCCCTCCTCGTCCGTGTCATTTTTGTTGTCTTTTCTTGATCTCTTCTTATCCATAGCTTGGTACAGTCGTTCCATAAATCTCGGGTCTTCAAACAATTCGTCAAAATATTCCTACAAAATAAGATATACAGTATTAGTTTAACAATTTAAACACTTGCCGAAGCGCTTAATATTATTAAAAGGCATATATTCGGGTTTATGCAATTTCAACTTAGGATATGTTGTTTCTTTATTTTTTGGTGATGATACATAACATTAATAAGTTAAAAGACTGTTGGTTCTTGTTAATATTCGGGTTTTACACATCTACTGGTTTCAGCGTCCAACTCATGTTTTTATTATTTTTTTCAGAATTTATATATAAAAATCCAACAAAATGTGACTGACTCTTAAACGTTATCTGTGACTGACGCTTAATCCGACCCGAACCCATTCTGACCCGAACCAGTTTCAACCCGAACCCAATCCGGCCCAAACCAAAACAATCTTTTTTTTGTAATCGATAATTCAGTAATTAACAGTTGTTAATTGTGATTTAACTATCAGTAATTAACAATCAAAGTCGATGGCAGTTAATCATGTGGATTAAAATCGCAATGATTTGAAACGTGGGTGTGTTACCTCTGAAAATTGCGGACGTGTCTTCTCCTTCTCATGAGGACTCACGTCACTCGAGGCTGAAGATAAAGAAGGTTTACGCCCATGTCCCCTATAAATTCCGCGCCGAGCACCAAGCACCTTTTCAAAAACTTGAACATTACTAATGGCAGGCGCACTACTTTCACCGAGTTCACCCTCATCTTCCAAGAATGGGTTATTTTGGGTCCTTTGTCTTTCAAATTCTTCTTTTAATAGGTTCTGTATTTTACAAAGATAATTGAAGGACAACCCATGAATATACACGAACTCGATAACTAGCGTGCGGATTGGTCGTTTCGTTACTGTTGAAAGCAACAACACGAATCGACATCCTATTGCGAAAATTCTTTGTAAACATTTACAAAATTCGAATCGACATATTATATATATAATATGTCGATTCGAATTCTTAAATATATATATATATATATACACTTTAAATAAACACTTACAAAATTCTCCTCTTCCAACGGGCTGGCAAAAGTCCCATCTGGTAGAGTATGAGCATGAGCGTACGTATCCAAAGCTTCAACATTCTGTCAAACATTAAAAATTAGATGATATATTGAATAAACACTTATATGTATAAACCATTACCTTTTTAAAAGACCAGCTGCTATATGATGCTGACCCCCCGCGGTTTGCGAACTGTTGCTTTTCACGATTTTTTTTGTTAACTTCACACCTTTTTATATATTTCGGATCACTGAAAAGGTCTATAGTCTTCCTCCAATTTTCCACACCCATACCCGTGGGGGGAGTGTCCCTTATAGTCTCTAAATTATCATGCCGCTTTCCTAAATCAATAAACTCCCTTTTTGCCATACTCTTCCGGTCTCTGTATCGCTTCATGTAGACCGACTGGATGCCACCCTTCAGCTGATTACGTTCGCAATCCCGCTCAATTTCCTCAAAATTGAAGCGCCGCTAGGAATTAAACAAAAGTTAGTTAGTCAACTAAAAAAGAATCATAAACCAAGAACATATAAAATAACTTAAACTAAACATGTACTCTGAGATGTTGTTCCATGGCATTCTTTTCAGCAGCAGAAACTTGAGCATAAGAGTACTTATCAAATGCCATGTTTCCCCACATATAAATCCCTACCTCTCGACTGAACATATCACAAGGTTCACCAACCGGGGTATATGTCGCGAGTCTATCAAAAGGGATTGAAACAAGCCCTCCCGTCTTATTCGCCTGCAAAAGTTTTTTATTTTTTGCCTTTCCCCTCGTTTTCTTCTTTGGGACAACTACATATATAATAAATAGTTAGTTACTCATAATACATTTTTTATAACAAATGAATAAATATAGTGAATAAATAAGTTACAATAACACTTACGGTCCTCCTCGTGATGACCTCTTCGCCCAAAACCCCCGGGAGGTGGCTCATCCGCACCATCACCGCCATGGCCATGTGGCATTACATCAGCCATGATGTACCAGTCAATTAACACCTACATGATCATTAATTCAATGACCACACTCACATACAACTTGAATTCAAACACATAGGCAGCATAAATTACCAGAAACAAACTATAGGTTTCAGTTAATTTAGAAATTAGAACACGAATACAGCGTTGCTTATAGGGCTGTTAACGAGCCGAGCCAAGGCTGGCTCGAGCTCGGCTCGAACCTAAAACGAGCTGGCTCGGCTCGAGCTCCAAATAAAAATCGAGCTTGGGACAATAAATAGTTTGGGATTTTACTTGCAAGTTCCAGACTACAATTATCCACTGTGACTCAAAACAAAAATGCAAATATTTATGGCACCTTTTTGATCCAACATTTCCATGGCTAGAGGTTTGGGACTAATAACCATGTACCAACTGTATTGATTTTTGTTAACTGTAATGGCTGATTAGTTAGTAAAATGGATTTATAATAGACAAAAACAATATTGTAGACAAAAAAATATTATAGTGCTCGACAAACTACACTATTACGTTTAAATGGTGGAAGATGTTGTGAGCAATTATGAAGCTTCACAACTTCATACTAGAGGAAACAGCATTACTAGAGGAAACAGAGTATGCAATCTTTTTTTTTTTTTATCTAGATTAGGTTTAATACATTTAAAACTAACACACACACATATATATATATAATAAAATATTTCGAGCAGCTCACGAGCTCACGAGCCGAGCCAGGCCTAGCTCGGGCTCGGCTCGTTTACAAACCGAGCCGAGCCGAGCCGACTCGTTTGAAACCGAGCCAATTTCGAGCCGAGCTTTTTTCGAGCTATTTTCGAGCGAGCTTGGAGCGAGCCGCGAGCTTGTTGAACACCCCTAGTTGCTTATCAAAAGACTAAAAGCATAACCATAACAAGTTAAACACAAAGATTGTCCCAAACAGCACTAATAGATAATATCACAGATTACAAAAAGAAATCAGGGAGACTATCAATTATCAGCTAAATCTAAACATGAATAGTGAACTACATATCAAGCGGAACATAAGTGCAATCATAAAATCGCTAAAACGTATCATTTATAGCAAACAACGTAACGAAAACATACAATACTAATCAATCAACACCTACACGATCGTTAGTTCAACAATCAGTCTCAAATACATCCTAAATTCCTCAACAACAAACCTCACTCGAAGACATGAATGCTAAGCCACAAATCAAATTGAACATAATTACATTATTCGAATGTTACCAACCCAGACCCGTTTTAACCCGACAAAATTAACCCTTGATATACAATCACTTTTTTTAAAAGACATTTTTTTAACCAACCCGACCCAACCCGATACCCGTTCTGACCCGAACCCGAACACCCATTTTGACCCATGACCCGACGCAAATAAAAAACCCACATTCCAAATACAGTATATGTATTTACAGTATATGATTATCTTCCAGTTTCAAATACCCACATAGAAAACCATAAATTACATACTGTAAATTTAGGGTTAGTATGTTTGTTTGTCTTCCTCTTTCAAGTCATCTACTTTACAGTTTCATTGTTGGCAAAAAACTACACAAATTATCAACATATGCACTGAAATTGCAAAGAAATTCGGATGGATTATACGTACCGTCGAGTGGCGTCGGAGATTAAGGCGAAAAGAGATGACAGTGCTCCGGCAGAGTGAAGGTGGTGCGGCGGTGCTCCAGCAGAATCAAGGTGGTGCGGCGATGCTCCGGCAGACTCAAGGTTTTCCGGCGACGGCGTGGTGAGTTGTGGTGTGAGAGCTGTGTGCAGATTTCATCTTGGAGGGAACATTGCCGCTAAAATGGATTGTGAGCTTTTTAGAGATGCTTTATTGGGATAAACCCTAGTCATTGGATCAGATAAGCAAACAACGGTCCAGATCTTTTGTAAAGCCTTTCACCCGGATCCAGACCTTTAGCGGCGACTTTTTAGATGTCGCCGCTAAAAGTGTCGCCGCTAATACTTGGATTTCTTGTAGTGCATGGTTCTGCAATTGATCACTTAAACATGCAAGAATAAATTATAATCATAAAGTTTGTCACATGATAAATCTAAAACAGTAAAAAATGTCACTACTAGAAAATACACATTTCTTGACGCACACTGTGTGTCATAAAACGGTAATTATGACACGCAAAAGCGTGTCGTTGATTGAGGAGTCATAAAATTAACATGACATGCATTTGTGTGTCATGTTTTTATGACAAACATTTAAGCAGTTTCTAGCAACCCGTTTCATGCAAGTCTTTTAAGGAAAACAAAAGTCATTTATAATTTATAACCCATATATAAGCAATAAATAATTAATTAAACAAAACACTTCAAATACTATTATAGAAAAGGAAATTATACCAGCTCACCATGACATATAAAATAAAGTTGTTCAACTGCGTTGCCTTGTTCCATTTACTTCCCATGAGAGAAAAAAACTTCACATACACCTTAGTTATCTGCAACAAGATTAGTTTATTGAGATATTACTTCATCATTAAAGCAAAGAGAATCTAAAACATTAAATATTATGAATATTATCATGGAAAAAGAGATAAAATATACATAACAAATCTTAGTATTAGTGACTTGTGAATATTAACAAAAAGACACTAACAGTGATGCTATAAGTCTGGATTAAGTGAGCTATAATTTTTTTATGACATGGAATATGTGATGCCTTCTCATGTTTGATATTTTAGTTTAACAATTGGTTGTATATTAAGTAGTGTATCCAAGGAAGTAGCAGCTCAACAAATAATGATAAATAGAAGTGGAAATATGGGTTGGGTCGGGCCAGCCCATGTTGGAATGATGGTTGTTACATGGTAGAGTTAAGGTAGGCGTAAAGACAAAGCCCGTCAGCATAGTGATGTGTGTCGCTGGTAGCACATGAAGATCAGCTATTATTTCATCTTTATTGGCGTCAGCGTTACAAAGAATCATGTTAGAAGCACCAGCACGTGCAGCCACTATGCCCTTGTCAAGCCGACCCATATTGCCTCACCTTAAGCACAACAAAATCTTCCCTTCAACCTTCTTCGGGTCAAGCGCACCTTGAGCACAAAGCGTCCTAAACACATATATATAAACATACACAATCAATATTAATATACAAAACCACAAGCAACCATAGTTATTAAAGGCGTGAGGCGCACTCAGGGCGCTCGCATTGGTAACTATGACCTGAAGCATAGTTATTAAAGGCGCGAGGCGCACTCAGGGCGATTTGTTGGGCCCGGGGCTTTATTTGCGCCTAGGCACGCCCGGGCGCTCGCTTTAATAACTATGCGAGCAACTAAGAAAATTTTTTAAAAAAGGAAAAAAAACTTACGCACTTATCATCGATGCGTTTTCAGCTTTAGCATTAGCAACATTAATTAGAGGATAAAATCTAGAATGTGATAAAGGGTTGGACATTCTTAATCCCTGTTATTATATGACACAACAAAGGAACTAATAATTAAAACTAGATGTTTATATCTCAAAAGGAAAACAAGCTAACTGGTAAACTATTAGAGTATGTATGTAAATGTTTTAACCTTAAGTTAAACAAAACCACGGTTTCATAACTCAATCACAAAAAAAATAAATTCCCAACAAATCCACAAAATTCAATGACGAATCTAGGTCAAAAAGGGAAAATTTACCGAGATAAAAGGGGCTGATTCTGAAGCCGCGATAAAGATCGAGAACGATGAAACCCATGGCTGTCCTCGCACCTTCTACAGGGTCTCTGCAACATAATAATATCTGGATAATAACAAACCTGTTTCAAACACTATTATGCTTTCAAATATTTCAAATCCCCAATAATCTTGAATATACATATATATATTACATATATAAAACTAGATATGCACACAATCCAACAAGATACATATAAAGAAGGTTAGGGCAGGGGCGGAACTAGCATTCAAGGAGCCGTAGCACGGGCTACGGCTCAACTTCGTATCGGTAGCGTATTTTTTTCGGTTTTATACAGAGAATACCCTAAAACAACTATGAGGATACCCCTAAATATAGAAGGTAAAATTAAAATGGAATGAAATTTTATGTTCAAAGAAAACTGAAATTTCCAGGTTGCCGGAGCTTCATGTTCATTGTTCAAAAAGGAAGAAGATGAAGATTTATTAATATAATAAAATAATAGGAGCCTTGGGAGTTGGAATAATAAATGGAAAGAATGATACTATACAAAGGTCAAAAGTTACATTTTTAGTCAAACTTCAGCATTTAGTTTATTTAATTTATTGTGTAAACATTACTTATTTACATTTTTTTCATTTTTGTTTATTATCACAAGAGATTTCCTAAAAATGACATAAAGGCATATTTTTCACACATAGTACTTATACATGGTATTTTTTTTCTAAATAACAAAAAAAAATGAAAAGGTTAAAAGTGAAAATAATACGTAAAAAATATTAAAATAGTTCTTTTTAAATATATGATTTAATAAATTGTCTTTTTGTTAAATATAAAGAAATATTATATAAACATGAAGAAAATATAAGTATTTTATCTAAAAGATTATACGGATATATGAATAAGAAAGTTTTTAACTGGCCGATACAAGGATGAACCTAGGTAAAAGAAAACTTAAGGACCCATTTTTACTGGCCGATACAGGGGCCCTCAAATTCTCAGGAACGGGTATAGGTAAAAGTTTTTTAGGATACCCCTGAAATTTTCTTCTAGATCCGCCACTGGGTTAGGGGTTTTCATCACCTCTTCAAATGTGTTTAGGGACCATGATGTTTGATTAGGGTTTAGGGTTCGTCGATTAGGGCTGGAACCATGTAAGGTTGAGCAGGCGGCAAGCAGATGGTGGAGAGGAGAGGTGAGATGCTTGGGAGATGAGAGGAAGTTTTTGGGCTTTAATTTTTGTCACACCCCGATTTCCATGTGTCTCACCGGTGGGCCCGGTGGGGGATTAACGTGACGTAGTTGGCAACAATATAGTCAAACCACAATATATGAATGCACAACGGAAGCATAAAGATAATTATATTCTAACCATTGTTTGTAATATCAAATGTATTACGAATAGTCGAAAGGTATCCACGGGGGATCAAAAATATTAAAAGTATTGTTCAACAGACAAAAGGCATCATAAGCTTGCGAGACTCTTTAAGATGCTAAGGAGCTATAGCCAGCCGATTACGTTTAGTACCTGCATTTAATTTTTTTGGGAAAATACGTCAGTTTACACTAGTTTACACTGGTAAATACATTCAACCGACACTTTTGGAAAATGTTTAATAAAATTGATTTGGATGCACAAGGCACAAACTCTTTTATAACTTGGGAGAATTATTTAAGTATATAATCTTGTGAACGAATTACATGTTACTTGTGCGTTCAGTAGCCCGGATCTTGTCCGGGTTAAAGATCAATAGACACACCACAATATAGAGTTATACACTGACAGGTATACGCCTACACCCCGTGCTCAGGTCGTGACCATCTCGTAAGATGATGCCAAGGATATCCGGGACATGGTCATTAACCCCCCAAAGGCTTTAAGTAAACAAGACTGTTTAAACGAGCCGATCAAATTATTCAACTACCCACTCAACGATGGAGATTTGATGCTCGATCAAGCGGTACGCTATGTACCGTAACCCAAGCCCGTATAACGGAAAATAAGTTAAAAGTATTTACCTTTGCAAGTATAATTCCTTAAATCGAAATAAATTGCAGATAGCTTTTACTGGTCTCCTATTCTGGAACGGAGGTTTAAAAATAACCTATTAGAATCCCAACGGGTCTTTAATTTAGCCGTAGCTTAGACCGGTCAGTTTCAAAGGATAGTTACGGTTCAATCGCGTGAAAGGCGAAAACCGTGAATGGAATGTGATTGTGACCCAACAAGTTTGAAGACTTGTTTTATATGGGTATAATAATCAGACTCTGGAATTTGGGGTCAAAACAATATGGTTTGACCCATTTCGGCTAACTTATGTAAACTAGTTACATTTGTCGAACCGTGCGCGCAAAAGGCGCAACGGGTAACCGCAAGAGCCTTACACAGGTTTCCTAAGTCAATATGCTTTAAAGAGGTTGTGGTATCAGTAGGATACCTTCCATGATGCCCGTAACGAGTTTAAATCTATTTTATGCCCCGTAGGGGTTTTTCGGTCATTTTAAAGATTTATAAAGAGGTTTCTGAGTTCTACAGGAAATCTGAGTTTCCCGAACAGTTTATAAAGTCCAAAATACTTTATTTATTATTTAAAATCAGTAGCAACTGGAATCGGGTCAAAAGACCTTGTAGAACTCAAGTTATGGCCGAAAAGGGTATATTCGGTATTTACCGAACCGTTGCCATAACCGCAGGTTATGAGCAGGTTAAAAATAATTAAAAATCTTTAAAATTCCCCAAATATTATTTTACAACAGTGTGTAAAAGGTTTGGTGTCGAAATCTTGGTTTAGATAGGCGTTATGCTAATTACGCCATTTAATTACTAATGTTTCCGTAATTTACGCTATTTAGCATAACTCCTATTCTAGATCTCGGATTGACGTGAAATTTTAGGGACATGCTTAGAAATCAGTAACTAAGGTTATGGTTCTTTCACATCTCCGAATTTCTCGTTTTAATTTAGAAAGGGCGTTACGGTCAACTTTTAAGCATTTAACGGAAGTGTGTAAAAGACTTGGACAAACAACGAACCGGTCACAGAGGGTTATACCATCATGTAACCTGGTCCTAAGAGAGTCCTAAGGCATAACTAAATCATACTTTAACGGGTTAGAACTGAAGTCAATGCAAAAGTCAAAGCTTTACGACTTTCGGCTCCGAACCGGGTCAAAAAGGTAAATGGTCGGATCAAACAAGCTTAGACTTGTTAATATACTTATTATTATGTTTTATGAGTGTTTAAACATGTTACACAACACCTACATTACTGATTATGCATTAAATCGCAAAATAGCGTTTCTGTTGACTTTTTCTAAGCACGTTTGACTCGACATTTGGACTAGTTAGAGTGGGAATCAGAGGGTGCCCTTTTTGAGGGTTAAAGCCCACATGATTACCAACATGTAACTACTTTTGATTCGACAAACCACCGGACCATTTGTGATTTATCGCAAAGTTAATCGTTAGTTACGACGGATTGACTTTTAAGCTAAACTAAGCATAAACTAAGCCACAAAAGGGTAGACACACTTACAGAAGCTTGGTGCATGACTAAGGATGTTAGAAGGATGCTTGAGAGCTCCATAGATGCACAAGAAGGCAGGTTTGAAGTGTGATGAACATTGGTGCAATGTATGTCCTTTTATAGTGAAAATTTGGACTTAAGATCATTACAACTCACCCTACATTGGATCATGGATGATCAGCAGGTGGCCCTGGGTGCTAGGGGGCATGTAGAGGGCGCCCATGCTTCAATTAATGCTCACAAGATCGTTCACAAGCTTAATCATTGAACCTGTCCAAAGTTTCTGCATCTGTATGTCGTACGCGGCCCGCGTGAAGGATCAGGCTTACCTTTACGCGGGTCGCCTGGATCCTTATGTCAGGCAACGTAATAACAGGTGGCTCGCGGCCTGCATAAACTTGCTTGTTGCCTTTACGCGGCCCGCCTGAGGGCTGGTTTCAAAGATTTTCAAATCTTTTGTAATGATTAACCTAACCTTTCGGTTTCGAAGGGGTAACTTTGCGATTTGGCCCTCGATTATTTACCATTAAGGGCCTCGTGACTTTTACCCGCGTTGTTAAGCCCCTGGTTAGTTTAATTACTATCCGAAAAGCCTTAACTTTTATGATTGACGCTTTTAACCCCTTGCTTACGAATTCGACCATAACTTTCTCGTTTTAAAACAGAACTTCGCGAAATTCATATCGTATATTCTAGTGAGTGTATTTTATTGTTACAAAGCCTCGGGTTCATCAAAGGGTCACTCAGAGGTATAAATTAAACATGTTGACACAATTAACCCCTGTAGCTTGTAATCCCTCACTTTCTTCCGCGTTTCGCTCCGTACGATCCATGATTTATTCGTTTGAAGGTACGAGCATCATTTAGGGTTACCGTACAGTATATTTACCCTTCGTTGACATTTATAACCCTCGAATTTACATACTTTCAAGGTTTGTCAACTTTAGTCCTTTATTTAGTATTTAATACCACGTGTAAACTCATGACACGTGTCAACACTTTATTGGACACAAAATTTCGAGGTGTTACAATTTTTTTTTGTTAGAATGAGTATACAAGACAGTGTTCAAAAACACCATCTAAAGGTTGCATATATAAGCATAAGATGGAGTTCAAAGGGAACACCGTCTAAAGCGTGAGGAATTGATTTTAGGACGGGGTTATTATTATAACACCGTCTAAAAAAATCTTGAACATCGTATAATGCTTGATATTGTAGTAGTGAAGGGTTTTTGTTGTTGGGTTATGGAGGATTTCACTCATGAAGAGGAATTAGTCATTCTCTAGACTAATACCTGGGATATTACTACTCCTGAAGTATATCTTATTATTATATTCAGTAACCTAATTGTAACCCCTATAAATACTTCTCATTCATGTACTGTAACACTTTGAGCACCTAATACAAAGAAAGAACTAGCTGTGGAGAGTGGATGTAGATCAAGCTTGATCGAACCATTATAAATCTTATGTTCTTGTTCTTGTGATTTAGAGTGTGTGAGTGTGTGAGCTTGCTACATATTGTTCTACTGTTTATGTGAATTATATTCTAACCTAACAACTGGTATTAGAGCACATGCTCTTGATCGATTAACACGAGCTAGTAGCAAAAGAGGTGAAGAAGAAGATATCTGTCTGGATTAGGGTTCCAATTGAAGACGTGTTCATCATCACCGCTACAGGTCGCGACTAGGGTTTCAGAAACCCAGTAGCCGCCGCCGCTGCCGTTTATCTTCCCGCTGCTAGCATAGCTGCTGCCGCCTAGGGTTTCAAATTAGAGACCATTGTTGCTAAATATTGCATCTAGGGTTCCAAAATCAAAGACCTAGTGTTTCAATTCTGTAGTTGAGTTGTCTGAATTTTTTTTCTGTGAAGTTCGTGGGAGCAGGTCACAGGAAGAAGAAGAAGAGAACCAGACGTTCTTTTTTGTTCTTTTTTTAAGGGAATCAAGTTTCCTTTGTTTGCAAGAAGACCCCTCAACCTTTGACAAGTATCTTATCAACCTACCATTATTCGTTCATCGCCATTTTAAAGCTTGAAACAGATAAGTGTTTGTTTCTGTTTATTGCTTCCGCTAGTCTAATTATCATTTACCAGTACAAATTTGTTTAGTTTGTAGCAAATTGGTACAAAAGGCACGTTGCGTTGATCAGGTACAAAAGGCTCGTTGGCATACAATAATGTTAGAATTCGAGTTAATGCAAATGAAAGAAGATGACACTTTGGACTCTTTCTCTGCAAAATAAACAACGTTGTCACAAGGGCAAGTGAATTAGGGACAACACTAAGTCAACCGAATCTGGTACGCAAACTTTTAAATGCCGTGCCAGACAAGTTCACTCAAATTGTCGCCTCCATGGAACAATACTCCGATCTAGGCACAATGACGGTAGAAGAAGCAGTCGAAAGGTTAAAGACTTACGAGGAGGCTAAGGTTAAAGAAAGGAAGCCTAGGGGATAGTCAAGATAGATTGATGTTTACACATTCGGAAACCGTGGGCGTGGCAGGTTCAACCAACCGCATGGAAATTGGCAAGACAATAAAGACAAGAAAAGCACTAAAAACGAAGGATCTTCATACAGACCTAGAGGTGGAAACTCTAGAAATTGGAGGAAGTTTGGAAGGAATCAAATAGACCCAAGTAAGATCCAGTGCTTCAAGTGTCAGAAGTTCGGACACTTTAAGAAAGATTGTCCGAGAAAGAAGTCGTACAAGAACACTCGAATCTCGTCGGGAAAGACGAAGCACCAGTATTAATAATGGCAATACAAGAAGAAAATGTTGTTCGAGAAAGGGTTCTGTTAAACGAAGAAAGCATAGAACCACTAAGGTACGCCACAGAAGATGAAAGTCTATGGTACTTAGACAACTGGGCAAGCAACCACATGATAGGTGTGCAAAGTTACTTCAGAGAATTAGATGAAAAGGTGATGGGGCAAGTACATTTCGGTGACGGGTCGCACGTAGAGATTAAAGGCATAGGTTCAATACTGCTGGAATGCCTGAACCAAGAACATAAGATTTTTCTTAAGTATACTACATTCCAAGTCTGAAAAGCAACATATTGAGCCTCAGACAACTTACAGAAATTGGTTTTAAAGTAGTTATGGACGGAGACTTACTAACACTCCATGAAAGAAATAGAAAGTTATTAATGCGAGTCAGGAGAATGAAGAACAAGCTCTATAAAGTAAATTTGAAGATTGGAAGGCCAATATGCCTGCTCTCAAACATAGAAGATTTAGCCTGGTTATGGCATGCAAGGTTAGGGGAGGGTTTAAATGAGACCGCTAAATATCGCGAGAACCGTGAGAACAAATGAAAAAACCTCGAGAACTTGGTCAAAAACAATTTAAATTCAAAATTATTTTACACTTATCATTATTGTTCGAATACAATTAAAAATTAAATTTACACGCTTAAATTTTAAATTTATGTGAATTCGTAAATAACTTTTTTTTTACACATGTGTAAGTTGTCATTTACACATGTGTAAATTTGTTACACTTACACATGCGTAAAAAATCTAGTAAGCGTGATTTTGAGAGGATAAATGAATTATTTGATGTTGTAAATTCTTTTTTGATGTTGTATTTTAATTACAATGAGGTTTGTATTAAAAAAATTGGTTTTGATTGGTTTTTACATTCGTTTTCACGGTTTTCGCAATATTTAGCGTTCTTAAGATAACCCTCCCCTGTGAGGTTAAGCCATTTACATGTCGAAGCTATTAAAGAAATGACTCAGAAGAACTTGGTACATGGAGTTCCTCAAATAAGTTATGCCGGTCAAATAAAATATAGTAGGACACCATAATCAGGTGAAATTCATATCTTTAAAACCCCTGGATTTAGTCTATAGAGATTTGTGTGGTCCTGAATATCCTCACCAACACATGTTGGGAGGAAGTACATATTTCTACTTGTAGACAACTGCACTCGCTACATGTGAAATATCTACTTACTACCAAGGATCAACAATTCAAAGCTTTCAAGTAGTTCAAGGAAAAGGTGGAGACAGAAACACGAACCAAGTTAAAGATGCTAAGGACATATAAAGGAGGAGAATCCAAGTCGGCTGATTTCAACATGTATTGGAAAGACAATGGCATAACAAGAGTGTCACACCCCAACCGATGGCGGAATCATCGGGGCGCGGCACTGAGCGAAACAGATTGTTCAGAAGTTTCCACAACAACTATCATACAAATTCAGTTATACAACACGTCCCATACCGTGTCCCAAATAAATAACAAGTTATCATAGAAATCAACTAAACAAGTTAGAGCTGTTCCGACAACTCAGATTCTAATTATTACAGACTGAATTAAATATTGTTTGTTGTTTTTAAGACCCCTAAATGTGGATCCCTCTGGCTACAGGTGCCAGTGGCAAGATCTACAGACAACTATAACCCCGGATCAGGTTCGTGGACACGGGTCATAGATTGCGGGCTCCTAGAAGCTTATTATTGCCTCGCTTCCCTAGCAAGCTAACACATTAAACACCTGTCACATACATTAAAATAAAAGTCAATACATAAAATGTAAAGGTGAGTACACAAGTTTGATATAGCATATAGAGTTTGAATAGTTTACGCATAACCAAGCACGTACACAAGGGGAAACGATGCATGTAAATTATCAACGAGGAACCATCGATACCAACGACTTCGGGTTGACTGTCCGAGACAGTTCGCAATACATGATTACCACCGTAATCCATGCAAGTAATTGTCCTTAGCAACCCCCGTGTGAACGGGTGCTGAGTCCAAACTATAGTACTATGTTGCTAAAGCAGGTAGATAGCACTCCATGTGTAAACATAATAAACAGCAATCATTTAGACAAGTAGCACATGCAAATAGGTTAGCGTTCAAATAGTTTGTGTTGATTGTGATTTTGATAGTTTACGTATGTAACACCCAAAAGTGCTGAAAGCAAAAAGGGTTCGAGTATACTCACAGTGGTTGATGTGGATTGAAGGGGGCACTGAGAATAGGTTAGCCTGGATAGTTCGATAACATAACGATGAGTAACGCGGAAAAAAGTAAACAATGGACATTGGATCGAGTAGGCCATTCGATCGGACGGCTGGTTCGATCGAGTGGGCTGTTCGATTGGTTTGAAAGTCCGTTCGAACATCCCCATTCGATCGGCCGGCTGGCTCGATCGGCTGGTTCTTTCAAGTGGATTGTTTCTTCCTTTGATGAGAAGGATGTGTTTGTGTATGATGGTTTGAACTTTTGAAGTTCTTGCAGCATTACCTTTCAAGTTGGCCGATCGAACGGGCTGTTCGATCGGTTAGCCCAACCGATCGGTTAGCAGTTAAAGACTTGACACTATGTCACTCGATCGGGTGGCATGCTCGATCGGGTGACATTCCAATGTTTCGAAAAAGGTTAAGTGTTGAAGTGTAGTATCTCATGACTCGATGAGTAATGTTTACAATCGAGTGGCTCGATCGATCGAACATCACTTCGTCAATACTACACTTGTGAGTTTGTGGGCCCAGGTGCTAGTCGATCGGTTAGCCTAGTCGATCGGCTGGTGTAGTCGTTCGGTTGGGCTGTTCGATCGAACAGCCTAGCCGTTCGGCCAGCTTCTTGACTTGGTTAGCCTATCACTTAACACTTGGTTATTCCCATTACTTGGTGTGATTTAAAGATAGTTTGATTACGAGTTGAACCATAAAACCTCAGTCTTTACTTGACTCACTGATTCGGGCAGGAATCACCCAAGTCCGGTCAGTGGGCGTTTCAGGAACTAAGTTTAACGTTTAACCCGAAATCGGTAAATCTTGCGGTAGAACCCGAATCTTGAACCATGTGTTTGTTTAGAACGATTTATAAATCGGTTCAAGCTTCGTTTTCACCGGTTGAGTGTAAAAGAGTTGAAAGATAGGTGAAAACCCGTCTTTCAATCCTTTTCCACCGTGAAATGTTAAGATCTTTGGTAGATTTTTAGGTTGTTTATGTGGAAATCGGTTAGATCTAAGCTAATCATAGTGGTATGATGTCAAACTTTGATGTTCTTGAAGAACACCATGATGACATCACCCAAGAACACTTAGATCTTGGTGATTTCACGGTTGAAATCCAAGTTTTGAAAGTTAGAAATGTAGAGAATCAATAGGTGAACAAGTTCGTACAAGAATCAGAGCGAAATACTTACCGGTTTGAGAGAAATCTGAGATTTAGTGAGAAGAAGAGGCTGGTCGGTCAGAGCTTTTCCAACAGTGGAAAGTTTGACAAAGACAGCCCTATTTATAGGCTTCCAAAAGAGGAAAGGGCTTCCTGATCGAGCAGCATTCCTGATCGAGTGGGCTGCTCGATCGAACAGGCTGTTCGATCGGCTAGCCTGCTCGATCAGGTTGCCCTGTTCGATCGGGTTGTCCTGTTTTGGAGCGTTTCGCGACGATTTTCGATATTTCGATTTCGATGAATGAGGAATAGAGTAGGATAGAGTTTCTATTCAAATTACTTTTAGTCCCAACTACTATATCTAACATACAAGCATCCTTACAACCTATTATCAAAGTCGGTTCGATTGAGTTTGATTATCCTTCGAGTCTCGATTGATTTGATTGATTCACCACACACTTTAACATAAAGTAACATGCACAAGTAACACGTAGGGCACACACACACGTATAAAAGCATTAAAAGTATCCACATTGAGCTCGATTATTGATTCGATTAGCTTGATTGTTGATTGATTAGCTTTATCGCATTGTTACTTCCTACTATTCACAGTCGGTCGTCGATTCGCAGTTCGATTATCGGTCGATTAGTTTGATTATACAACACTTACTCAACATAATATGAAAATCAAAATGAAACTAAAATAAAATAATCTTTATTTATCATTAATTCCAATCACAGTCAACTCTTGACTTTGACTTTGACTTTTGGAAAACACGGGGTGTTACAAAGAGAGCTTACAACGCCGTATTCCTCACAACAAAACAAAGTAGTGGAAAGAAGGAAAGAAGGAATAGGACGATGTTGTCAACTACTCGTAGTATGATCAAGGCAATGAACATGCCACTGAATTTTTGGGGTGATACAATAAGAAATATGATATACGTATTAAACAGGATTCCAACATAAGCTTTGGTGAACAAGACCCCGTATGAAGCATTGAAAGGAAAAAAGTCGAATTTGGAACATCTAAAGATTTTTGGGATTTTTGGCTGCACAACATACGCTAAGGTACTACCACTTCAACAAAAGAAGTTAGATTATATAAGTGCACCTATGATATATTTTGGAATAGAAGACGGATCAAAGGCATACAGATTATATGATCCGACAATGAACAAGATATGTGTAAGTAGAGATGTAAAGTTCATGGAAGCTAGGTCAGCTATGGAACTGGAATAACTATATGGAAGTAACAAATTCAGGGAATCCCGAATGGACAAACTTTGTCATTCAGGAAGATGACAACCCACTAGAGTTAGAAGAAAATGCGCCAAGTAGTCATGATAGTAGCGAGTCACATTATGAAGAGTCAGGAGTAGATCAGATAGAAGAACCAGACTCCTATGTAACTCCACCATCACGTTCGTACAATAAAAAATCATCAGGAAGTTCAAGCAGATTATCATGTAGAAGTCCATCTACATCTACTTCTGAAAGTACAACGAGGAGTATTAGTTACACTCCAGTAAAAGTAAAACTGAGAAGTCTCGAAGAAGTATACGAAGAGACGGAGGAAATTCAAGTAGATCCACACAAATTACTACTTACAAAATAAGAATCAAGGAATTACAAGGAAGCATCTAGTGACAGAAAATGGATTGAAGCAATGAAGGCTGAGTTAGACTCGATAAAGTGGGTATTCAAGACTAAAAAGGATGCAAATGGAGAAGTTGTTAGATACAAAGCAAGATTGGTAACAAAAGGTTATGCTCAATAACACGAGATATACTTTGATGAAGTCTTTGCACCGGTAGCACGCATAGAGACAGTTCAACTAATGTTGGCTTTAGCAGCATATCCAGGTTGGGAGGTACATCACTTAGATGTGAAGTCTGCATTCTTACATGGAGATCTCAAGGAGGAAGTCTATGTCTCACAACCGGAAGGATTTGTAAAGCCAAGAGATGAAGGAAAGGTTTACAAACTATCATAACAACGTATCGATTAAGACAAACACCACGTGCTTGGAATACGAAGTTAGATCAAACCTTAAAGTCACTTAACTTCAAGAAGTGCGCGCACTTTAGAGCAAGTAATCTATACAAGGACAAGTAAGACTTCTACACTGATAGTCGGAGTCTACATTGATGATTTGATAGTCACTGGAACACCAAGAAAGGAGATAGATATTTTCAAGTCTCAGATGGAGAATAAGTTTGAATTGAGCGATCAAGGATTGCTAGCATACTATATGGGAATAGAAGTTATTCAGGCAGGGGGTGAGATAGCAATCAAGCAGACATGCTATATTAACAAGATACTCAAAGATGTTGATATGTTAACCTGTAACGACACAAATATTCCTATGAATCCGGGAACACAGTTAACAAAGACCGAAGAAGGAAATCTAGTAGATGCAGCGCATTACAGAAGGTTCTCTCAGGTACTTATTGCATACAAGGCCAGATCTATATTACCCAGCCAATCTGCTTAGTAGATTCATGCAAGAATCAAAGGAGCATCACTTGAAACTACTATTCCCGGGGGGGAATACGACTGAACACTCTAAACTACTATTCTTGAGGGGAATACGTTTGGATACTATTTATAAATCATGACTAGTAAACTAAACGAAACTCTATCATGGAAAATGCCCACTTACAATACCGATTAATCGCCGGCGGCGAAAGGGGTTATTAGTTGATAACGCTATTAGGTTTGACAAACCTCACACCGTGACCGGGGGGATTGGGTGTGAACTAGTAGGCCTTGCAACTTGGTCAGATGATAGACATTGACTTGGGGCACGACAACTGAACATTACCAGTTTCGGTATTTACAGTTTAGTGAGCTTACAGATGGGGTAGCTCCTCACAACATGATTATAAGTACTTTATCTAAACAACTTATATTTTTGAACTAAAAACTAGACAACTCGTGAGCTCGCCAACTTTATGTTGATACCCTACTGCATGCTTTACAGGTACACAATAACTTAGGAGCTTGCAGCTTGGGGAATTGTAGTGAGAAAGGCCCTAAGATTTTACTTCGACTTAGGCCACCAAAATGGTTCAGTCGACCCTATCGTCGCATCGACATCGATCAGCATCAGGTCCGCTGGTTGTTTTCTGAACAAAATTTTCTGCCCTTCTCTTTGTGAGTGGACATGGTTTTGGTGATAGCACTCTCGTATTGATAACGTGTTAGTGAGAATAATATTATGGATAACAACAAAGGTCTTCACTTTACAAGCGCAAATTTAGTGACCACGGCTCAAAGTTGATCACTACGCAAACTAGTGCGTAAACATACTCAGTTTAATGCGACAAATACTCCGGAACATCAGCATATACTTAACATACCTTAAATAACCTTTACATAACTTAGAAATAAGTTTTGAAGGCTTTGGTATGGCAAAAACAAGTTAATTCGCTTACAGGGACTAAACTTGACAAACTGCGAAAGTATGCCAATTTGAACTATAATGAACATTCCGGAACATGTCCATAAGTTAAACATACCATAAATATCCTTTACATAGCTTAGAAATAGGCTTTGAGGGGTTTGGTATGCTAAAATAAACTTTTGGGTCATTCAGGGACTAAAAGTGTCAAAAAGTGCACAAGTTTGCACTTTCGCGCATAACTCACGTTCTGAACACATCCGGACATCCAAAAATTTATGTAAGCATCCTTATATTATGCCTTAGTGTTTGGCATGAGAAAAATACATTCGTCGCGTCATTTGGATCGTCTTTCGCGCTTATGCGCATTCCGTCGTAATTAAGCGAACATCGCGATCGTACGGCCAAACGAACCGACATCCGGAATACTTTTGAGCATATTTCAAGTCCCCTACACTTTAACTTCATCCTAGAGCCTTGAAATGAGGTTAACGGGGCTTAAACGTGCCAAAAATGGGCCAAATTACGTGTTTCTAAAGTGCAGGGACCAAAATTGAAAATTCTGATCTGTGAACCTCAGGCGGGGCGCGTAATGATTGTCCAAATCCTTACGCGGGGCGCGTGGGACTGTCAGACCAGATTCAATGTTTCTATTCAATGCAGTTGGTCTTTCGTTCGATCAAGGGGCAATGCCCTTTCACCCAATCAAGAGCCAAGGGCCAAGTTCTGACTTACCACAATATTTTGACAAGTGTACGCACCCGATCGTGGCACGATATTCGATAAACGATCCTAACGGTTATGCTTTTCCTATAAATACCCCCCCCTTTGTTGCAAAAACCCACACAATCTGATCAAGAGCTCTAAGTTGGAACCTTTGTTTCGTACCTGAGCCATTTTGATCTAGATTAGCATTCGGGGACCCTCCGTAAGTATTCTTTCGCTCTTTTATTCGCTTTTCGAGTCCGAAAGTCAACGTTTTGTTGACTTTCTGCATTGACCAGCCTATGGTCAACACGAATTTCATGGAACTTCATAACGTGAGCATGATCACGATGGTTATAGTCCGTAGTGACTATACCTACTGATTACCACGTTATCTAGGCTCAGTGACGAGTCGTAGTTTCGGCCAAAATGTGCATTCTTGCATATTTTGTAACCAAACTACTCGTGGGTATCAAAACCGTTTGTTTTGATAACAAACCTGTTTTCTAAACTTAGTTAAGCATGTTTTAACATGCTTAGCTCGTCACTTTTAGTTTAGTGCATATATAGGGTCGTAAGGTAAGCGATCTAAACCATCGTTTATACTTTCGAACCCGACCCATTTGGTCGATCATTAGGATCCGACCAAACACATTAGGTGACCATAGCTATAACCTTCCGAGGTTATACCTTGTGGTCACGATGTTAGGCGTTTGTCACACCCCGATTTCCACGTGTATCACCGGTGGGCCCGGTGGGGGATTACCGTGACGTAGTTGGCAACAATATAGTCAAACCACACAATTATATAAATGCACAGCGGAAGCTTAAAGATAAATATATACTTCAACCTCTTGTTGTAATATCAAATGTATTACAGAAGTCGAATGTATCCACAGCGGATCAAAATAATGATAAAATATTGTTCAGTCAGATACAGCATCGAGTTTGCGAGACTATTCGTGATGCTTAGGAAGCTATTACCAGCCCATTTCGTATAGCATATACATTACAGATTATGTAAACAGGTTCCATAGCATATACATTACAGATTATGTAAGAATCGCAAAAATAGCTTTCTGTTGACTTTTTAAGCATTCGTTTGACTCGACATTTGAGCTAGTTAGAGTGGTGATCAGAGGGAACCCTTTTAGAGGTTTATTACCCACATAAATACCAACTCATAACTACTTTTGATCCGTCATAAGCCTGAGCCATTACGGATTTATTTTGAAGTCAAACCGTATTTACGACGGTTTGGTTTTTAGCTATTTACTAAGTATAAATCAAACTACAGAGGATCTAATGGACTTACAGAAGTTGAGATTTGCTTAGAGAACAGAGAAGAATGCTTGAGAGCTCTTAGAAGTGACCAGAGAAGTGTTTTGAGTTGTGATGAAAGTTATGAACACAATGTGCCTATTTATAGTCAAGGAAGGCACCTAAGATCATCACACATCACTCTACAAGTGCTCATGGATCATGGGCAGGTGTCCCTAGGTGTTAAGGGTCGAATAGGGGGCGCCCATACTTCTGGGAAACCCATTCCTATGTGTTTTGCCGCTTTAAACAGCCAACAGCCAAGTTTCTGTCGCTGGGCATCGCTTACGGACCGTATGGCTTAGGCGTTGCGGTCCGTAAGCCATAGGCGGATTTGATGCAATCATTCACCTCCTTACGGTCCGTAAGGCATACCCTTTACGGTCCGTAAGGGGTTAAAAATGGATCGTTTTAAATCTTTTAGTAATGATTAGAAAATCTTGGTAATTAATTACCTGACCTTTCGGGTTTGAAGGGGTAACTTTGTGATATGGCCCTCGATTAATTACAATTAAGGACCTCGCGCTATTTACCCGTATCGTTAAGCCCCTGGTTAATTTATTTATTATTCAGAAGGCCTTAAGTTATATTATTGACGCTTTTAACCCTTCTCATACGAATTTGATCATAACTTTCTCGTTTTAAAATGGAACTTCGCGAAATTTATATATTGCTTTCTAGTGAGTGTATTATACCGTTACAAAGCCTCGGGAGCGTTAAAGGGTCACTCAGAGGTATAATTAAACATGTTGACCCACAATTAACCCCTGTAGCTTGTAATCTCTCACTTTCTTATGCGTTTCGCTTCCGTACGATTCATGATTTATTCGTTTGAAGGTGCGAGCATCGTTTAGGGTTACTATACATAATATTTACCCTTGGTTGACATTTATAACCCTCGAATTTACATACTTTCAAGGTTCATGAAAATTAGTCCTTTATTTAATATCAATGCCACGTGTAATCAAATGACACGTGTTAACACATCATTGGACACAAAAATTCAAGGTGTTACATCCTCACCCCCTTAAAATAAATCTCGACCCGAGATTTACTCAAATAAGTAGGGGTACTTTTCTTTCATTGTGGCTTCGACTTATTCGGGACCTCTACGAGCATCCCATTTGACTTTTACAATCGGTACATGCTTTCTGCGAAGCTTTTTCACCTGTCGATCTTCAATCGACAACGGTTTCTCTACAAATTTTAAGCTCTCATCTATATGCACATCTGTGTGTGGAATCACCAATGACTCATCGGCGAAGCATTTCTTGAGATTGCAAATGTGGAACACATTGTGAATTCCATTGAGCTCTTCAGGCAAGTTCAACTTATAGGCAACTGACCCGACACGTTCAATGACCTCAAAAGGTCCTATGTATCTCGGACTCAGTTTGCCCTTCTTGCCGAAACGCATCACCCCCTTCCAAGGTGACACCTTGAGCAACACCTTTTCACCCACTTCGAAGTGAAAATCCTTACGCTTTGGATCAGCGTAGCTCTTCTGCCTATCGCGGGCAACCTTGAGACGTTCCCGAATCTGGACAATCTTGTCCGTTGTTTGGAAAACTATCTCTGGTCCCGATAATTGGACCTCTCCTACTTCCGCCCAACACACAGGCGATCTACACTTCCTACCGTATAATGCCTCGAAAGGCGCAGCCTTTATGCTGGTATGGTAGCTGTTATTGTAGGAGAATTCGATTAGGGGTAGGTTCTTATCCCAGTTACCACCTAAATCGATTGCACATGCACGAAGCATGTCTTCTAGCGTTTGGATAGTACGCTCACTTTGACCGTCCGTCTGTGGATGGTAAGCCGTACTGAAGTTCAAACGCGTGCCCAAAGATTGCTGGAAACTCTTCCAGAAATGAGACGTGTACCTAGTATCCCTGTCGGAGATAATAAACACAGGTATGCCGTGTAAGGCTAAAATCTTATCAACATAAAGTTGGGCTAACATATCGGAGCTATACGTCTCCTTGATGGGTAGGAAATGAGCTGATTTAGTCAGCCTATCGACTATGACCCATATTGTGTCGTTTCCTTTCCTGGTTTTTGGTAACTTGGTAATAAAATCCATTGTTACACATTCCCACTTCCACTCGGGAAGTTCAGGCTGTTGTAGCAAGCCAGACGGCTTTTGGTGTTCGGCTTTGACTTGAGCACAAGTCAAGCACTTTGCTACGTGGGCGGCCACAGACTTTTTCAAGCCTATCCACCAATAGTTTGCCTTTGAGTCTTGATACATTTTGTCTGCTCCAGGATGGACAGAATATTTGGAACTATGGGCTTCCTGGAGGATAACATCTCGTAGTCCTCCATAAATCGGAACCCATATCTGTCCATTTAGTCTCAAGATTCCATCCTTGCTAAGAGTCAACTGCTCCTCAGTTACTCCTAACTTTTCATTAGGATAATTAGCTTCTAACACAGCCTCTCGCTGTGCAGCTAATATCCTTTCAATTAAATTGTTCTTGACCTCAATGCTCTTGGCATTGATTCGAATAGGTTTTACCCTTTCTTTTCTGCTCAGGGCATCAGCGACTACATTCGCTTTACCGGGATGGTACCTGATCTCACAATCATAGTCATTCAAGGTTTCCATCCAACGGCGCTGCCTCATGTTCAAGTCTTTCTGGTTGAACAGGTGCTGGAGGCTTTTGTGATCAGAATAAATCACAAATTTAATACCATAAAGGTAATGCCTCCACAATTTCAGTGCACATACAACGGCACCCAATTCCAAGTCGTGGGTGGTGTAATTCTTTTCGTGCACCTTTAATTGCCTTGACGCATAGGCGATCACCTTGCCTTTCTGCATAAGCACACACCCCATGCCTGTGTGTGATGCATCGCAGTAAACTACGAATTCATCTGTACCTTCCGGTAATGTCAACACAGGTGCGTTGCTTATCTTCTGTTTCAGGATTTCGAAGGACTCTTGCTGCTTTGGGCCCCAAATGAACTTTTCTTTCTTCTTGGTCAGGGAAGTCAAGGGCGCAGCAATCCTCGAAAAATTCTCAATAAATCTCCTGTAGTATCCCGCCAATCCCAGGAAACTACGAATTTCGATAGGCGTCTTTGGCTCTTTCCAGTTCATGACTGCCTCTACCTTAGCGGGATCCACCTGGATACCACGCTCACTCACAACGTGACCCAAAAACTGGACTTCTCGTAGCTAGAATTCACATTTCGAGAATTTGGCGTAGAGTTTCTCACGCTGTAGTAATTCGAGAATGCAACGGAGGTGCTTCTCGTGGTTAGCTTGGCTTTTGGAATATATAAGAATATCGTCGATGAAGACGATGACAAATTTGTCCAAGTACGGCTTGCAGACGCGATTCATGAGATCCATGAACGCAGCCGGTGCATTTGTGAGCCCAAAAGGCATCACTAGGAACTCGTAGTGACCATAGCGAGTCCTAAATGTTGTCTTATGTACATCTTCATCTCTGACCCTTAGCTGATGATAGCCCGACCTCAAGTCGATCTTCGAGAAATAGCTTGCTCCTTGCAGCTGGTCGAATAGATCGTCGATCCTTGGCAAAGGATATCTATTCTTTATGGTAACTTTGTTTAGCTCACGATAATTGATGCACAAACGCATCGATCCGTCCTTCTTCTTTACAAATAGGACAGGTGCTCCCCAGGGAGACGAACTAGGTCTGATAAAACCTTTTGCCAACAGTTCATCGAACTAGGTCCTCAATTCCTTCATTTCCGTCGGAGCTAGTCTGTAAGGTGCTCTAGCTATGGGAGCTGCTCCAGGAATGATATCTATTCTGAATTCCACCTGTCTATCTGGTGGTAAACCAGGTAGTTCTTCGGGGAAAACCTCGGGGTATTCAGAAATAACAGAAAGATCCTCTATCTTCGGCTTAGGCTCTTCAATTATCACCTGAGCCATGTAAATGACACAGCCTCTGTTTAAACACCTTGAAGCTTTGAGCATAGATACATCTTTGGGCAATCCATACTGCGTGTCTCCTCGAATGGTAAGCGATTCACCGCTCGGAGTCTTTAGCACTATATACCTTTTGCCGCAAATGATCTGGGCCTGATTACGGGATAACCAGTCCATGCCTAGAACTATGTCGAAACCCGCTAGTTTGAAGGGAAGTAGAGATAGGGGAAAAGAATGGTTCTTAATGGACATTTCACATCCCTCTAGAACAGTGGAGACGGTTTCTATCGTGCCGTCTGCTAACTCTACCTCGTATTTCACATCTAGGGTTTTGATAGGCATATTCAATAGTTTGCAAAATTTTTGGTCTACAAAGGACTTATCAGCGCCAGAATCGAAAAGTACTCTTGCAAATATATTATTTACGAGAAAATTACCTGTAAGCACATTGTCGTTCTGTACTGCCTCCTTTGCATCCATGCGGAAGACTCTCGCATTCGTCTTCTTGGTTTCCTCCACCTTTCTGGCGTTCTTAGGGCAGTTGCTCTTGATATGCCCCTTTTCATTGCAACCGTAGCAGGTTGCGTCCTTGATTTTCTTGCAATCCACAGTCTTATGGTCCTTGGACTTGCATAGTCCACAGGCAAAAGTCTTTGCTTGCGACTGTGAATTCGACCCAAACCTACATTTCCCGGAGTGGGGTTTCTGGCAGATTTTGCATCTGGGCCTTTCTCCAGCTTGCCCATCTTTCTTTGTTTCAGCTCCTCTCTTGCCATCCCCGTTTCCATGGTGCTTCTTTCCAGATCTCCGTGAGGTATCATCCTCACGTTTCCTCTTTTCTGCCTCCTTGCTCTTTAGCGTCCTCAGACGGACGGCATCTAAAGTGAGAGACAAGGAGAGGTCAGTGACTGACCTAAAGGTCGTCGGCCGAGAGGCCTTCACGCTAGCCTTTATCGCAGGCTCTAAGCCCCCAATGAAACGGGCGATTCTTCGGGATTATGGTGTCACAAGGTACGGAACCAGGCGAGACATCGTATTGAAGCTCGTCAAATAGGCCTGGCAGTCCAGGTTTGTCATCACCAGTGACACAAAATCAGACTCGATCTTCTCAACCTCATGCTGAGGGCAGTAGTTTTCTTTAATGAGAGCAATAAATTCCTCCCATGTCATCTTGTATAGAGCAGACTTACCTGATGCTTGCACCAACGCTCTCCACCATGCCAGGGCCTCGCCCTTAAACGACTGGGACACAAACTTCACCACATCCTTCTCCGCACACCCGCTGATGTCCACAATAGTGTCCATCTCATCTAGCCAGGTGATACAATCAACAGCACCCTTCTCCCCTGTGAATTCCCGGGGCTTACAAGACACGAAGTACTTGTAGGTGCAACCCTTGGCACCGGATGCATCAGTATACTCGCGATCGTGAGAATACTGTTCTCAGCTGACGAGTGATTATCGTCATCCTTCTTGGGTTTGGAGAGTGGTTTGGATTGTGACTTTGGTTTGGAGAGTGGTTTAGATACAGATCTGCTATGAGACTCGGTGTATTGACGATCAAGAGCTGCCTGAACAACATTGTCAATCAGAGCCTTTAGCTGTGCGCCGGTCAGATGCACATGCGCATTATCGTAGTCATCTTCGTTTGTATGGCTGTTTTCTCCGTTGGGATCCGCCATTGTAACTTGAATCTGTTACAGAAGATAACAAAACTTTATTTAGAACCTTATTATGGAATTGTCTTTTATGACAATTCGTGAACCATGGTACAGAGACCATATCTGGTTAACTTATTACTCACTTAGTCTTAGGATTTGAATATATCCTATTTTAGCTATAACAATAATATTGGCGGCACAAAGCCTAATCATGAGGATGTTTTATAATATTAGCCGAGATTTCAGAGAATCAAAGGCACAGAGATTTGAACCGTAGTTCTTTCATCCCTTCTGACAGGGAGTCATAGACCACCACTGTCTTTTGTCTTTATAAGACAATTATTATGGCCCATAGGCACTACACCACTAATGGATGTTTTAATAAGGTTGGCCCGTAGGCACTACATCACTAATGGATGTTTAACAAGATTGGCCCGTAGGCACTATATCGCTAATGGATGTTGAATAATTTGATCACCTTTATTGGTGATTTTAACCCATGATTTATAAATCATTTAGTTGGGTTTTGAAATCCTTTAAAGGATTATTGTATAAGAATGACGTGTGTGATTTTAGCGAATCACATTTGCCATGATCGTCAACATGCTTACAGAGGTTAACAGGGAATTTGAATCTTTTAATTAGGTCGTACCATCTTGACCGGATCTTAAAAGACACCAGGCTAGGTTTCACCCTTAAGATTCTTTATTTAGGCAGATCAAATTAAAAGGAATGATTTGGATTTATTTCATATATATTAAAACAAAACTCATAACATACATTCCCTAGTTTCAAATATTGTCACATATTGCCCTAAACGGGTCTTTAAACAGTACATACCTTTATAAAGGTTTAATAAAAGATAGGTCCATACAGGGACTAGTACACGACATGTGTCCTTGTAGGATTAAAATACGATAAGTGTCCACGCAGGGACTTATTTGAAAATAGAAATTACAGTAGTACAGCTATTAAGGGCTAGTGGTCACGTTTCTTCTTTTTGCCCTTTAATAGGTTTGCCAAGCCCTTGAGAAATCCTCGGTGGCTCTTTTTCTCTTCCTCAAACTCTCTCTCTCCACACGATCTAATCGTTGGAGTATCTCTTCCTGCTCAGGAGCAGAGAAACGTGGTTGAGGTGCTGGTTGCGGAACTGGAGGTCTAGGTGGAGCTGGATACCCATGAGCTGAGTAATCCGGTATCCCTCGGTTTCCGTCTGGATAGCGGGCATTATACCTTGCCGCTACCACATATGGGCCGCGCTCATAATTGTAATTGTAATGAGCTTGCGACGTTGGCTCAAACGGGTTATATGCCGTTGCGTACGGAGGTAATGGGCGGTCATCCCCAAATGGTGGCGAAGATGGCGCAACTGGTGCGGAGTTCGCCTCTTGAACTGGGCTTGAAGGCCCTTCCTCCGGTACTGATGGATAGTGGCTCCCGCTTGAGTGGCGAGGGGTGCTGAAGTGAAATTCCCCTCCACGGGTAGACATCCGTGCGCCTGATCTTCTACGCCTTGGCGGATCTGGCATTACTGGCTGAGTTGGTGGGGGAGGCGGTGGCGTCACTGCCTCGAAGTGCGGATCCTCGGAGGGATCTCGCGGATGCTGCTGCTGCTGCTTCTGCTGCGATGCTTGTTGAGATGGTGTATAATACCACTCATGTTGATCAAATAAGGCCATGAAGCTATCTGGGCCCTGGTAAGGTGGCCCATGATATGAAGATCCGTCAGAGATCTCAATCGGGTGCGTGGGCGTACCACGAGCTGGTTCTGTAGGATCCGTGTCTTCGTCCATGTGATCTTCCAAGAAGTGATCTTGTGGCCCTAGCGGAACAAATCCAGCAGGTTCCTGTATGTAGTCATCCGGATTAAACTGACCTCGGAAGTATGGGGTAGGATCGCCAAAGGCACGGTGAGACACCGAGCGCTGTAGAGGTATGAAGGATGGCTGGGGGGTTGTTTGGATCATTTTCGGAATCTGGTCCGAAAGAGTGACGATAAGATGGCGTCGAACTGTGAGAAGTCGAATGCCTTGTTGGCTCGAAAAGATCTCTTCGTCGTTGTGGCTCTTCGCTCCTTGTCATCGAAGGAGGTCGTGTACCTGACGGTCCAGCTTCATGATCGTTGCGAGTAACGATCTCTCCTCGGCCTCTTCTTCCCCTTCCTCGTCCTCGGAAGATTACAGGTGGCATTTTCCTGCTTCAAAACTTATTAAAAATCATAATGAAATAAAGACAAAAAGGAGTATTAATCCGAATTTGTCCTAAGTTATTGTCTAGACTCAAGTATGTGCAATTGTGTCACTGAGATTAAACACAATAGGATAGTGTTTAATTCACTCAATGTTGGCTCTGATACCAACCTGTCACACCCCGATTTCCACGTGTATCACCGATGGGCCCGGTGGGGGATTACCGTGACGTAGTTGGCAACAATATAGTCAAACCACACAATTATATAAATGCACAGCGGAAGCTTAAAGATAAATATATACTTCAACCTCTGGTTGTAATATCAAATGTATTACAGAAGTCGAATGTATCCACAGCGGATCAAAATAATGATAAAATATTGTTCAGTCAGATACAGCATCGAGTTTACGAGACTATTCGTGATGCTTAAGAAGCTATTACTAGCCCATTTCGTATAGTACCTGCACTTAATCTTTTGGGGAAAAATACGTCAGTTTACACTGGTAAATACGTTCAACTGACACATTTGAAAATGTTTATAAAAATTGATTTGAATGCACAAGGCACAAATTCTTTAATAACTTGGGAAAATTATTAAAATCTTGTGAACGTATTACATGTCCTTTTATGCGTTCAGTAGCCCGGGATCCTGTCCGGGTTAAAGATTAATAGACACACCACATTGCGTAAAACCGTAGTATAAAAACCAACGGCTACGTCTTTTAAATAATAATGTCGACATAATATACCGGGTGTACGCCTACACCGGGATGTCGAGGTCGTGGCCATTTCGTAAAATGATGCCAAGGATATCCGGGACAACAGTCATTAACCCCCCCCCAAAGGCTTTTAAGAAACAAAACTGTTTAAATGAGCCGATCACATTATTCAATTAACCACCTAAGCGATGGAAGATATGATGCTCAATCAAGCGGTAAATATTATACCGTATCCCAAGCCCGTATAGGGAAAATAAGTTAAAAGTATTTACCTTTGCAAGTATATTCCTTAATTTGATTAAATCACCGATAGCTTTTACTGGGGCTCCTATTCCGGAACGAAGGTTTTAATTAACCTATTAGAATCCTAACGAGTCTTTATATTGGCCGTAGCCTAGACCGGTTGGTTCCGAAATGAGAATACGGTTTAATCGCGCGAAAAGGCGAAAACCGAGAACGGAGTGTGATTCTGACCCAACAAGTTCAGAGACTTGTTTTATATGGGTTTAAGGTTCACACTCTGGATTTTGGTGTCCAAATAATATAATTTGACCCGTATCGGCTAATTTAGGAAAACTAGTTTCATAAGCCGAACCGTGTGCGCAATAGGCGAAACGGTTAACCATGAGAGTCCTACGCTTATTTCCTAAGTCAATATGCCTTAAAGAGGTTGTGGTATCAGTAGGATACCTTCCGTGATGCCCGTAACGAGTTTTAGTTAATATATCGCCCCGTAGGGGTTTTTCGGTCATTTTAAAGACTTTTAAAGAGCTTTTCGAGTTCTACAGGAAATCTGAGTTTCCTGAACAGTTTATAAAGTCTAAAATACTTTATTTATTATTTAAAATCAGTAGCAACTGGAATCGGGTTCAAAAGACCTTGTAGAACTCAAGTTTTGGCCGAAAAGGGCATATTCGGTATTTACCGAACCGTAGCCATAACCGCAGGTTATGAGCAAGGGAAAAATTATTAAAAACCTTTAAAATTCCTAAAATATTATTTTATAACAGTGGGTAAAAGTTTTGGTGACGAAATCTTGGTTTAGATAGGCGTTATGCTAATTGCGCCGTTTATTACAAAAGTTTCTTATAATGCGCCATTTAGCATAACTCTCAGTCTAGACCTCGGATTGACGTGAAACTTTAAGGACATGCTTATAATTTAGTAAGCAAGGTTATGGTCCATTCACGTGTCCGAAATACTCGTTTTGTTTTAAAAAGGCCGTTACGGTCAACTTTTAGGCGATTAACGGAAATGCGTACAAGACTCGGACAACAATGAACCGGTCACAGAGGGTTATACCATCATGTAACCTGGTCCTAAGAGAGTCCTAAGGCATATCTATACCTCACTAAAACGGGTCAGAACTGAAGTCAAAGCAAAAGTCAAACTTTTGCGACATTCGGCTCCAAACCGGGTCAATATAGCAAATGGTCGATTCAAACGAGCGCAAACAAGTTTATATACTTAATATCATGTTTTATGAGTGTCTAAACAGGTTCCATAGCATATACATTACAGATTATGTAAGAATCGCAAAAATAGCTTTCTGTTGACTTTTTAAGCATTCGTTTGACTCGACATTTGAGCTAGTTAGAGTGGTGATCAGAGGGAACCCTTTTAGAGGTTTATTACCCACATAAATACCAACTCATAACTACTTTTGATCCGTCATAAGCCTGAGCCATTACGGATTTATTTTGAAGTCAAACCGTATTTACGACGGTTTGGTTTTTAGCTATTTACTAAGTATAAATCAAACTACAGAGGATCTAATGGACTTACAGAAGTTGAGACTTGCTTAGAGGACAGAGAAGAATGCTTGAGAGCTCTTAGAAGTGACCAGAGAAGTGTTTTGAGTTGGGATGAAAGTTATGAACACAATGTGCCTATTTATAGTCAAGGAAGGCACCTAAGATCATCACACATCACTCTACAAGTGCTCATGGATCATGGGCAGGTGTCCCTAGGTGTTAAGGGTCGAATAGGGGGCGCCCATACTTCTGGGAAACCCATTCCTATGTGTTTTGCCGCTTTAAACAGCCAACAGCCAAGTTTCTGTCGCTGGGCATCGCTTACGGACCGTATGGCTTAGGCCTTGCGGTCCGTAAGCCATAGGCGGATTTGATGCAATCATTCACCTCCTTACGGTCCGTAAGGCATACCCTTTACGGTCCGTAAGGGGTTAAAAATGGATCTTTTTAAATCTTTTAGTAATGATTAGAAAATCTTGGTAATTAATTACCTGACCTTTCGGGTTTGAAGGGGTAACTTTGCGATATGGCCCTCGATTAATTACAATTAAGGACCTCGCGCTATTTACCCGTATCGTTAAGCCCCTGGTTAATTTATTTATTATTCAAAAGGCCTTAAGTTATATTATTGACGCTTTTAACCCTTCTCATACGAATTTGATCATAACTTTCTCGTTTTAAAACGGAACTTCGCGAAATTTATATATTGCTTTCTAGTGAGTGTATTATACCGTTACAAAGCCTCGGGAGCGTTAAAGGGTCACTCAGAGGTATAATTAAACATGTTGACACAATTAACCCCTGTAGCTTGTAATCTCTCACTTTCTTATGCGTTTCGCTTCCGTACGATTCATGATTTATTCGTTTGAAGGTGCGAGCATCGTTTAGGGTTACTATATAGAATATTTACCCTTGGTTGACATTTATAACCCTCGAATTTACATACTTTCAAGGTTCATCAAAATTAGTCCTTTATTTAATATCAATGCCACGTTTAATCAAATGAAACGTGTTAACACATCATTGGACACAAAAATTCGAGGTGTTACAGCGTTCCAGACGCGTTCTACGCGAACGACGCGTAAGGTAGCATAAGCTACCTTAACAAGTCGTAATGGGTCACAAGCACTTAGGCTAAGTTTCATTTTAGTATGTAGGCTTTATTAAACCATATTACACGAGTCTCCATACTCGTTTGGTTTACGAACCCGCGTACTATCCAATCCTTCCGATTTGGTCAGGTATATTAACATAGCTACCTATTAGGTGCCGTTTGATATCCCGTGATCTTTAGCATTATCTGGTTATTATACAAGGAATTCAAAGCAATCTCAGGTGAGTACATTGAACCCCTCTTTTACTGTTTTCCAAACTGTTTTGGGGTGAAACACATGTGCCTACTTGTTACTTTCATGCTTTCCCGTTTTTCACATCATATACTTGCTATGTTCATTAGTACATTTATAGTACATGATTTTCAATACACTTCCTGCTACGTATGCCCATTGTGTGCATACTTAGTACATTACCTTACAATACATTTCATACTACGTACGCCCATTGTGTGCATACTCAGTACATCACTTTACAATACATTTCATACTACGTACGTCCATTGTGTGCATACTTAGTACATTGTTTCTCATTTTATTTCTGTTGCATATGCTCATCCAGCATATGAACACGTTATACTACATTTTGAACCGTTGTAACCGTTTGACTATGTGAACCGTCTTAAACCTTTGATTATATGAACCGTTCGTAACCTTTGAACCGTGTGAACCAGTTGTATCCGTTGACATGATTTATAGTTGACAATAGACATTTGACTATACATAAACATTTCTACCGTTGTTAAACATTTCATCTTGATGGTTTGGTTTGAGTAAGTGATTAAGTAACGAGGCGTGTGTAATATGATACAAGCATGGTGGATACGCCGCTAGTACTTCCTATATATAAGTGTTTGTATGGTATTACATATCGTAGCGTTATTTGCATCATTTCAGTTTGAGACATATGACATTTTATACAAATAATACACTTTTCACGAGACATTGTTTTACAAACGACTTATCTTATACAAACTCATTTTACATGGTTATCCGTTTAATCATACAGTGTTCTCTTATTTATACATATCATTTGATCTTACCGTTTTTCAAATGATTTACAAGACAAAGCAAAATATGAGGTTCATGACTAAACATTTTCTTAAACATAAGTCATGAATTCCGTTTTCACAAAACCAATGTATCTCACAGGCATTTTTATGCTGACATACCTATTTCACATGTGTTTTCAGGAGCCGATGCATAGTACTTATCAAGACATACATAGGCGGACTTGTGCCTTAGTAACTTAAAACGAGACAAGAACTAGTTAGTTTATGTTATGTGTTCTTTGGTTCTTGTTTAAAGCAATGTAAACTTTCATGTTTGATTAATAAAACGAAACTTCAATTGCCATGGATTTGAAACAATTGATTCTGTTACAACACTCCCCGATGTTTCCGCCACGATTTGTATGTTCTTCGTGGTCGGGGTGTGACATCCGGCTTCGCATAGCCGTAAAACAAACGATCATACAAGTTGACAACCACGTCGGTGGCAAACGCCAACTACCAACAAACACACAATCGTAAATTACAGTAAAAAACAGCTGTAAAGATATAGAGCCAAGGACATCAAGTACACCTTTTGCCTGCCATGTCAGTATGTGTCTCCCACTAAAAGATGTATATGCACTAATGGTTTGTATTATGTGAAGCATGTATTGTACTATTGCCATAGCAAATTCTACTTTTAAAAGGCTGGTACACCTTTACAGCTAGCAAACCCTCTTTTTATTTTTAATAAAAATTAATTTGATGTTCATACGTATGCATCATATAGACATCAAGTTCCCCTGACTGTTTGTTCAGCTAACATACATTGGAGAGAATACTCCCTCTGCTGTTTAATATCGTAAAAGAAGTAAATAAAGAGGTGGAAAATCATTTCTAGGTTTGGATTTTCATACCCAAAAAGGGGGCTTAACCAAAGAAACCCCAGATTTTTGGTTTTTAACCGAATATTGTGTGCAAAATCCGATCTGAAAGTTGTCAACTCTTCTATAGTTTGAATGAGTACATTTATGGAGTTTCTTGATTCGAAAATCAAGAGTGGGGCTCCAAGAACACTGAAGATTGACATGAAGAAAACACAAAAACACACAGAGGTCCACCCATAATATCATTCCACCTCATAGTCTGGAGGTTTAGATTTAATAAACGATGTTACGGGGTTTTCTTAAACGAAAATTGTAAATGGAGATTAGTAAATACAGATCTGAAAGATGAATGGTCCATTGGTCTCCGTCGATTGTTTGAAAGATGGTTTCTTTTAATAAGAAAAAAATAATTGTCTTGTTTTATTTGTATATAGAATTCTTTTTCTGTGCAAAATTATAACACATTCCAAGAAAAAGAAAAAGAAAATGTGCATTATAGATATTTTTGTCATTGTGATACCTGAAAAAGTGACACTTCTTAAAGAAGACACTCATTAAAGCATTTTTGTTTTCGAGATAGGGGTATAAATAAATTGGAGAGAAAAACAAATATAGATCTCAGATCTATAACATGTGTGTATTTAACTCAAAAAGATAAATTTTTTGAACCTCCATCTCCATCGTACAGATCAATGAAATGTTTGTCAATAAATTTCTTTTTAAGTGACACTTCTTAAAGAAGACACTCATTAAAGCATTTTTGTTTTCGAGATAGGGGTATAAATAAATTGGAGAGAAAAACAAATATAGATCTCAGATCTATAACATGTGTGTATTTAACTCAAAAAGATAAATTTTTTGAACCTCCATCTCCATCGAACAGATCAATGAAATGTTTGTCAATAAATTTCTTTTTGAGATCTAATAGGACAAATCTAAAAGTTGAACCAGGAAAGCCTGTGTGAAGAACGCAGATCTAGAAGCCGGGTAGAGAAAAAACAAGGTGTGATTTTTTGGATCTAGATTTAGATTCGGTGGGTGCCAATGTTGAAACACTGAATCACCGTCGGGATGATTGGATCGATTTTTTTGAGAGGATGGAGAATCACATCTTGCTCTTCCTCTTGAACCTAGATCTGCAATGGAGAAAAGAGAAACATGGGGATGTAAAGATGGCCGGTAAGAGAAGAATCTCTTATTTCCAGCAACAAAAGTGTGGCGGCTCCATATCGTGTGCCCTAATAATGTGGTGAACACCTCTTTATATAGGAGATATGGGCCTCCCCTAACCTCAATGGGTCAGGCCCAGTTAGGGGTTATCTCTACAAGCCCACAACCTAGTGTTGTGTAAACTACAATGCGCTAGACTTCACGGATTAGTACGCAATAATAATAAATATTATAATAAAAGGAGATAAGTAACGGATATGTCCGGTCGTTCGGGTTAGGTCTAATACCATACCCCATCAATAGAAGATCAAACCGTTTTACTATCTAAACACATGATCGTAAACTAAAGTAAACGAAATAGAAGATCAGATGATTTTATTATTATCTAAACACATAATCGTAAATTAAAGTAAAGGACATAGAAGATCAGATGATTTTATTATTATCTAAACACATAATCATACATTAAAGTAAACGAAATAGAATATCAGATAAAGGACATAGAAGATCAGATGATTTTATTATTATCTAAACACATAATCATAAATTAAAGTGAACGGAATAGAAAATCAGATGATTTTATTATATATGTAAAAACAAGTTAAGATCAAAGTCCCTAAGCAAATGAGGTGATTAGTGTTGATAAATGATTTCATGAAATGTTAGTTTGGACATGTCTCGTTTGTTGTTATTTTAATTTCTACAAATTATGCATCGAAAACGCTTTTTTATGTTTTAATTTCATGTTGCGTTTACAGCTTGATTTCAATTTTTATTGTAACCTAATCATCCATATATGATGATGAAAACATAGTTGGTCATAGAGGTGTACAAAAAAACCGGTTTTAGAACCGAAACCGGCTTTTTTTAACCGGTTTTTTTATAACCGAACCGCCGATTTATGACCGATTACTACTCTTGATTTGAAAAACCGGTTAAAACCCGGTTTTTTTTGGCAAAAAAAAGGTTAAAAACCGGTCCCAACCGGTTACACCGGTTATTGTTTTGGACTTGAAAAACCGGTTAGTAACCGAAACCGGTAATAAAAAAAACCGATTTTCATTTTAGGTGAAAAAACCGGTCCGGTTAATAACCGAAACTGGCTTTTGAAAAAAAACCGATTTGTACACCTCTAGGTGGTCACCACGCAGCTAAACCCCCAACCCAACCCATATGGGTAACATAGTTCGTGGGCTAATATCCAGTCCAATAAGTTGGGCTAAATTGGTAACGAAATAGTTTGAGTTGTTGGACCAATAAATAGTTTGGGCTACAACTTAAAAAAACACAAGAACTCAAATGGGTTTTGTGCCTTGGCTTAATGGGCTGATATGAATCAATTAGGAGGTCACGAAAGTTTAGTAGTCTGTTTGGTATGGGGTAATGGAATGGATGAAGGAATGGAATGGACGAGGTAATGGAATGGACGAGTGAATGCAATGGACCATTACCATTCCATGTCTTGTTTGGTTACCATGTGTGAATGAAATGAATTATTATTGTGTATTGTTCGGTAGGCAAGAAAAACAGAGTAATAAAATAAGTGGTGAGTGGTGGTGCTGGTGGTCAATGGTAGTAATTGTGGGTGGTTATAGGTGGCGGTGGTGGGTGTTGGCGGCGGCGATGGGTGGTGGTGGCGACAAGTGGCGGTGCGGCGGTGACGACGAGTGGTGGTGGCAGCAAGGTGGTTGTTGGTGGTGGTGGCGGCAAGATGGCTGTTGGTGGTGGTGGTGGGTGGCAGCAGAGGTGGCGTTGGGTGGCGGCGGCGACGGCGATTGGTGGTGACGGTGGTGGTGGCATCGACGATGGTGGTGGGCGATGGCGGCTAGTGGCGTTGGCGGTTGGTCACGGTTGTGGGTGATAACGGTGGCGAGTGGGTGGCGGTGGCGGCGGTGGCTGTCGGGGTAAGGTGGTGGCAGGTGGCGGCGATGGCCTCGGTGGTGGGTGGTGGTGGTGGTGGGTTTTGGCGAAGGTGGTGGGTTTGTGGTGTTGTTGATGAATGGTGCAAGAGGTGATGGAATGGAAAAAAAACATGGGGGGTGAAAGGAATGATTTTGAAGGAATGGAATGCCTTTTGGAATGAGTGATTCCATTCCATTGACCAACCAAACATCCTTTTCTTCATTCCCTCGTAATCATCCATTCCATTCCATCTCTCATTCCCGCGTACCAAACACTACCTATGAGAAATTTTGAGCTGGAAATTAAAGTTTGTATTTGTGATTGGCTAGGAAGAAGTGGGCCAAGCATTCGTTTACAAAGGAGTAAAAGGGTTATTATTGAAATAAACAAGAGAGAAAAGAGAACCAATTCATACATCTCTATTAATCTAATGCATAAACACATATATACTATGAATATTATTATATATGTTTGTAACGAAAAAAGAAAATGTTAAATCCGTAAATTAGAAGTATTGTCGATCAATTTAAACTACTACAATCCTAAGATGCTTACGTCAGAATCCAATAGTGAGGCCCGTTCATTGGGCAAAATGGGGGTCAGCTGTAACAGTGCCAGGCAGCTGCCTGGCTCTCCCCTATTGGTCCAACAAATTTACGGTTTTATCCCGATTTAAAATTACGATTTTGCCATCAGTTCAAATTTATGTTTTCGCCCCCGCTTAAAAATAAATTTACGTTTTTGCTCCCAGCTAAATATTTCAATTTTACCCCCGGTTAAAAATTACGATTTTTACCCGTTTCAATTTACAGTTTTGCGATTAGTTTTTTTTCCCTTAAAATTACGATTTTGCCATCATGTCAAAGTTATGTTTTTGCCCACGCTTAAAAATAAATTTACGCTTTTGCTCCCGGCTAAAAATTCTAATTTTGCCATCGGCTCAAATTTACGATTTTGCTCCGTATAAATTTATACTTTCGCCATTAGTTTTTTTTTCTCACAACCAGGTTACGATTTTTCCATCAACTTAAATTTACATTTTGCCCATCGTTTTTGTTTTATTTCCTGGTGACATTACAGGTTTGCCCCCAGTGCAAAATTACAGTCGTGCCGGCAACTTCCTGACACTCGCCCGTGGGTCCATTTAGTTTACGATTTATCCCTGAATTAAAATTATGATTTGGCCCTCGGTTAAAAGTTACGTTTTTCCCATCGTTTTAGTTGTTCACCAAAACTATAAAATGTTTTTTTAATTGTTTTACTCGATTTAATTTCTTCCCGTGTTAAAGAGTTGCCTAACATTGGCTCATTAGTCCTGAGAAATTACAGTTTTGCTCTGAGCCCAAAAATACGGTCTTATCATCGTTTTTTTTTCACCTAGCAAAATTGTAGTAGTCTTTTTTTAATTGGTTGCGAATTATTCGGCCATCGCCCCGCAACGCGGGCGGGCATCTACTAGTTATACATTATTATACATATTAAACGAAAGTCGTCATGAACAGTGCTGAAATTTGATTTTAATTAAATTATAATTATAAATAGTCAATGACTTCTAACTTAATTTGTAGGAGTATATGGGTTCTTTTTTAAGACTCAAGTTTAATTTCAACTTTGTATAAAAAAAAGAGTGAGGTATTGGTGGGCAGTGATAGGAGACTTCGAGAAAACTGGGTTCGCTCCTTGAGCCAAATGGGTTTTACCGGCAATTCACCATCGTGCCGACGGACGTGTGGATTACCCTTCAAATTTGAGTTTAATTAATTTATAAATAGCTAATGACCTCTAGCTCAAGTGGTAGGAGAATTTGGGTTCTTCTTTGAAAACTCAAGTTCAATTTCCACTTGGTGCAAAAAAGAGTGAGGCATTGGTAGGTAGTGATAGGAGACCCAGGGAAACATGGGTTCGATCCTTGAGCCAAACGGGTTTTACCGGTAATTCACCATCGTGCCTACGCCGGGTGGATTACCGGGTTTTCCCCGAAATTGGTGGTGGACAACTCGGGTTACTCTCGGAGTACTCTGTTTGTCCAGTGGGTACCCCGAGAGTGCTCAGGATTTGATTTGTTAGCTGTTAAAAAAATTAAATTATGAATAAGTCTTTATGAAACCATTATATTGTAAACAAGTCTTTATGAAATCATTATAGGGTTGGACCGCTTTGGTCAAACACTATTTATTTAAAAAATTGAACCTTTCAAACGTAAAAAGATATATGAGATTTACCATCAATACAATATTTATAAGATAACTAACGTAAAATGGTTTCTAAATATTTAGTTCTTCTATTTAAAATAAAAACAAACTCATATTTTTTGGTTTCCGGTTTTGATAATATTTATATAACTTCTTCTGCGAAAAGAAATCTGTTATCTACACCGATACCATAATTAACCAAAGCAATACCATCCAAATAAATGTTTTTATGGTTTCAGTTGATATAAAACAGGTGTAGATTGTTATACTGAGTGCATCTATCATATGGGTACTGTATCGAGCCGAACCGATATCAGTCAAATACCAATGGTAACATAACGCCGCAACGCGGCGGGCATATTATCACGGCCCCCGCGCCCGGTTTGACCCGGTCCAGGAGTCGCGGGATAGGAAACCTGCGGTAGTCATGTTTACAGCGGAAGTCTTAGCAGGATCGTTTTAAACTTTGAAAATGCCCGAGTATTATTTATTTATATTTCGGGAAAAACCCCGTAAATTTCATCATTTCGTTATTTTACAACCATGTTTATTTATTTATATGAGCCACTACTTCAAGCTTGATGGTGCTCCGTAGCACGTGTACTGAATTCACAGTATGTCACCTGAAACATGTTGTAAAAAGGTTTTGTCAGCGGGGAAATACTGAGTGAATCATTCAGTTTTGCTAAAACGACACATAGTTATTAATTACAGCATAAGAGCGATTACGATGGCAGTATCTTATTTTATATCTGGTCTTGCCACCCGTGTGACGGTCATACCACTATTGGGTCCAGTCACCCAATTAGTGACGTTTTGTCACTGTTAGGTCTTGTAGCCTAACCCCTGTTAGGGCTTATTGCCTAACCGTGAGAAATTAGTAATGTGCACAATACCCCACTAACCAGCGATCAAGATAACCACGACTTAATCCCTGTAATTATAACACTTTGAAAATAATTTGGAGTATTGTAAAACAGTTTGATAAAAAAAGAAGAATGACTCACAAACTGTGAGAAAAGAGTTTATAAAAGAGGAATGACTCACTTTGCAGATTTAACGGGCAAGATATAAGCCTACTGATTAGCCTTGATTATCCTAATTCAAATAATAATGCACACACGCAAACGGGTTAGTGATCAATACAGCAGTCACGATAACTCACGAGATCAAATTCTCACAATGAACGACAAAGTGCAATACTTAAACTCATTCATCGAATTAACGACGAACGACAAAGTATAATACTTCAACTCATTCATCGAATTAACGACGAACGACAAAGTATAACCCTATGTGGGCGGCACTTAGACATTCTTTGGATATATTGATCTTGGAAACTGAATCGTAATAGCGATCGAGAAATTACCCTGATTGCGGCAGCACCTCGTGATCGTGTGTGTGTGTTGTGGACTGTAACAGCTTATAATCGTCGTACACAGAGAATTTGTGCGACGTTTTAACATCTTCAGGTGAATGCCAATGTCGGCTATTTATAGCCAAAATTTCGCCTTGCTTACGGACCGTAAGACATAACCCTTGCGGTCCGTAAGGGAAATGGCTTTGCTTACGGACCGTATGACTATTTCCTTACGGTCCGTAAAGGACACCTATTTATCATATGTCGGCCACGGTTGGGACTAGGCTTGCTGAGTCAAAATTTTGGTCCAATTAGAATTAAACAACGTTTAATTTAGATAAACGTTCAACTAGGGCTTGCCCCCCTTGAGTTTTAGGGGCCCTGATCCTGATTCCGATTGTTCTGAAAATTTTAGGGTTTATGCAGAATCACTTGGGTGTCTCAATTAGGGTTTTCTTATCAACTAATTATCGTCCTAATTACTGATTTTAGTGATAGTTGTTACACATATACCCTAGTTTTATATCTTAAATTAACTTTTTCCGATATTACCTTGACTCAAATTGGTTGATTAGTTACAAGCATTTTACTTTAAAATAAATATAAAATTGTACAAATAAATTGTATTGTGATGTTAGTGGAATTTGACATAGGGCAAATTTGGGGGCACATGGATCCTGGGTTGACCCGAGTGCAACCCATCGGCAACTCGGCAAGGCAGCAACCTATCTTTTTTTTTTTTTTTTTTGACCACAGCTATATGAATATGATATTGTATCCTATCTAATTAGTTTAATACCCGTCTAGTAGACGGGTAGTTTATGATAATAATACTTTTGTCCATTTTTATATACAGGAATTGTTAACTATAAATAATATTAATACGATAACCAAAATCTATCTTTGAACAAAAACAAAATAGGGAACAAAAACAATATGATTTACTTAACTATCTATTAAATAAAATATACGGACTATTTTAGCATCAATACCACTTCATATCAAAGTAAACTACATTCTACTCGTTCCATATATATAGTCTTTTGTAGCAAATGTCTATGATATACCATTACCATATCTATAGGTAGAGTCTCTGTTATGTGCCTAGACCCATGCACAAGGAGGAGCCCATGAACAAACAATGAAGTCTGCAATTCTCAACGTTCTATTTTCAAAGTTATTTATTTGAATTACCTTCTGTTTATGATGTGCTAAAATAATAGAAATAACGGGGATGCCCATATTTACTCGTAACGTTTATTTCCCAATAGTTAGGAAGTAGTTTTGGAATTATTCTTGTTTGTTTCCCTATAAAAGGCACTGCCTTTACTTTTAAAAAACATGCAGAAAATTTGTTTCATTGCCTTCTCTCTATATATTCTATCTTGCTCCTTCTCTTTTCTGACTATTCAATTGTATCGATCCACCCACATCAATGCTACTTATCAGTAGTGGCGAACCCAAAACTTTTTCCACTGGGGTCCCTTTTTCGGGTCGGTCGCCGTTTGGGTCGGGTCGGGAGACGGTCCGATAACATAATTTTGATATGGACTTTTTAAGTTGAATTATATATTTTTATCAACTAGAATCAAATCAAGCCGAACTCAAATCGACTTTTAAATTCAGCTAAATTGTTAATTCGAATTAAGTTTAAAAAATATAAAATTCAAATAAACTGAATCGATTAACTCAAGTTAACTTGATATTGGATTGTTATAATACATTTAAACAAACTTATAAATTTTAGTGTTACCTTTGATTTTTCCATACTAGTTCAGATTATTAATTTTTTTATAGTATTCTATTGGTAAATATTAAACCTGATCCACCTGATACGCTAACAAGAAGAAAACATAGACAGTTACAGACCAATTCCTTTCATTTTAAGAGAAGTGGAATGTGGAAGGGCTAGCAAGAAGAAAACATAGACCTTCACCGATCTTTTAGTCAACAAGTCAACAAATTACTATGGGTTACAAGTCTACAAATTTACCACCACACCAACCTTTTAGTTACAATGGGTTTCATCTATTTTTCTTATGAGGTCCGTAAAAATACCGTCTCTGCTAACTTTTTGAAAACATCGGGGCCCCCGGACCCCGATTCACATAGTGGGGGTCCGTCGCTGCTTATCAGTCTCTTTTCTTGTTCCATATAAACCATACGTACATACACTTCAAGTGATAGCATGCGCCTTATATTAGTTTTTGTTTTTGTAAAAGGTTACATAAAATACATACACTCCGGTTAGACTTTAAATTCATCATTAAAATCAACAGCTAGGCCCATCGCTTTTAACCGAGACCCAATCACCAAACCTGGCCCGAAAAGACCCGACTCAACTAATAAGTGACCCAAGAAACCCGGACCTGATTAAAACAGAACACATTTAATCAATTTTGCTACTGGGTTGAATTTATGCAACACGGTTAAAATCAAACAACCCGAGATATATTGCCTTAGGCCATGTGTAGTCATAAAGCCCCCCTTTGGGGGCGTTATACGACAAGTGATGAAATGCGTAAGAGATGGACTTTATAGGGTTTTATATCACAAGAAGGTGTAGTGGTAAGGGGATTATATAACCCTTCAATTATACATACATAAGTATGTATATATATGTGTGTGAGTGGGGGAACAATGTGCAGATCCTTCATGTTGGCTTCAAAAACACCCTCATAGCGCCCCTGTTTCGGTGTTGGGCGACGCTATGGAGCGCCATGGCCTCTTCCCCGTTATAAAGCGCCTCACTACGGGTGATATTATTAACACCCCGGATTTTTAGGTGTTTATCCATTACCATTATTTAAATTGTGTAGCATGCCATGCTTCATATATACGCCTTTAATACAAATGATGTTCACATTCACAAAAGAAAATTACCCAATTAATTAGTTTCATCAATATATATATATACATATATATAAAATCGTTGCTTTGTATTTGCATGTATGAATTCTGTAATTTGTTTTGAACTCTTCAACAATTAAAATCCTTTGCTTAAGCAACTTATTCACAGCTAAATGACACAAAAATGTTAGTATAAATTTGTCAATGGGTGGCTATTCCTTTTTTTCAATAGGACAACGGAAATAGACTTATGTAAACTTATGTAAGTGATACATTAACTTATGATCTAAGTTTATAATTGTCTATTGTCTATAATAGATAACAAGTTTTGATACCATCTTACTTTAGTTTAGCATACCGTTTCCATGGCTTTATAATCCATTTTTAATTAAACTTAAAAAATATATAATCATTCGTCATTTAATAAAATATGGTATGCATGGTTTTTTAAAATCTACCCATGTTTGTACACGAGTCTTACTACTAGTATATATAATTCCATACCCATTTGAATATGATATTATACCCTATCTAAATTAAAAACACACCCATTGCGCATGACATTATAGCCTAGTGACATCTTGTGGTAGAATAAGGCTAGCAATTTGGTCAAGGGTTCGATTCTCACAAGAGGTTTTTTTTTTTTTTTTTTCCAGATTTATTGGGTTTCCTCCTAAATTGATGTAGAGTCATTATTGTCAGTGAAGATGGATACGATCGAATTGTTCCGCTGGTGAAACAATAACACTCTAGTGGTTCGTCAATAATCCAAATTTTTCGTTATAAAACAAGACACCTCTTCGTTTTAAAAAGGTGGCGCCTAGAAGTAGTTATGTGAATTAATTTAATAGCACACCACTTCATTATAATAGAAAGAGACGTGATTTTTAACCAACGGGATTTATAATATTTTTACTTCACTAAAATCAAAATCAAACTGCTTGATAGTTGATATTGTTTGCTAATTATATGTTCTGTCAAAACTTTTCTAGTTGACGTGTTTTTTAAACAAAATGGTATAATATATAACATAATTTTCTAACCGATTTGACTTTTAAACAAAAAAGTATAACACAAGTTGCTATTTGTAGTATTACATAATTTGAAAAAAAAAATGGAAACGACTTGTAAGTTGAAAACTCGCAATCATAATCCAAAATTGACAAGTCTTTGGATTAGCGGCAAGTCGGCAACCGACAAAGCATGTGCCAATGATCGGATATCATACCAAAAATTCTTCCATGTGGCTTTGCAACCATCTAAATGAATTATTACTAACTTGTTTTTGTATGATTAAAAATATACCATTTGGCTTCTAATAACGAGGTGCACTTTTTATTTCTTTTTGTTATATCAAGCTTTAAAAATACAAAATAGTGACAAATAGAACGTAATAACCACATTTTGTATTATTATTATTTTTTTAACTAACAAGGAAACCAACTATATCTCAAATCGAAAACCAACAAGAAGCAGATGGAATACATCAAGCAGTATTTCAACGAGAGAACAAGAGACAAACAGAAACCCAAAAACTCAAACCGCTCAACTTTTTTTTAGAAAGCAAACTTCACTACTGCTTTCCAGTTTTCCCAAGTCAACTTGACATTTTGACTTCTTATTATTATTATTATTATTGCTACTACTACTATCACTACTGCTATTACTAATAATATTTTCTTATTATTGTTACTATTAGTTACTATTTTCTAGTAAGGTTAACCTAGCTAGATTAAGAAGAAACTGATTTTTGTTATATTCAGTGGCGGACCCAGGAATTTTTCCATGGAGGTGCGTAACATTTTTAAAAATTTTAGGCCCCTAGGTATATGAGTAAAAAAATTGGTTCGTATCGGGTCGGGTCGGGTCATGTAAAACAAACGAACATTAAACTAAATTTATATAATAATAAAAAACATGTAAACTTTGTTACAAACATAATTAAAACGTCGACACCCTACGGGTTTTCATTTTTTGAAATCTATTCAAAACATCATTTAAAACTAAATTTTTAAACAATGCTTTCTCTATATAACATAAGTTCATCGCCGCATAACATAATGTTTCAATTTTAATTTTCAACTATTCAAGCCTAGAAATCATAACGTTACTTGTAATCACCCTAAAAATATATAAACAACATAATCGCCCTAAAAATCATCTAAAAAACCATAAACGTCAAATCACACAAAATTTCAAACCTATTTAACAACTTTATTACCTTTTTTTCTCCTATAATATCAACCAAAATCATCAAAATAACAAAGAAACTTACCCGTGTTCGAATTCCGGTTAGATTTGATGTCAAACGACGATGGTATGGTGGCTGATTACGGGCGAACATGATTTCTTTTGGTCACATAGCGTTGTGGATGGAGTTTTTCTATTTGATGTGGATCGCAACACAGCATGGGGCCGTTTTTTGTTGAGTCTATATCTCTCAGCTGGGTCGATTTAAATATTTGGTGTGGGGTTATTAAGTTTAGTGTTTAAATTTGGTGGGGGCCCAGTTCAACGGTTTGTTGGAGGTCCATTTTAAGGGTGCAAAGGCCCATGTTATAGGCTCAGCTCAGCTGTTAGTTCCATTCGATGAAAGGCTTGGATTTATATGGGCCGTGTGGTTGATATATAAATCGATTTGGCCCATGTTTTATTACATCGTGTCTGATGGTTTGGGGCTTAGTTTATATTCGGATTTTGAAGGCCCAAGTGTGGGTGTTATTCTTTAGTTGAGGCATTGGTCTTAAAAGTCCGAGTTGAAGGCCGTTGACCAAGTGTTAATTAGTGATTTTGGTGCTAGAAAGATGTATAGTTTGCATCGTGTTCTATACGAGTTCGATATATTTTGTTTTTGTTTGAGGCCTTCGGAGCCTGATTTTGGGTGCCTTTGGTTAGTCAGCTCTCGGGAGGGGGGGGGAGGGGAGGATGCCGCTCCTTTAAATGCATGTAACACCTTTTTTTTTCATTTATGAATGTTTGCCGGGTGTAAGCTCATTTACCCAGAAAAAAATCTAAGCCCTAAACTCTAAGAATGTCTTAGCAGTTTCTGATTTTGATATGATATTCACGTTTGTATGAGCCGGATGTGAAGGGATTGCACATGATTCACAAGTTTTAAGAAGTTGTATTTAACTCGACTGTCAGGTTTTCCTTCCTCCCATGAGGTTTTTAATCATTTTAACTATGATATTAATAAATTATCTACTTATATGTAACACCTCGAATTTTTGTGTCCAATGATGTGTTAACACGTGTCATTTGTTTACACGTGGCATCTATAATAAATAAAGGACTAATTTTGACAAACCTTGAAAGTATATAAATTCGAGGGTTATAAATGTCAACAAGGGTAAATATACTGTATAGTATCCCTAAATAATGCTTAAACCTTCAAACGAATAAATTATAGATCGTACAAAAACAAAACGCGGAAGAAAGTGAGAGATTACAAACTACAGGGGTTAACTGTGTCAACATGTTTAATAATACCTCTGAGTGACCCTTTAACGTTCCAAAGACTTTGTAACGGTATTATACACTCACTAAAATAATATATATGAATTTCGCGAAGTTTCGATATGAAACGAGAAAGTCACGATCGAATTCGTAGAAGAAGGGTTAAAAGCGTCAATAATGAAAGTTAAGGCTTTCTGAATAATTTATAAATAAACCGGGGACTTTATAATGCGGGTAAATAACACGAGGCCCCTATCGGTAAATAACCGAGGGCCAAACCGCAAAGTTACCCCTTCAAACCCGAAAGGTCAGGTAAATCATTACGAAAGATTTCGTTATTAATGGCCAGATTCTGTAATCATAACAAAAGATTTAAAGTTTCTGAAATAATAACCTCTCGCGACCCGCGTGAAGGTTAGGGGTAAGTTGAGGCGGGCCGCGAGCCACCTCAATTACGCATCTGATTTATCAAACTCAGGCGACCCGCATTATAGTGCATGGGAACTCCCATGCGGGCCGCGTAAAGTGCCCAGATGCAGAATGTTGATGTTTTCTTGACTTTTGGAGCCTTGAACGATCAATAACCAACAAATGGGGCATGGGCACCCTATGCTCAACCCATAACACTTAGGGGACACCTACCGTCACCTCTGGTCTGATTGTAAGTGTTGTAATGATCATGTTTGCTTGGCATTGGCTATAAATAGCGTGCCTTAAGCTCATAACAATTCACACAACTCAAACTCACATCTTTGATCATTCTAAGTGCTCTCAAGTCCTCATCTCTGCTCCATAAGCAAGAACACAACCTCTGTAAGTAATTCAACCTTTGTGGTTCCACATTTGCTTAGTATTTAGCTAAAAACCGAACCGTCGTAAATACGGTTTGACATTTAAATAACTCAGTGATGGTTCAGTCTTATGACGAATCAAAAGTGGTTATGAGTCGGTATTTATGTGGGTAATAAACCTCTAAAATGGTTCCCCCTGATCACCACTCTAACTATGTTAAATGTCGAGTCAAACGTGCGGTTAAAAAGTCAACAGAAAGCTATTTTAGCGATTTATGCATAATCTGTAATGTATATGTTATGGAACCTGTTTTGATAATCATAAAACATGATAATAAGTAAATAAACCTGTTTGCGCTCGTTTGAATCGATTATTTACTATATTGAACCGGTTCGGAGCCGAAAGTCGCATAAGTTTGACTTTTGCTTTGACTTCAGTTCTGACCCGTTTTAGTGAGGTATAAATATACCTTAGGACTCTCTTAGGACCAGGTCACATGTTGGTATACGCCTCTGTGGTCGGTTCATGAGTTATCCGAGTCTTTTACGTATTTCCGTCATTCGCCTAAAAGTTGACCGTAACGGCCTTTTAAAATTAAAACGAGTATTTCGGACACGTGAACGGACCAAAACCTTGCTTGTTAAATTATAAGCATGTCCTTAAAGTTTCACGTCAATCCGAGGCCTAGAATGAGAGTTATGCTAAAAGGCGCACTTTTAAGAAAGTTTTGTAATCAACGGCGCAATTAGCATAACGCCCATCTAACCCAAGTTTTCGTCACCAAAACATTTACCCACTGTGGTAAAATAATATTTTGGGAATTTTAAAGATTTTTAATAATTTTTACCTTGCTCATAACCTGCGGTTATGGCTACGGTTCGGTAAATACCGAATATGCCCTTTTTGGCCAAAACGGGAGTTCTACAAGGTCTTTTGACCCGATTCCAGTTGCCACTGATTTTAAATAATAAATAAAGTATTTTAAACTTTATAAACTGTTCGGGAAACTCAGATTTCCTGTAGAACCCGAAAAGCTCTTTAAAAGTCTTTAAAATGACAGAAAAGCCCCTACGGGGCATAATATTAACTTAAACTCGTTACGGGCATTACGGAAGGTATCCTACTGATACCAAAATACTTTTAAGGCATATTGACTTAGGAAATAAGCGTAGGACACTTATGGTTAACCGTTTCGCCTATTTGCGCACACGGTACGGCTCATGGAACTAGTTTTCGTGCAATAGCCGATATGGGTCAAATTATATTATTTGAACCCCAAAATCCAGAGTATGAACTATAAACCCATATAAAACAAGTCTCTGAACTTGTTGGGTCCAAATCATACTCCATTCTCGGTTTTCGCCTTTTCGTGCGAATTAACCATATCTATATATCGGAATCAACCGGTTTAAGCTACGGCTAATATAAGGACCGTTAGGATTCTAAGAGGTTAATTAAAACCTTCGTTCCAGATTAGGAGCCCCAGTAAAAGCTATCGGTGACTTGATCTAAATTAAGGATTAATACTTGCAAAGGTAAATACTTTAACTTATTTCCCCTATATGGGCTTGGGTTACGGTATATTAATACCGCTTGATTGAGCATTATATAATTCCATCGCTTAGGTGGTTAATTGATTAAATATGATCGGCTCATTTAAACAGTTTTGTTGCTTATAAGCCTTTGGGGGGTTTAATGACCGTTGTCCCGGATATCCTCGGCATCATTTTACGAAATGGCCACGACCATCGACATCCCGGTGTAGGCGTACACCCGGTATAAAGTGTCGACATTAAAATTAAAAGACGTAGCCGTTGGTTTTTATACTACGGTTTTACGCAAACGTGGTGTGTCTATAAATCTTTAACCCGGCACGACCCGGGCTACTGAACGCATAAAAGAACATGTAAAACGTTCACAAGATGATTATGAATTTTCCCAAGTTATAAAAGAGTTTGTGCCTTGTGCATTCAAATCAATTTTTAATAAACATTTTCAAATGTGTCAGTTGAATGTATTTACCAGTGTAAACTGACGTATTTTCCCCAAAAAGATTAAGTGCAGGTACCTAAACGTAATTGGCTGGTATTAGCTCCCTAGCGTCGGGATAAGTCTCGCAAGCTTGATTGCAGTATCTGATGGAACAATACTTTATGTTTATTTACGATCCACTGTGGATATATCCAACCCCTGTAATACATTTTGATATTACAATCAGAGGTTGAAATTTATATATTTATCTTATGCTTCCGCTGTGCATTATATAATTGTGTGGTTTGACTATATTGTTGCCAACATCGTCACGGGAATCCCCCACCGGGCCCACCGGTGAGACACGTGGAAATCGGGGTGTGACAGGTTGGTATCAGAGCCAACATTGAGTGAATTAAACACTATCCTATTGTGTTTAATCTCAATGACACAATTGCACATACTTGAGTCTAGACAAGAACTTAGGACAAATTCGGATTATTACTCCTTTTTGTCTTTATTTTCGATTTGATTTTTAATAAGTTTTGGAGCAGGAAAATGCCACCTGTTATATTCCGAGGAAGAGGAAGGGGAAGAAGAGGCCGAGGAGAAGTCGTGACACATCACGATAACGAAGCTGGACCATCTGGTACAAGACATCCTTCGATGACACGAAGCGAAGAGCCACAACGACGAAGAGATCTTTACGAACCCGCGAGGCATTCCACTTCGCACAGCTCGACGCCATCCTACCGGCACTCCTTTGGGCCAGACTCAGAAAATGATCCCAACAACCCACAACCTTCCTTCATACCTCTACAACGTTCGGTATCACACCGGAATTACGACGACCCTACTCCATATTACATAGGTCAGTTTAATCCGGCTGACTACATACAAGAACCATCAGGTTTTGTTCCACTAGGGCCACAAGACCATTTTTCTGAAGATCCCATGGAGGAAGATGAGGATCCTACTGAACCAGCTCGTGGTACGCCCACGCATCCGATAGAAGTTTCTGATGGGTCATCCTTCCATGGAACGCCCTATCAAGGACCTGACAGTTTCCAAGCGATGTTTGACCGACATGAATGGTGCTACACGCCATCTCGACAGACATCTCAACAACCGAGACATCCACAGGATCCCTCTGAGGATTCACGCTTTGAGGCAGTTACGCCACCACCTCCGCCACCGGCACAACCAGTGATACCTGATCCGCCGAGGCGTAGGAGGACAAATGCTCGTATGTCTACACGAGGAGGAGGAGGTATCCACTTCAGCACTCCTCGACATTCTAGTAGTAGCCACTATCCGCCGCTACAAGAAGAAGGATCTTCCAGTCCTATACAGGAGGCGAACTCCGCACCAGCTGCACGAAATTCGCCACCATTTGGGTATGACCAACCCATACCTGCTTATACGGGTCCAACGACTTACAATCCGTTCGAACCGTCACAAGCACAATACAACTACGGCTATGAGCGCGACCCATATGTGGTGTCGGCAAGGTATAATGCGCGCTACCCTGACGGAGCACATGGAAACATGGGACCACCGGATTACTCAGCTCATGGGTATCCAATACCTCCCAGACCTCCAGTTCCGCACCAAGCGCCACAACCACGTTTCTCTCCTCCTGAACAGGAAGAAATACTCCATCGACTAGATCGTGTGGAGAGAGAGTTCGAAGAAGAGAAAAAGAGCCACCGAGGATTTCTCAAAGGCTTGGCGAACCTACTAAAGGGCAAAAAGAAGAAACGTGACCACTAGCCCTTAATAGTTATACGAATGTAATTTCTACTTTGAAATAAGTCCCTGCGTGGACAACTTATCGTATTTCAGTCCCTACGTGGACTTATCTTTAGTTCTTGCATGGACACCTATCTGGTATTAGTCCCTGCATGGACTTGTCACTTATTTTAAACCTCTATGAAGGTATGTATTATTTGAAAGACCCGTTTAGGGCAATATGTAATGGTATTTGAGATTTTGGAATGTATGTTATGAGTTTTGTATGAAATAAATCAAAACCATTCCTTTTATATTGATCTGCCTAAATAAAGAATCTTACAAGGTGAAACCTAGCTTGGGGTCTTTTAAGATCTAGTCAAGATGGTACGACCTAACTGAAAAGATTCTGATTCCCTGTTAACCTCTGTACGCATGTTAACATTCATGGCAGATGTGATTCGTTATAATCACGCACGTCATTCTTATACAATAATCCTTAAAGGATTTCAAAACCCAACTAAATGATTTATAAATCGCGGGTTAAATCACCAATAAAGGTGGCCAGAATTATAAAAACATCCATTAGTGATGCAGTGCCTACGGGCCAGAATTATTAAAACATCCATTAGTGATGCAGTGCCTACGGGCCAGAATTATTAAAACATCCATTAGTGATGTAGTGCCTACGGGCCAGTATTATTAAAACATCCATTAGTGAAGCAGTGCCTACGGGCCAGAATTATTAAAACATCCATTAGTGATGTAGTGCCTACGGGCCAGTATTATTAAAACATCCATTAGTGATGTAGTGCCTACGGGCCAATATTATTAAAACATCCATTAGTGATGTAGTGCCTACGGGCCAACCATATTAAGACATCCATTAGAGGTGTAGTGCCTATGGGCCATAATAATTGTCTTATAAAGACAAAAGGCAGTGGTAGTCTATGACTCTCTGTCAGAAAGAGATAAAAGAACTACGGTTCAACTCTCTATGCCTTTGATTCTCTGAAATCTCGGCTAACATTATAAAACATCATCATGATTAGGCTTTATGCCGCCAATATTATCTATATAGCTGAAATAGGATATATTCAGATCCTAATATGTAACGAGTTAATAAGTTAACCAAATATGGTCTCTGTACCATGGTTGACGAATTGTCATAAAAGACAATTATATAATAATCTCCTAAATTAAAATTTTGTTATCTTCTGTAACAGATTCTAGTTACAATGGCGGATCCCAATGGAGAGAACAACCACACAAATGAAGATGACTATGACAATGCGTCAGTGCATTTGACAGGCGCACAACTGAAGGCTCTGATCGACAATGCTGTTCAGGCAGCTATTGATCGTCAACATACTGAGTCTCAAGGCAGAACTGTGTCAAAACCACCCTCTAAACCAAAGACACACTCCAAACCACCCTCTGAACCCAAGAAAGATGACGACAAACATTCGTCTACTGAGCACAGCGTTCATCGCGATAGAGAATATACTGATGCGTCAAGTGCTAAGGGTTGCACCTACAAATACTTTGTATCATGTAAGCCCCGTGAATTTACAGGGGAGAAAGGTGCGGTTGACTGTATCACCTGGCTAGACGAGATGGACACGATAGTGGACATCAGCGGGTGCGCAGAGAGGGACGTGGTTAAGTTTGTGTCCCAGTCGTTCAAGGGCGAGGCCCTGGCGTGGTGGAGAGCTCTGGTGCAGGCTTCAGGTAAGTCTGCCTTATACAAAATGTCATGGGGAGAGTTTATTACCCTCATAAAAGAAAACTACTGCCCTCAGCACGAGGTTGAGAAGATTGAGGCAGATTTTGTCTCACTAGTGATGACAAACCTGGATTGTCAAGCATATCTGACAAGTTTTAACACTATGTCACGCCTGGTGCCATATCTTGTGACACCAGAACCTCGAAGGATTGCCTTCTAGGCCGACGACCTTCAGGTCAGTTACTGACCTCTCCTTGTCTCTTACACTTGATGCTGTCCGTCTGAGGGCACAAAGGAGCAAGGAGGCTGAAAAGCGAAAACGTGAGGATGATACCTCACGAAAGTCTGGGAAAAAGCACCGTGGAAACGGTGAGGGCAAGAGAGGGTCGGAGGCAAAGAAGGAGGGGCAAGCTGATGGAAGACCTCACTGCAAGGTCTGCAAGAAACCTCACTCCGGGAAATGTAGGTTTGCGTCTGGTTCACAGTCGCAACAAAAGACTCCACCCTGTGGGCTATGCAAGTCCAACGATCATAAGACAGTGGAGTGCAAAAAGATAAAGGATGCAACCTGCTATAATTGTAATGAGAAGGGGCATATAAAGAGTAATTGCCCGAAGTATGCCAAGAAGGCGGAAGAGACAAAGAAGTCGAATGCGAGAGTTTTTCGCTTGGATGCAAAGGAAGCGGTTAAGGACGACAATGTGCTTACAGGTACTTTTCTCGTAAATAATATATTTGCAAGAGTACTGTTCGATTCTGGCGCTGATAAATCCTTTGTAGACCAGAAATTTTGCCAACTACTAAATATGCCAATCAAAACCCTTGACGTGAAATACGAAGTAGAGTTAGCAGACGGCACGATAGAAACCGTCTCTACTGTTCTAGAAGGATGTGAAATGTCCATTAGGAACCATTCTTTCCTTTATCTCTACTTCCTTTCAAACTTGCGGGTTTTGACATCGTGCTAGGCATGGACTGGTTATTCCATAACCAGGCCCAAATCATTTGCGGCAAGAGGCAAATAGTTTTAAAAACTCCGAGTTGTGAATCTCTTACCATTCAAGGTGATACGCATTACGGATTGCCCGAAGACGTATCTATGCTGAAAGCTTCAAGGTGTTTGAACAGAGGCTGTGTAATTTACATGGCTCAGGTGATAATTGAAGAACCCAAGCCGAAGATCGAGGATCTTCCAGTCATTTCTGAATACCCCGAGGTCGTTTCAATGCGGGCTTAGAGCCGGCGATCAAGGCCAGTGTGAAGGCTTCTAGGCCGACGACCTTCAGGTCAGTTACTGACCTCTCCTTGTCTCTTACCTTACACTTGATGCTGTCCGTCTGAGGGCACAAAGGAGCAAGGAGGCTGAAAAGCGAAAACGTGAGGATGATACCTCACGAAAGTCTGGGAAAAAGCACCGTGGAAACGGTGAGGGCAAGAGAGGGTCGGAGGCAAAGAAGGAGGGGCAAGCTGATGGAAGACCTCACTGCAAGGTCTGCAAGAAACCTCACTCCGGGAAATGTAGGTTTGCGTCTGGTTCACAGTCGCAACAAAAGACTCCACCCTGTGGGCTATGCAAGTCCAACGATCATAAGACAGTGGAGTGCAAAAAGATAAAGGATGCAACCTGCTATAATTGTAATGAGAAGGGGCATATAAAGAGTAATTGCCCGAAGTATGCCAAGAAGGCGGAAGAGACAAAGAAGTCGAATGCGAGAGTTTTTCGCTTGGATGCAAAGGAAGCGGTTAAGGACGACAATGTGCTTACAGGTACTTTTCTCGTAAATAATATATTTGCAAGAGTACTGTTCGATTCTGGCGCTGATAAATCCTTTGTAGACCAGAAATTTTGCCAACTACTAAATATGCCAATCAAAACCCTTGACGTGAAATACGAAGTAGAGTTAGCAGACGGCACGATAGAAACCGTCTCTACTGTTCTAGAAGGATGTGAAATGTCCATTAGGAACCATTCTTTTCCTTTATCTCTACTTCCTTTCAAACTTGCGGGTTTTGACATCGTGCTAGGCATGGACTGGTTATTCCATAACCAGGCCCAAATCATTTGCGGCAAGAGGCAAATAGTTTTAAAAACTCCGAGTTGTGAATCTCTTACCATTCAAGGTGATACGCATTACGGATTGCCCGAAGACGTATCTATGCTGAAAGCTTCAAGGTGTTTGAACAGAGGCTGTGTAATTTACATGGCTCAGGTGATAATTGAAGAACCCAAGCCGAAGATCGAGGATCTTCCAGTCATTTCTGAATACCCCGAGGTTTTTCCTGAAGAACTACCTGGTTTGCCACCAAATAGACAAGTGGAGTTCAGAATTGACATCATTCCTGGAGCAGCTCCGATAGCAAGGGCACCTTACAGATTAGCGCCAACGGAAATGAAAGAACTAAGGACCCAGTTGGATGAACTGCTGGCGAAAGGTTTTATCCGACCTAGTTCATCTCCCTGGGGAGCTCCTGTCCTATTTGTAAAGAAGAAGGACGGATCGATGCGGTTGTGCATCGACTATAGAGAACTGAATAAAGTTACCATAAAGAATAGATATCCTTTACCAAGGATCGATGATCTATTCGATCAGCTGCAAGGAGCAAGCTACTTCTCCAAGATCGACTTAAGGTCGGGTTATCATCAACTAAGGGTCAGAGATGAAGATGTACACAAGACTGCATTTAGGACTCGCTATGGTCATTACGAGTTCCTAGTGATGCCTTTTGGGCTCACAAATGCACCGGCTGCGTTCATGGATCTCATGAACCGCGTTTGCAAGCCGTACTTGGACAAATTCGTAATAGTCTTCATCGACGATATCCTTATCTATTCCAAGAATCAAGCTGACCACGAGAAGCACCTCCGTAGCATTCTCGAATTACTACAACGTGAGAAACTCTACGCCAAATTCTCGAAATGTGAATTCTGGCTACGAGAAGTTCAGTTTTTAGGACACGTTGTGAGTGAGCGTGGTATCCAAGTGGATCCCGCTAAGGTAGAGGCGGTCATGAACTGGCAAGAGCCAAAGACGCCTACCGAAATTCGTAGCTTCCTGGGGTTAGCAGGATACTACCGGAGATTTATTGAAAATTTTTCAAGGATTGCTGCGCCCTTGACTTCTTTGACCAAGAAGAAAGAAAAGTACATTTGGGGCCCAAAACAGCAAGAGTCCTTTGAAATACTGAAGCAGAAGCTAAGCAACGCACCTGTGTTGACCTTACCTGAGGGTACAGATGAATTCGTAGTTTACTGCGATGCATCACACACAGGCATGGGGTGTGTGCTTATGCAGAAGGGCAAGGTGATTGCATATGCTTCAAGGCAATTAAAGGTGCATGAAAAGAATTACACCACCCATGATTTGGAGTTGGGTGCCGTTGTATTTGCACTTAAGTTGTGGAGGCACTACCTTTATGGTATTAAATTTGTGATTTATTCTGATCACAAAAGCCTCCAGCACCTGTTCAACCAGAAAGAGTTGAACATGAAACAACGCCGTTGGATGGAGACCCTGAATGATTATGACTGTGAAATCAGGTACCATCCCGGCAAGGCGAATGTGGTCGCCGATGCCTTGAGCAGGAAGGAAAGGATAAAACCCATTCGAATCAATGCCAAGAGCATTGAGGTTAAGAATAATTTGATGGAAAGGATATTAGCTGCGCAGCGTGAGGCTGTGTTGGAAGCTAATTATCCAAATGAAAAGCTGGGAGTAACTGAGGAGCAGTTGACTCTTAGCAAGGATGGAATTCTTAGGCTAAACGGACGCATATGGGTTCCGATTTATGGAGGACTACGAGATGTTGTTCTCCAGGAAGCCCATAGTTCCAAATACTCAGTCCATCCTGGTGCTGATAAAATGTACCAAGACTTAAAGGCAAATTATTGGTGGATAGGATTGAAAAAGTCTGTTGCCGCCCATGTAGCAAAGTGCTTGACTTGTGCTCAAGTCAAAGCCGAGCACCAAAAGCCGTCAGGCTTGCTACAACAGCCTGAACTTCCCGAGTGGAAGTGGGAATGCGTAACTATGGACTTCATAACCAAGTTACCCAAGACCAGGAAAGGAAACGATACAATATGGGTCATAGTCGATAGGCTGACTAAATCAGCTCATTTTCTACCCATCAAGGAGACGTATAGCTCCGATATGTTAGCCCAACTTTATATTGATAAGATTGTAGCCTTACACGGCATACCTGTGTCTATTATCTCCGACAGGGATACTAGATACACATCTCATTTCTGGAAAAGTTTCCAGCAATCTTTGGGCACGCGTTTGAACTTTAGTACGGCTTACCATCCACAGACGGACGGTCAAAGTGAGCGTACTATCCAAACGCTAGAAGACATGCTTCGTGCATGTGCGATCGATTTAGGTGGTAACTGGGATAAAAACCTACCCCTGATCGAATTCTCCTACAATAATAGCTACCACACCAGCATAAAGGCTGCGCCTTTTGAGGCATTATATGGTAGGAAATGCAGATCGCCTGTTTGTTGGGCGGAAGTAGGAGAGGTCCAATTATCGGGACCAGAGATTGTTTTCCAGACAACGGACAAGATTGTCCAGATCCGGGAACGTCTCAAGGCTGCCCGCGATAGGCAGAAGAGCTACGCTGATCCAAAGCGTAAGGATTTTCACTTCGAAGTGGGTGAAAAGGTATTACTTAAGGTGTCACCCTGGAAGGGGGTGATGCGTTTCGGCAAGAAAGGCAAGCTGAGTCCGAGATACATAGGGCCTTTTGAGGTCATTGAACGAGTCGGATCAGTTGCCTATAAACTAAACTTGCCTGAAGAGCTCAATGGAATTCACAATGTGTTCCACATCTGCAATCTCAAAAAGTGCTTCGCCGACGAGTCGTTGGTGATTCCACACACAGATGTGCATATAGATGAGAGCTTAAAGTTCATAGAAAAACCTTTGTCGATTGAAGATCGACAGGTGAAGAAGCTTCGCAGAAAGCACGTACCGATTGTAAAAGTCAAATGGGATGCTCGTAGAGGTCCTGAATATACGTGGGAAGTCGAAGCTACAATGAAAGAAAAATACCCCTATTTATTTGAGTAAATCTCGGGTCGAGATATATTTTAAGGGGGTGAGGATGTAACACCTCGAATTTTTGTGTCCAATGATGTGTTAACACGTGTCATTTGTTTACACGTGGCATCTATAATAAATAAAGGACTAATTTTGACAAACCTTGAAAGTATATAAATTCGAGGGTTATAAATGTCAACAAGGGTAAATATACTGTATAGTATCCCTAAATAATGCTTAAACCTTCAAACGAATAAATTATAGATCGTACAAAAACAAAACGCGGAAGAAAGTGAGAGATTACAAACTACAGGGGTTAACTGTGTCAACATGTTTAATAATACCTCTGAGTGACCCTTTAACGTTCCAAAGACTTTGTAACGGTATTATACACTCACTAAAATAATATATATGAATTTCGCGAAGTTTCGATATGAAACGAGAAAGTCACGATCGAATTCGTAGAAGAAGGGTTAAAAGCGTCAATAATGAAAGTTAAGGCTTTCTGAATAATTTATAAATAAACCGGGGACTTTATAATGCGGGTAAATAACACGAGGCCCCTATCGGTAAATAACCGAGGGCCAAACCGCAAAGTTACCCCTTCAAACCCGAAAGGTCAGGTAAATCATTACGAAAGATTTCGTTATTAATGGCCAGATTCTGTAATCATAACAAAAGATTTAAAGTTTCTGAAATAATAACCTCTCGCGACCCGCGTGAAGGTTAGGGGTAAGTTGAGGCGGGCCGCGAGCCACCTCAATTACGCATCTGATTTATCAAACTCAGGCGACCCGCATTATAGTGCATGGGAACTCCCATGCGGGCCGCGTAAAGTGCCCAGATGCAGAATGTTGATGTTTTCTTGACTTTTGGAGCCTTGAACGATCAATAACCAACAAATGGGGCATGGGCACCCTATGCTCAACCCATAACACTTAGGGGACACCTACCGTCACCTCTGGTCTGATTGTAAGTGTTGTAATGATCATGTTTGCTTGGCATTGGCTATAAATAGCATGCCTTAAGCTCATAACAATTCACACAACTCAAACTCACATCTTTGATCATTCTAAGTGCTCTCAAGTCCTCATCTCTGCTCCATAAGCAAGAACACAACCTCTGTAAGTAATTCAACCTTTGTGGTTCCACATTTGCTTAGTATTTAGCTAAAAACCGAACCGTCGTAAATACGGTTTGACATTTAAATAACTCAGTGATGGTTCAGTCTTATGACGAATCAAAAGTGGTTATGAATCGGTATTTATGTGGGTAATAAACCTCTAAAATGGTTCCCCCTGATCACCACTCTAACTATGTCAAATGTCGAGTCAAACGTGCGGTTAAAAAGTCAACAGAAAGCTATTTTAGCGATTTATGCATAATCTGTAATGTATATGTTATGGAACCTGTTTTGATAATCATAAAACATGATAATAAGTAAATAAACCTGTTTGCGCTCGTTTGAATCGATCATTTACTATATTGAACCGGTTCGGAGCCGAAAGTCGCATAAGTTTGACTTTTGCTTTGACTTCAGTTCTGACCCGTTTTAGTGAGGTATAAATATACCTTAGGACTCTCTTAGGACCAGGTCACATGTTGGTATACGCCTCTGTGGTCGGTTCATGAGTTATCCGAGTCTTTTACGTATTTCCGTCATTCGCCTAAAAGTTGACCGTAACGGCCTTTTAAAATTAAAACGAGTATTTCGGACACGTGAACGGACCAAAACCTTGCTTGTTAAATTATAAGCATGTCCTTAAAGTTTCACGTCAATCCGAGGCCTAGAATGAGAGTTATGCTAAAAGGCGCACTTTTAAGAAAGTTTTGTAATCAACGGCGTAATTAGCATAACTTCCATCTAACCCAAGTTTTCATCACCAAAACATTTACCCACTGTGGTAAAATAATATTTTGGGAATTTTAAAGATTTTTAATAATTTTTACCTTGCTCATAACCTGCGGTTATGGCTACGGTTCGGTAAATACCGAATATGCCCTTTTTGGCCAAAACGGGAGTTCTACAAGGTCTTTTGACCCGATTCCAGTTGCCACTGATTTTAAATAATAAATAAAGTATTTTAAACTTTATAAAATGTTCGGGAAACTCAGATTTCCTATAGAACCCGAAAAGCTCTTTAAAAGTCTTTAAAATGACCGAAAAGCCCCTACGGGGCATAATATTAACTTAAACTCGTTATGGGCATTACGGAAGGTATCCTACTGATACCAAAATACTTTTAAGGCATATTGACTTAGGAAATAAGCGTAGGACACTTATGGTTAACCGTTTCGCCTATTTGCGCACACGGTACGGCTCATGGAACTAGTTTTCGTGCAATAGCCGATATGGGTCAAATTATATTATTTGAACCCCAAAATCCAGAGTATGAACTATAAACCCATATAAAACAAGTCTCTGAACTTGTTGGGTCCAAATCATACTCCATTCTCGGTTTTCGCCTTTTCGTGCGAATTAACCATATCTATATATCGGAATCAACCGGTTTAAGCTACGGCTAATATAAGGACCGTTAGGATTCTAAGAGGTTAATTAAAACCTTCGTTCCAGATTAGGAGCCCCAGTAAAAGCTATCGGTGACTTGATCTAAATTAAGGATTAATACTTGCAAAGGTAAATACTTTAACTTATTTCCCCTATATGGGCTTGGGTTACGGTATATTAATACCGCTTGATTGAGCATTATATAATTCCATCGCTTAGGTGGTTAATTGATTAAATATGATCGGCTCATTTAAACAGTTTTGTTGCTTATAAGCCTTTGGGGGGTTTAATGACCGTTGTCCCGGATATCCTCGGCATCATTTTACGAAATGGCCACGACCATCGACATCCCGGTGTAGGCGTACACCCGGTATAAAGTGTCGACATTAAAATTAAAAGACGTAGCCGTTGGTTTTTATACTACGGTTTTACGCAAACGTGGTGTGTCTATAAATCTTTAACCCGGCACGACCCGGGCTACTGAACGCATAAAAGAACATGTAAAACGTTCACAAGATGATTATGAATTTTCCCAAGTTATAAAAGAGTTTGTGCCTTGTGCATTCAAATCAATTTTTAATAAACATTTTCAAATGTGTCAGTTGAATGTATTTACCAGTGTAAACTGACGTATTTTCCCCAAAAAGATTAAGTGCAGGTACCTAAACGTAATTGGCTGGTATTAGCTCCCTAGCGTAGGGATAAGTCTCGCAAGCTTGATTGCAGTATCTGATGGAACAATACTTTATGTTTATTTACGATCCACTGTGGATATATCCAACCCCTGTAATACATTTTGATATTACAATCAGAGGTTGAAATTTATATATTTATCTTATGCTTCCGCTGTGCATTATATAATTGTGTGGTTTGACTATATTGTTGCCAACATCGTCACGGGAATCCCCCACCGGGCCCACCGGTGAGACACGTGGAAATCGGGGTGTGACATTATATATAATAATAGGTTTGATGCTAACGTTTATAGATAAATATTACATTAATAATTACTATTTTTTCTCTTTTTTTCAGTTAAATAATATTTTTATACCTTAATAAATATTTTTCCTTTTTCCTCTAGTCACAACCATAACCAGTTTTAAAAATATTAAAAGAAGAGTAAATTGCAATTTTATCTATTGGGGTTAGAGCCCATTGGCACTCTGACCCGCTAGCAGGAAAATTTTTGCTGTCTGAATCCCCCCCCCCCCAACTAATGAAAAACTCTGCAATATTACCCCTTGCTGTCAAATAACTTAACAGTTCTGTTAAATGGTATGTTAAATGACTATTTTACCATTTCATATTACCCCCTATGCTTTGTTGTAAGGAAACGTATTATCCCCCGGTGTTAAATGACTATATTATCATTTCTTATTAACCCTCGTGTTAAAATGTTTGACCAGGCAAAGCCAAAGGCTGCAGAAACTAAGTGTAAGATACTGCAATTGATGTGATCCACTGTGATCATCGAACCTGCTGCACATCAAACTCCTTTTTTATAACTGTGATTCACAAATCAGTAAACATCAACTCAATATATTCACCATTTATCATCCTGCAACTCTTTTTAGTGGCATTATTTAACCAAATGATCAACATAGTACATTCATCACCCTTGGTTTTGCTGCGTAAGAAACAGCCCACAATACTCCCCAATTTCATCAACTGTTTAACCATGATAAGGGCCTTTTTCCGATACCCCTGATGTATAATGCCTTTGAATACAACAATAATTCGTAGGGCAGAAACATGAAGATTTGTTATCATGCGATCCATATGTTACCTTAGTAAATGGAATTGAAGTCAGAGTTCTTTTGATTTCGCTTCCATTAATCTTGATAGCTTGAGCACCATCAACGCATTTCAAAGCACCCTAGACTTCAGCACAGCTTTCAAATCTCAAATGATTTTTCATTGAAAGACTCTTTCAAACACCTTCAGGCATTTCATCAAACACCTTGGGGGCACACTCCACTTTTGTGAGTTTAGAAAAATCGTGTGATAAGAACCCCCCTTCATTATCACCAATAGAACTAACATTGTTTTGGGAAGAGAATGTAGTCATGTAAACTTGGATTTTTCAAAGTTTTTAGCTGATGCTCCATCTTTGCTTTCACTTTTGTCAATGCTATTGGTTGAATTTCAGTCTCTTATCTTTAATTATTGTTCTAAATCATTTATGGTAATCGATTCCCATTCCTATAACCAGAAAAAAAGAAGTTGCTATGTAGTGCATATTGTGGAATGTCCCATTTTTACTATTGATGAGGTCTTTCAGAGAGTTGTGTGAATCAAAGTATTCGAAGAACGAATCTCTTCAACTGTTCAACAGAGTTGTTGCAACTTTTTATCAAAACTTCGATCCAGATCTTTCAGGTGTCGCCGGAGAAGAAACAGAGGAGAGAAGGTATATTACTAAAGTGGAAAAGACAATTATACCCTTTGCATGTTAAAGACTTATGTTGACTTGAAACAGAATTTGACAGCAGGGGTAATATTGCAGAGTTTTTCATTAGTTGAGGGTCAGACAGCAAAATTTTCCTGGTAGAGTGCCGATGGACTCTAACCCCAGGGGTTACTCTTAAAAGAATTTAAAAAGAATAAACAAAAGTTTCGATGATATATTTATTTACACGTAAACGATATACATTCTCATGTATTTCTTTCTTCTCCCCCACTCAAAATCACATTGTAAAGGCTTCACTCCCACAAATCATTCATTATGCATGCTCTTAGAATTTCTCTCTGAAACATCTCCCACCCTCTCAAAACACTCTGATGATTTCGACGATCTGAGACTGCCATTGCCGGTCACCGGACGACCAGACGCAGCGCGGATCGTTCGACACGACTTCCATTTCCGTCTCCCAGGTACCAATAATCGACGATCTTATTTTGAATCATGATTCTGTGAAGAAAATGAACATCACTGACTGACTCGACCCGCATCCTTTTTGACTTCTCAGTTAGGGTTTCTTAATTTTTTTTGATAAAGCCTCAAAATTGTTTGTTTAAAGATTGTGGTGAAGTTTCGGTGATTTCTTAAAACCCCCGGTAATATTCATCATCCATTTTAAGTTGTGTTTTTTGGTTTTCTACAATTTTGTATATAATTGATTGAATTCAAGCTTTGATGTGCAGATCTTTCAAAACCACAAAGATTTGTGCAGTCTTATTATTTCAATTGTTTTCGGGTGAAGTATAAAAATTCTTTGTTGAAATAGTAAAAGCATAGATCTTGCAAATATTCTTTCTTTATAATGCTGTGCATTAGTTTTTGATATCATGTGATGTGATGTTTTACCCTTTTAATTATATTTCTCTTTGATATATGTGACCATGATGAGCACTTGAGCGATCGGATTCAGTTTGTCAGGTTAGCCATTGATCAAACCATTTAGTTGACAAAGATTCTATTTTTTAAGGAAGGTTAGCTAATTAGCCTCTACATCAGGTGAGCTGGGTTGGGTTGTTAGTATACATTGGTAGAGGTGTAATTACGAGCCTAGTCGAGCTGAGCCGGAGGAGCTTAGTTTCTAATGCTCGAGCTAGGCTTGTTAGTAGTTTCTTCAAGCTTGAGTTCGGCTGCAATTAATGTATATCCATTCAGGTGCAAGACTGGTTGTACCCGGCCTGATGGTGAAGCTGCTTCTGCTACTCAATTTCTAGATTACTTGAATCAATTGAAAGCTATTGGCGACCCTACTTTTTCAGGTAGGTAGGTTATGTTTCTAGAGGGGCTGTCAAGCTGTGAGTTCCTATCTATGAATTTGTCAAATTTTACAGCATTTATGCTGTCAAATTTTATTAAAAAGTTTAATACATGATTATTTTATGGTTTTATACAGGATAAAATTGGAAGAGAGCTCACCTAAATGCAAAAGGAAGTGAGTGGTGCGCCGGTTGATGATGAGGAAGAACGTCTATTACATGCCCTTGGTGATAGGTGTGCTTGGAGCTAGAGGATTGGGTGAAAAGTGCAAGTGTAGCCCCCGAGATATGTCGTGTGTCTTCAACTCACCATCACTATTCGAATGCAATTAAATGAGAGAAACCATCCGCCTAATGAATGAAAGCATGCAATGGATGCAAGGTGAGATCAATAATCTAAATAGACGCGGGTCTTCAATGCAAGACGAAGATGATTGTTAGTTTTTTATGACACTCTGATGGTTTGTATTAGAACCAATTAAATAATGTACTTGATGATTTTTAATTATAATCAGTTGTGATTTTTCCAGTTTTTAATTTGGATTGTCAAATTACATGTTTGTGTGTAATGTGAAATCTGAAAGTAAAAGTTTAAAACACTCTTTTACCGACGCCATGTCGTCGTTAAAGAATTAATTTTATTTTTAGTAAGACCTTTTTAGTCGCTAAAAGTTAGTTTTTATTTTGAATTAAATTTATTGTAAAAACAGATTTGAAAACGACCCTTTAGCGGCAATATGCCGTCACTAAAGGGTCACCTGTGCCGATGACCAGTACACCCTGTGCCAACGACGCCTTATCCCGACGACATGCCGTCGGGAAACCCCCTTCATCTTTATATAGAATTTGTGTTATGTTATGTATGTATTATAAGATCTGTGGTTTTTTCGTTTTGAGTATCGGGTCTTGGGTATGCTTTTGCTGCCCACCGCCTCTTCTTCCTACGGTTCCTCCTCATCCAACGTTGTTCATCTTCTGATTTGCCTTCTTTCTCCCTCAACGGTGCACAAGTACGCATAGTTCTTTCGTTTTCTTCAAATATATCATTGCTAATGGCGACGGTGACCGGGGTTTCATTTGCTTTTTTCGGAAGGCTGTTAACAAGGACTGTGTGAGCCAGCTACCAAAATCCTAACTCCTACCATAGGGGCATCTGGTATGTACGCATAGTTCGAGATTCTTGCTTTGTACGTTAGCTCTTGCATTACATAATTGATCTGATCTGATCTGATTTTGCAATCTAATACGAATACCATTCTTGCAAAATTGATAAGGAATTTAGCGCTCTCGAGAATAGGAACTTTGCTTTTTCTTTAACTGTTGGTTATTTATTTGATAAAATTATGTTTGATTTTGGGAAAAAAAAATGCTTTCTTGGCTGCAATAGTGATCGGTTATGTATGTCTTATAAGATCTGTGGTTTTTAGTTTTGAGTATCGGGTCTTGGGTATGCTGTGCTTTATAAACGTAGTATATAAAGTAACAATTCAGTTGGTCAAATAAAGTCAAACCACTGATGAATCTGAAGAGTCTGATAAGCACTGCTGGTGATTAAATGATAAGTACTGATGGTTAACTACTGCTGGTGGTAACAACTAATGTTGAAGTGTGATCAGTGAGTAGTAAATCAGTAGTTAGGAAGCAGTGGTTGAAGGTACAAGGACTGATACTTATTTTGTGACTTTGAGTTACACCAGTTTGTTGACTAAATGGATCTATCCACGAACCAAATATGGCATTAAGATCTCATCGAATGGATAATTTGGTGTCGGCAAAAGTAGTCTTCTTATCAGCTCTATTTCCAACACCGTCGACGATCTAGCTCCTACTATTAGTTCCTTTATGCTAAATCGATGTTTGTTTTGAGTTTTGTGAACGTTTGCTTTATCTAGCATAGATGTGTGTTCAGTATTTTGTTTGACAAGCACCTTCCGTATATTAGTATTTAGTCGAATTTTAATCATCAATTCCCTTTCATCATAGTTAAATCTGTTAGGTATGCTTATCGTTTGAAGTATTTTTGAACATACTATGCGACTTGTAAAATTGCTGAGGTGAATTGTCTTCATATTTGTTTATTATAGCGATGCTTCTGATGGCATTTGATTGCGTGTTTTCTGATTAGCAGCCTTGAGGAGCTTTTGCGATGCTATAAGTTGGGGGCTTATCCCAAGCTTTGACTTTTGATTAAGCATTTTGGTCAAATTGAGGGGTATCGTTAGTTATGTTCTATGCCATGTTGTCAAAAGCTCAAGGCGCACGTAAGGCTAGTGCGCTTTTGACAACATACACTTTCTACTAATGGCTACTGAGTTGGAAGCTAATGCAAAGCCATTGAGGTAATCTCACTTTTACTGTGTACATTGGGTCACTTTAGAGGTGGCAAGATGGGAGGGTTAGTTAACGGGTCAAAACAAGTTCAATTCAGTACATTTCTATTATGTTACCTGCAAAAACATGCCAGGACAGTTTGACTCACTAATCCTTTTTTTTTTTTTTTTTTTTCTTTTATCTATTTTTACATATTTAAATTTATAGTTAAGTGGGTTAAAAACGATTACAAAAAAGAACAGTATCGCATTAATATCTAAATCTTTGAGCAAAAGCTACTAAAAAGTTTCCATGCTCAGTTTAGGCTTTACAACATGTTTGGCTCGTACATCCTTTAGCATTTTTTTTTTTTTTTAATTTGACCACTTTGATCAGTTTGAGATAAAATCTGACTCATTCATAAGTAAACGGGTCGATGTACCTAACAAGAATTTAATGCAGGTGATCTCTGGTGACTTGATATCAGGTTTCTCTTGATACCAAAAAAGGCTGGGGTAGTGGGTTGGCGCGCGATGGTGGAAAGGCTTCCGACATTGGTGACACTTTCAAGGAAAGGCATTCAGCCAGTTTCTGAACTATGTCCGCTGTGCAACGAAGTCCCGGAAACTTGTGAACACCTTTTCGTCTCTTGTCAGTTCGCCCAATCACTCTGCAATGGTGCAAGATTCCAGAATTTATCGCTTTCAGCCTCAACGACATACTTCTGATTGATGGCTTCGTGTCTGGCTCATCTAAAAGGGGAAAGACTATTCACGCAGTAGCTCTTGTCTTCGTATGGAGTATTTGGCGGATGAGAAATAAAGTCGTATTCGAACAAGCCGCTGTCTCGGTTCCGATGGTCGTGGAGGAAATCAAAGGTATGAGTTTTCAATGGGTAAAATTTCGATCGAAAGAGGCATGCCTGACCTGGGATAGATGGAAGTTTTTGACTTTGTTTCGTATATGTAGTTCTGCTCATATAATTCTGTCTATACTTTGTTATGAGTTTGAGGTTGTAACTTTGGTTGATGTAATTATGGTGCTAGCACCTTGCTAGATTGGAGAATAAAGTTTTTGTTGGACGTTCAAAAAAAAAATGAAAAATGTTTGAGGAATTATCGGTTTTTAACTTTGAAAACTTATGTTATTATACAATATGAAGATCAATAGCATTAACTAAACAAAAGAAGTTTGGTTTATTAACCTTTCATAAGAATGTACAACTGAAAACAGTGGTTGTTATTTACGAAACTTGACCCGTTTCTTTGTTCATAAAACTAGAACAGTTTGATGGATGTGTGCATAAATTTGCCCTCCAAACCTTTATGAGTTTCTTCCAATATATTCTTGTTTTAATTTTTAAGTTCATTTCAAAAATCTTGGTTTCATCATCATATCATATAATTAAAACTGAAATCAACCAAACGAACGTAACATGCATTTAAAACATAAAAAACACTGCCAAGTGTCTTCAATATTTGTGGAAATTAAAATAACAATCCAAACTAAACTTTCTTGAAATCTTTCTTCAACACTAATCATCTCCACATTCCTCAGTGAATTTGACCTCAACTTGCTTTCGCTTAAAATTTGTTATTGTCACCTCAACCAACCCCAACTTCAACTTAACGGGTTTAAACACCGCCTTCTCGAAATTTGCGTCGACCGGGAGTGCTAGGTAGCGCGTATAAGACTCCCCTTGGTTCGAACCCTCCAACACAAAAATATTTTCCTCATTTACAAACATTTTGATTTGATCAGTCGTCGCCCCCTGAGCTGGCATCTCAATAACAATCTCATCCGGTTCTATGCGTTTTATCACCGGCCTTGCCACGTAGCCGTAAAACAAACGGTCGTGAAAGTCCACAATGAAGTTTGTGCCAAGGCCAACTGCCCACAAATACATTATCATGAATTACGGTAAACAAATCAGAACACCATATTATTATGTAAATCAGAGTAAACTGCCACAAACAAATACATGATCATCGTAAATTATTACGGTAAACAAATCACAACATAATGTTATTATGTAAAACAGAGTAAACTGCCATAAACACATACATAATTATCCTAAATTACAGTAAACAAATCAGAACATAATGTTATTATGTAACACAGAGTAAACTGCCACAAACAAATGCATAATCATAAATTACACTAAACAAATCAGAACATCATTTTATTATGTAAAACAGAGTAAACAGGTAAACAAATGCATAATCATCCTAAATTACACTAAACAAATCAGAATATTATGTAAAACAGAGTAAACAGGTAAACTGCCACAAACAAAACATAATCGTAAATTAAAGTGAACGAGTAAACAGAAATATTACGTATTCTTCGGTTACTCGGTACGAAAGCTTTCTCCAAATTGACGGTTGATTTTCCGTTGCCTCCGTTGCCTCCGTTTGTGGTGAATGAACGTCGGAAACTTTCAACTCCGGTGCTCCTCATCAAGGCAGCTCTGAAGGCCATCGAAGTTGAAGAAATGATGAGTTTTTGATGATGAGGAAGATAGGTGAAATGAGTGAAATTTATAGTGTGTGAGGATGATTGTTATTGGTTAGTTGTTTGCCTTGGATACTGTGCTAACCAACTTCATGAATAAGACAAAAAAAAAATATTACTACTGATACTATTTTGTGAATTATGATATTAAAAGAGAAACATGATAGTTTATTATAAATAAATATTGGAACCATTAGACTTTTAGGGATAGCTTGCTAGTATGTATGTGATGCTCAGTATTCAAAACGTGATCTTAAATTCATATCAAAATCTATTTGAAAATATTACAATACACCTGCTACAATTCCACAAATATTATTTTTACTATGTTTTATAAGACTATTCAATATATTAACACATTTGATTCCCATGCGGATAAAAGAAACTTGGTGAGTATCACCTAACACCATTCTTATCATCATAAACCAACTATACACGAGTAAAAGCATACCACATTATACGACTAATACCCTTGTACCAAGGCGTGATAGTATTGCTTACTCCGTTTTCATATGAACTAATAAACGATCACTTATCTTCAATACTGAGTCAACTACGAATGCTAGTGTGTGTCCTCTCATCAGTTCCAACAACTATTAGGGGTCAAATATTAGGAGGCTACATTTTGCTAGTTCCCCGTTGATAATTCTCACAGTTCTTAGTAGTGGTCGATCTAGAATTTTTTTTTGGAGTATCCTATTTTTTTTTTACCGTACATTCATAAAACATAAACTTTTTACGGTACGATTATCCGTTCATTGGTATTTTGCATTTCGTCGAGAAAGTTAGCCTAGCCCGTGCATCCATTAAGGCATTAAGATACACAAAGCTTTGCCCCAAGGTCTTTGCGGGACTACTATTTCCTTGGAAGTAGTTGTTGGTGTAATGATCCAAGTGGATCAACTATCCATTTCTCATGATAGAAATCACTTGCTACATGTTCAAGCATCAAGAGCGTGAGTTCATATCAATATAGTGTCGACTGTCATCTTAGTTATGACCAATATGAAATATTATAAATTTTAAGACAATTATGGTCATTGTGCTCCTTGCGTTTCTTTAATTTTTGGATCAGGGAGCTAAACGAAAAGAGCTTAAATATCAAGTCCACCAAGAAAAAAGATAATACTTATATGACACAAGTAAATGCGTCGCAATTAGCACCACTAGTAAAAATACAAGTGCATATTATAATACTAATAAGCAAAGAGTGCCTATTTATACTCAGGTCTCCACTTAGAGAGAGATACGGAATGTCGCTAGACCAAAAGGCCTCTAGCATTACTGACTTTGTTTGATCAAAACCCAATTCATTCAGTCCGCTTTTATATTAATTTCCGAGTTTCCATTGTGGTATTATTATTTTTTCCACATCATTCCTCTAGATAATGATAACACGTTTATAAGCGATGAAATTAAGTGCGAGTGACAGTTAACCAGGATGATGCATTTTTCTTAAGAACGTGGGAGGAAGCCCTTATATAATGAAATTGAAGTGTATAAGAGAGTCAAGTAACAAAAAAAGGTGTCATCACATACATATCTAAGCACTTGATAACTAGTCATCATAAGAAATTGAAGTGTGTTGAGAGAGTCAAGTAACAAAGAAAGGTGTTATCACATACACATATATATATAGATAAATGTGTATTTGGTCGATGATCTTTTTTAATGGCGAAATTTCATGAAAACTAGGCTAGCTCCAGCTAGACCAAACATTACAACAATAGTAAATACAAAATCAAGAACAATTTAGATACAAAATTTGCGCCATGTCTCCCGGTCCAGATCCGTAGAAAACCGGAAACGATAAGTTCATTCCGCGTCTTACAAATAAACCAACACACAATGGAGAGAACCGAGTGAACTGCTTCAAAAAACTACATTCAAAGTTGTGATAGCAAAAGTCAATGAATAAAGTGGTCATGTTTAGACTATTGAGTGAGTAGTGTTACCGATTCTAGAAACCAACAGAAAGCATACAATTCACCAACATGAAACACAAACTCTACGAGTTCACAAAATTACGTCAATTGTTTCCGAACAAAAGTTACGTCAAAACGTACATAAACTGAAAGTGTACATAAAAATAAGCACGAAAACATATTAAATTTGACCTGACTTATTTGCGAAAGAAAGTTACGTCGAACACCAATTTGAACTTATATCGAAACGTACATAAAAAGAAGCACAAAATTGTGTTTTTTTAATTTAAAAATGGTACCGCGCGTTGTGGTGGCGCCGAAACGTAAAGCAAGTCGAATTTGTACAACTAACGAAAACGTATTATATTTGAACCGACTTGTTTTAAAACAAAATATATGTAAGAACGTAGACCAATTGAAAACGTACATAAAAAACACAAAAAACATATTATATATGACCCTACCCATTTTCAAAGAAACGTAATCAGCTTGAATTTATACCGACACATACATAAAAATAAGCATATAAAAATGAGAGTTAATTGCCCGGATGGTCCCTGTGGTTTCACATTTTTTCACGTTTAGTCCCCACCTTTTGAAAATAGCATGTATGCTCCCTAAGGTTTGTTATTTTGTTACCCGGATAGTCCCATGAGTAGATGCAGTTAGTTTGGAAATAGCATGTATGCTCCCTAGGGTTTGATATATTGTTACTCGGATAGTCCCCTGAATAAATGTCAGGGGACTATCCTAGTAACAAAATGACAAACCATAGGGAGCATACCTGCTATTTCCAAAAGGTGGGGACTAAACGTGAAAAAACGTGAAACCACAGGGACCATCCGGGCAATTAACTCTAAAAATGATTATAAAGTTTTAAAAAGTTGAAGGATTGTAACTGTCGATACAAAACGTTGAAGGGTAAATATTGGAAAAACAAAAATATACTAAAAGGAAAAGAAAAAAAATAGCCCACGTGAGTTACTGTATATGAAACTTGTTGTCGTATATATAACTAGTTTATGCTCCGTCTAAGTTGCAGGCGCTAGGCCGAATATTTCTCAGACAACTAAAGCAAAACATTACCATAGTTTTGTTTGAAAAAAAAACTAAATGATGGTAATATTGTAATTTTTAGCTGGGGGCAAAACTGTAATTTGTCAGAACCAATGAACGAGTACTAGGTAGCTGCTTGGCACGAATAAAAATTACATCGAATCAACCAATTAAAAAAAATACTACCAAAGTTTTGAAAAGAAAACAAACTAAAACAATGGTAAGACTGTGAGCTACCTCACCGAATTTTTAACATTATACACAATCTCAACTTTACCAGGTTAGATTAAAAACCCTTTTATTCGGTGTTCAAAGAACATAACCTAGAAAGTATCATTCGTGAGTTATGTTAATGCACTTTTGGGTGATAAGTGCAAGGCTTCCAACATTTAGGGTCTTTATTGAACAATGTCCAAAGTTTGGAAAGAGTTTATTTTGAAAGAGTTTATTTGGAAAGAGTTTATTTTGAAAGAGTTTATTTGAAAGAGTTTATTTTGGACAGAGTTTATTTTAGAAAGAGTTTATAGCTAGACAGAGTTTATTTTAGAAAGAGTTTATGTGTAGAAAGAGTTTATGATTAGACAGAGTTTGTATAGTCTAGTTTTGTCTGAGTTTTGTAGCAAAAACTCTGTGCTTGCTTTGTGCTTTGTCCGAGCTTTCTATTTGGTGTGGAAAGTCCGGGCTTCACCTTGTATATATACTTTTATATGGAATAGACAAGGTAACGATTTCTGTGTGAATTTCTGTGCCCTAATCATTGTGCTTTTTGTCTGGCGGCGCTTTGTGTGAGTGACGTCATTCATCTTCATCAAGAATACTCTGTGTATTCTTGATTTCTCTCTCAAATCCTTGCTTTCTTGTGTTCATCTACAGTGGTTGATCATCAGGTGGATTCCGCACACCTGTTGGTTGCTTTGGCTGAGTGAGATCTTGGATTGGAGGCCCGTATCAGAGCAGTGTGCTCATACTACTGTAGGTGTTCTTAGTTTGAAGGTTTTGGTGAGATTAGTTCATACTTTGATTGGGTTTAGTGAGATTGTAGTGATTTTTTGTGTGTTATTCATGATTCTTCATTCATTTCTAGTGTTTGGATGATGGATTTTGAGTAGTTTAGTGAGTTTTTAGTGTTTTCTTCATCTGGGTTTTACAGGGTTTTTGTTCTTGTTCATACAGAGCTTTGAAGGAGATAAAGATTCTGAGTTTTGATCTTTGGAAGCTTGGTCTGAGGTTTACACTTTGTGTTTGTGTCTCCGGGGTATTGTTGAACCAGTGTGTAGTCACATTGGGGAGATACTCCGAAGATTGGTTTCTTTCTGAGTTTTGAAACTTGTCTGAGTTTCAAATCAGTCTGATTTTTTTCCTAGTCTGAGTTTTATTTAGGGTTAGTAGAGTCTGAGTTTGTGTTTAGGTTTGTCCGAATTTTTCTAATTTAGGTAAATTGTGTCTGAGTTTTTATCTTGTCTGAGTATATTTTGTTTTTACTAGGTGTCCGAATTTCTTGTGTTGAGTCTTAGGTCCGAGTTTGAAGTCTTATACTTGTCTGAGATATTTGATATATATTAGTCCGAGTTAGTTTAAATAGAGTCTGAGCTTATTCTTTGAGTCCAAGTTTTAAAATATTAGTTAGTCCGAGTTTATTAATAGTTTGTTAGCTAGTTCTTGTCCGAGGTTAAATTTTTTTTGTGTTGTCCGAGTTTAAGTATTTAGGTGGTCTGAGTTTTAGAATTACATTATATCCGAGTTTAATATATATATATATATATATAGCCGAAGTTACCTTGAGTCCGAGTTTATATATATTAGTGAGTCCGAGATACTTATATATTAATATTGTTAAGTCCGAGATACTTAATATTGTTAAGTCTGAGTTTCTAAATTCTGGTCCGAGTTTGCTTAATATTGTTGAGTTTCTAAATTCGTTGAGTCTGAGTTTAATATTGTAGTCCGAGTTTGCTTATATATTATATTTGTCCGAGTTTAAACCTTTTGAGTCCGAGTTTATTAGAACACTCTCCGAGTTTATTAGATTGTCTTGAGTCTGAGTTTTTAATCTTGAGTCCGAGTAGTCTTTAGATAATTAGTTTGAGTCCGAGTTTGTCGTCTGAGTTTACTTTCATCCTGTAGTTAGAGTCCGAGTTTAATACTCTCACTCGAGTCTGAGGTATAAGTGCAGTGTGTCCGAATTTTTCAATCAGTAAGGGTGTCTGAGTTTTAAATTTCTAACAGTGTTGTGTCCGAGCTCTGTTGTCTGTGTTTAATTTCAGGTTTCTGTGATCCGGGGTGCACACTCTGACTATAGCTTACTTCACTGCTTGGAAGTTCTCTGTTGTTTTCTGAAATGGCAAACAACAATCTGACTACGATGGTGCAAAGCCTCAAGCACAATGCTGAGGTAGGAAGTAACGACAAACCTCCTTTGTTGGTCAACGAACTTGATTTTCCTGAGTGGAAGGAGCGTTTTGAAAGATATGTTCGAGCAAAAGACATCAAAATTTGGTTGTGCATCGTTAAAGGATGTGGTGCTACACCAATACGTACGTTGACGATTGATACGTATTTGGGGCTTACTGACGAACAAAAGAGATTCTTTGACTGTGAAGAGAAAGCTATGTCGATGATAACAATGGCAATGCCACAATCGATACTTCATACGTTTCGTAAGAGAAGTACTTCGAAAGAGTTGTGGGATAGCATGATAGAGCGATATGAAGGAAATGCAATCTACAAGAAACGACGACTCGAGAAGTTGAAGACTCAATTCGTTGTGTTTAAAGCGTTAAAGAATGAGTCATTTGATGACACTGTGAATCGATTTTATCATCTGCTGAGCGAACTTGATAGAAGTCAAGAGAATATCTATACTGAATTCGAGAAGGTTGAGAAGTTTCTGAATTGTCTTTCCAGAGAATGGAATATGTACACCGCTTTGATCAGAGAGGGTGTTCTCTACGAAGAGCTTTCTTTGGAAGAAGCTATTCAGAAACTGAGGGGTTATGCTTGGAATATGGAAGATCAAGCGTCTGATTTCGAGAAGATCCAAGACCCTCAATTATACAAGGCTTCGAAACCAACGGATAAGGGTAGTAATGGTGGTGTCGGTGTTGCTTTGTATTCGGAGAATGAAGGTCCTGCAAGTGAACACGCCTTCATAAGCAACACAGTCAGTTCAAGTGGGACAACAAATTCAAATCAAGGGATGTACTCTTCTAGTAGTGCTCAGAAATCTCAAGGAGCAAGTGTGAACATTCCTAAGATAGATGCAAGCGGTTTGAAGTTGATTGAAGAAAATATGGGTCTGTTGGCGTCCTTCATGACTGCATACGAGAATTTCTGTCTTGGGAAACTCGTTGAACCGTCAAGTCTCGATGAAGACTTCGATCAGATAGATCAAGACGAAATGGAAGAACTTGATCTACAGCTCAATATGGCTCTGTTAGTCCGTAGAGCGAAGAAGTTTCTGCTGAAGACGGGTAGGAAGTTCATAGGGGGTCAGACAAAGACTCGAATGGGGGTTGACATGTCAAAGGTAAAGTGTTACAACTGCGGGATCTACGGGCATTTCGCACGTGATTGTCGAAAGCCAAAGATGGAAAGATCTGACAGAGACAACAACTCCCGAGGAAACAACTCAAGACCTCAATACAATGCATCAAATGCTACGTCCAACTCAAGTGCACGTTCAAGTGGGTCTGAAAATACCACATCTTCGACAAACAATGCTATGGTGGCTCAGCCTTTACAAAGCGTGACTGAACCTTATGACTGGGGTTGTGCCTTGGAAGACATCTTAGGAGCTATCGTGTCACAAGCTTTTATAGCTGAAATTGTGAACGAGGAAATGTACGAAGAGATTGTTGAAGAGACAAGCATTGAAGAGCTTGCAGTTGTCGCTGAAGTTCTTGGGGAAGAGTTGGATTCGGGAAATGTTACTGAGAATGAAAGTCCTTCGATCGAAGAGACTGTTGAGAAGTCTGGCAAGACAGAAGATGGCGAAAAGGGAGAACGCTTTGAATTCAACATCTCCACAGCTGAAATGCAGCAATTTGCGGATGCAGAAGCTAAAAGGTTGGAAGAAAATTCCGTGGAAAACGAGGCTTGTGCATTCATGGCTGGCATTGAGGTAAAATCATCTTCTGTAGATAAGCGATGTGCTAGATGTGTTGAGTTTGTGACTAAGATTGATAGATATGCACTTCATAACACAAACTTAATTGCAGATTTAGAAAAATCCAGAGAACTCATTGCGGTTTTGTCTAATTCGGATAAAGAACACCGAATTAAGATAAAAGCGCTGAAAAATGATATCTCTGAATTTGAGAGACTAGTGGCTAAGGGAAATCTTAAAAATCAAGAATTAAAATCTGAACTGGAAACAAGTCAAAATTCTGTTTTGGAAAAGAACAAAATCATTTTGGAAAAAGATAATTTGATTTTGGAATTGCGACGAAAGATTGAAAAGTTCAAGGATTCATCTGAAGTGATGAACTTCTGTATTAGCAGCCAACGTCTCAAAGAATCTGAGGAAGAAATGTTTGGCATTGGTTATACTAAGGTGCCTCCTCCGGTAAACCATAACTATACATCGATGCCAAGCATTGATCCTGAATTGGCAAACTTTGTGCCTACGACTCCTCTGACAGTTGAACCACAAAGTGAGTCAGAATCTGAGCCAGATGAAGTTACAGACTCAGATCAGTCAAAGAAGAGTGGCATGTCTAAGAAAAATGAAGTGAACCTTGAAAACATTGAAAATTTGATAAGCAACAAGATTTTGGAAATTTTCAATCAAGTTCAAAATGAAAAATCAAAACCTAAGTCACGTGGGAAAAACAAAAGGGCTTTGAAAAATGTCCCTAAAACTGAGTTTGTTAAAGGGGAGGATTTTATCAAAGAAGAAGTAAAAATTGAAACAGGTTCCAACTCACAGTTTGTGAACCAAATTTTGAAAAATCCCGCCAATGCCTCTTCATCTTCGACCGATCATGAGGAACGTCCGAAGAATGCTGCGAAAGTTCGCAAATGCTACAAGTGTCGTGGGAAAGGACACTTAGCAGCAGACTGTCCAGATGACAAGGGTAAATCACTTGTTGATCCTGATCAAAAGAAACCTTTTGTTGACAAACCACAAAATGAATCAGTTAATGTTGAAAAGAAAAATGGTAAAAATCAAAAGGTTGAGAAAAACAAAGTGATTAAACAAGAAGTAAAACCAGTTGTTAAACCAAATGTTAAATCACAACAAAATCAGGATCAAGAGGAGAAACCCGTTGTTATTAACCGTGGGGACAGATCAGAAAATGTACCTCAAAGACATGATACACGTGAGAAAACCCCTCACAGACGAAAAAATCATGTCACCTTTCAAGGAGTTGAGAATGACAATCGTTCTGGAGGTTCGAACAACTATGCTAGACCTCATGCAGAGAACAGATTCGTGAATGATCGAAATGCGTCACCCCTCCGATTTCCAAATCAAAGACCGCATTCGGATAATCGTCCACGATCATTCTCAAGACAAGAAGATGCTCCTAGATTTGGTAGGAATTCTGAGCCTCCCAGGAATCAAAATTACAATTACCAAAACTATGGAAGCCGAGGGTATAGAAACTCTGGTTATACCAACAGATCGTCAACTCCGTACAATCCACGATTTGCGGGGACTCATTCCAACAATTTCCGAAATGGAAATGGTGGACACAGAGGCGATGATGGTTATTTCAAAGAGTTTTCTTATGTTGACGAATCAGGACGACCCAAGACCATCATGGCTTGGGTCCCACACTCTAACTAAATTTTTGTTGGGGAGTGTAGGAGCAGCTGAAGAGGGCTATCTATATTTGGTATATCGATAGTGGCTGTTCCAGACACATGACAGGAAATAAAGAATTATTGAACAATTTTAAACAATTTCGTGGTGGTTATGTGAATTTTGCCGGTGAAAAGGGTGGTTACATCACCGGTGAAGGCTCCGTGTCGAATGGAAAAATCACGCTGCATAAAGTGAACTTCGTTGAAGAACTGAAGCATAACTTGATGTCGGTTTCTCAAATCTGTGATAACAAGTACACGATGCTGTTCACTGATAAAGCTTGCTTCGTACTGCGTCCGGGTTTTGTTGTTCCTGAAGATTGGATCGTTATGAGGGCTCCAAGGGTGAATAACACATATGTCATGGACATGCGCCCGTTGGTCAACTCATCTGCTCCAGTGACTTGTCTACTTTCAAAGGCGACTGAAGATCAATCGTATCTCTGGCATAGGAGAATGGGCCACGTGCATCTGCGAAAAATGAACCACTTAGTGAAAAACAACTTGGTGTTGGGGGTTCCTTTACGTAGTTTTAATATGCACAACAAATGTGAATCATGTGAAAAAGGAAAAATCAAACGAAAGCCTCACAAACCGAAAACAGCTAACTCAATCCAAAAACCACTTGAATTGCTTCACATGGATCTTTTCGGCCCGATCCATGTTGCTAGCATTGGTGGTATGTCTTATTGCTTAGTTGTCACTGACGATTTCTCACGTTACTCATGGGTATTTTTCTTAAAAACAAAGGATCAAACCGCTGGTATTTTAAGAGATTTATTCAAGCAACTTGAGAAAAATTATTCACTTCCTATTAAGAAAATCCGAAGTGACAACGGCACTGAGTTTAAGAATCAGTATATGGATGAGTTATGTCGGGAAATGGGAATCATTCATCAGTTCAGCGCTCCATATGTTCCTCAACAGAACGGAGTTGCAGAACGGAAGAATCGTACCCTAATTGAGGCGGCCCGCACTATGCTTTCTGAATCAAAATTACCAATTTTCTTCTGGGCCGAGGCGGTGAACACTGCATGTTATGTGTTAAATCATGTGCTTACTGTCAAAAGAGAAGATAAAACTTGTTATGAGTTGCTTGAAGGCAGGAAACCGAACCTATCTGGTTTTCAACCTTTTGGGATTAAGTGTGTTATCAAACGCACCAAAGATACTCCGAAAATGGGGGAAGTTGGTGAAATTGGGTTCTTTTTGGGTTATGCCAATGGAACTCCAAACAAACGCGTTTATAACATCAAGAAGCGAACAGTGGAGATCGTGTTTGATATAACTCCTTTGAGTTTCGATCCTCCACCGTCCGAATTCGGTCCCAAAAGCGGTTATGATTATGATAAATTATTTGATTCGTTTGATCTTCCTGATGTTTCAGAAGAAGATTCGGAGGTTGTATACACACATCTTGTGAACAAAGATGAAGTGGATGCGAGCTGGAGAGCAAGTATTCCTACTAATGTGTCTTCGAGTGTTCCAGTCGCTGATTCTTCGACTGTAAATGACGTTGTTGCTGAGCAGATCCCCAATGCAGCTGCTCAAACTACCAGTGGAGATCTATACGTTGATTTTTCAGCATATCCAAATGTTGATGCATCTTCTGGTAATGGTGGAGCTTCCAGTAGTAATGCAAATGCTGAGGGGGAGATTCAATCAAATTTGGGAAACAATCTTCAAGCTCCGGCAATCCCAGTTCCAAGAACAAATATTCATCATCCTGTTGATAATATTATTGGGAATCCAACTGCGGGAGTGCAAACGCGAAGAAGTATTTCAGAGATGCAATGTTTATTCTCTGCTATCAAGAAAGAGGAAATCTACAATCTTAGCCTACATGAATGTTTTATCTCTCAGATAGAGCCGAAGAACTATCAAATGGCTCTGAAGGATAATTCTTGGTGTGAGGCGATGCAAGAAGAGTTAGCTCAGTTTGACAAGTTAAAGGTGTGGAATTTGGTCGATCTTCCTAAAGGCCAACATGCAATCAACACGAAATGGGTTTTCAAGTGCAAGAAAGACGATAAGGGTGTCGTGGTCAGAAACAAAGCACGGTTGGTTGTTCAAGGCTTCAATCAGGAAGAAGGGATTGATTATACAGAAGTTTATGCACCGGTGGCAAGATTGGAAGCTATTCGTTTGTTTCTAGCCTTTGCCGCACACATGCGTATCAAAGTCTATCAGTTGGATGTGAAAAGCGCTTTCCTTTACGGGAAATTGCATGAAACTGTGTATGTGTCCCAACCGCCGGGTTTCGAAGCTCCAGGGTCAGACAACAAGGTCTATTTGTTGGACAAGGCTCTCTACGGGCTCCATCAGGCCCCTCGAGCTTGGTATGAGACGCTGTCAAAGCATCTTTTGGAGCATGGGTTCTCGCGTGGTGCCATCGACTCCACACTGTTCATTTTGAAGAAAGGGGGAGATTTTCTGATCGTGCAAATTTACGTTGATGACATAATCTTTGGTTCTTCAAATGAAGAGTTGTGTCGTGAGTTTGAGAAGGTGATGAAGTCAAAGTTTGAAATGAGCGCGATGGGCGAATTATCATTCTTTCTAGGTCTTCAAGTGAGTCAAGAAAAAACCGGGACGTACGTGCATCAGACAAAGTATGTCCACGAGATTCTCAAAAGATTTGGATTGGAAGATAGCTTACCCTATGACACGCCTCTACCGACGAATCTCAAGCTTTCACCCGATGATGAGAAAGATCCTGAAGTGGATCCGACTCTATATCGAGCAATGATAGGTTCATTGATGTATCTAACTGCTTCACGACCAGATATTATGTTCTCTGTTTGTTTGTGTGCTAGGTACCAATCAACTCCGAAAGAATCGCACTTGAAAGCTGTCAAGCGTATTTTCAGATATCTGAAAGGAACGCCTAAGCTTGGATTGTGGTATCCAGCTGAAGGTGGTCTGGATTTGATGGCGTATGCTGACGCAGATTTCGGAGGGTGCCGGATGAACAGAAAGTCAACCTCTGGCGGCGCACAACTTCTTGGAAACCGTCTTGTCTCTTGGCAATGCAAAAAGCAAGTTGCCGTTTCTCTATCCACGTGCGAAGCCGAGTACATTGCTGCTTCAAGCTGTTGTGCTCAGGTTTTGTGGATTCAGCAGCAAATGAGGGACTACGGTTTGAATTTTACTCGAACTCCTATCCTTGTTGATAATAACTCTGCCATTTCCATAACAAACAATCCGGTAAATCACTCACGCACTAAGCACATAGATGTTAGGCATCACTTTATTCGCGACTGTGCTGAGAAGGGGTTAATTGAAGTGGTTAGGGTAGACACCTTGGATAATCTTGCCGACCTGTTTACGAAAACATTCGATCGGGCTAGATTTGAGAATCTGGTCCGAATGATTGGCATGATCAACCCAGAGTAAAATGATTTCCAAACTCGCATAGAAATTTTTTTTTATCCTTTCTGTATAGTTCTTACCGCTTTCGAAAAATTGAAAAACTCCAAAAATATTTTACTTAGTTGTAGGATAAATTTCAGAAAAATACAAAAACATTTGAAAAATCTAAAATGAAGTCGTGTAGAGATATAAGGGAAATGATAGTACATCGGTTAGTCGTATCTGGTGCAGGACTATGGCTATATATATATATATGAGATTAACTGTTAAATGTGACAACTTCATTATACGTTGCATCGGTAGGTTTTACGCGTAAATAAGAACCTGTTTTTGGTATATAAACATAATGAACTGCGTAACTCGTGTGGCGCATCTCTCGGATATATGGTCTTGGTACCGTAATTTCGTTTGATAGATTGCCGAGGTTCTGAGATACGTGGTCTTTATGCTGTTTATCATCTGGGTATCATGGTTGCTTCTTTTACCGAAAATAACGGGGACGCAAGTCTAGATCTTCCATGATACCATAAATACGTGTAAATATCTTCAATACATGATGCACCCGACCCGAATAAGTGATAAACAATCACATGTCCTTCAAAATCTTGCGGGAGTCAAGTCTATCCTCAATAAGTGATTCTATCACAAATGACTTGCTCTTGTGCCCTTTGCATCTGAAATTCAAATAAGTGAGTATCTCACATTAGCTTATACGTCAAAAACAGATGATAAATGGTATACTCACCAGTAAGATGATCTCTCGCGCATACCTTGATACGGGAGTATATTCTGAGGTGGGTAAACACAGTTAATGTCAGCTTAATACACTTAATTCCATATCTCGAAAACAGTGTTCGAAAGCGTGCTAAAACTTAAGTGGACCACAATACCGTTGAACGTCTTGAACTGTCCACATTAGTCTAAAAACATTAAAGCTAAATGCTATGGTTTTTGTGTTGGATACCGACAGAAAAATCGATATGATTCCTCGCTCCGACTTCACAAAAGGATATTTAGTGTAAATACGTTCTAGGTTAAATTCTTAGTTTAGCTTAAATAGAAAAATCACAAAAAGATTTTGCCTTCTTGTTTCTATGTGCGAGTTAACTCATTAGAAATACTCTAGGGTTGTGAAAATTTTTAATAAGGTGTTAAACATCAATTTTGGTAATTTTAAAATAAGTTTTCTTTGAAAAATTGGTCGTGTGAGATTCATCTAAGTGTGTGGGAAATTTCATCGGGAGGGAAAGTCGATAAAACCATTCGGTTTTCAAGCGTTAAAATTTTTCATCTCGATTGTTCGTTTTTCTAAATTAGAAGGCTTAAAATGGTTTTGTTGAGGAGTTCAAAAGTTTTAGGTAAATTTGATTGATGAGTGAAGTCTAAGGGTTTAAAGTAAAAAGAAAATAATTGGTCCATCTTAAAAAAAAAAAAAAACCGATAGGTCCGAGTTTCCCAAACAGGTGGTCCGATTTTCTTTAAAAAAAAAAAAACCCTCGGTCCGATTTAAAAAAAAAAAAAAAAAACACTTACGGGGTCTGAGTTTCCCCTTAGTTAAGACCGAGTTTTCTTTTATATACCACTTCCTCTTTCTTTCACAACATCAATCTCAGAGAATCTCTAATCCTTCATCATCCTTTCCTTTTCATCTTCATTACTCCTCTTGTTTCTTGCATTTTCCTTGCTTCTTGGTCATCACAACTAACTATTCATCTTCAAGGAATGGCCGAACAACCGCATCCGGTTCGTGAGTTTCACAAAGGTCATAATCAAACTGCTTTGCTAGATGAAAACATTCGAGGTGGAGCCGATTATGCCGATATTATTCGTTTTCTTCGAAATTCAAGAATTAGTTTCGCGATTTCAGAAAGTATTCATCTAGTGCAAGCGTATATTGATGATTTTTGGCGTACAGCTCGGGTTGTTGATGATACTATCGAGGCGACTGTTTCTGGAAATTCTATTGTTATCACGGAGGCGGTTATTCGTGCGGCTCTCCGTTTTGGTGACTTAGATCATGGTAGCACGTGTTATGTGCGTCAAATACGGGAACGTGGAGTTAGATCCTTCGGTTATGCTGCTTCTTTTGATAAAAAGGAGATTTCCAAGCCAATGTTTCTCGGGCAGTGGCGATTCTTCTTTCATGTGTTGATGCAGTGTTTGTCTCCACGAAAATCGGGAACTGATACGATGAGTAATGATCTTGTGTCTGGGATGATTGGGTTGCCTTACAACCAGCCATACAACTTTTCTCTAATGATTTTCCAAGCTCTCAAACAGCAGATTGGTCTAAAGGCGAATGATAAGCGACTGATGCTTTTGTATCCTCGATTCCTTTGTATTATCTTTCGACATTTGTTGCCGAATCTTTCATTCGAAGGAACCTTGCTTGCGTACGGTGTAAAGCCGATGGGTAATCGTATTTTCAAGGATTGTGCAAAGATTAACGAGTCCAAAAGAACTGATGCACGCCCAGTTCTGACTCCCCTGTGTGGTGCTATTCTTCAAGACAACTACAATCCAGAAGCTGATTTGCAATGGTTAAGCATTAGAGATGGTTTAGATCACATCTTTGTTGGGGATACTCAAGAGCCCGTGGTTGTTCAACCTCAGGTTGATCTTCAACAACCACCGGCGGTTATTCAGGAGCCTGAACCGGTTCAAGAGCCTGTGATTTCTGAACCAGTTACTGTTACTTCTATTCAAGCAGCTGTGTCTGTTCCAGTTCCAGTTTCTACGTCTTCGGCAACAGAGGTTGCTGTAGAAACTGATGATGAGATTTTAGAGCTTGATGCTGCTTTAGATGCAGGTCCATCCTCCCGTACTGTTGACAAAGGGAAACGACCTATGGAGGATGCCGTTGTGGATGAGTTGTTAGATGATATGCCAACCGAAAAGGAATATCTTATGGCAGTAATGAGTGAGCTCTAAAACTGTCTTCGACCCCACGAAAGTAGATCGCTTGAATTATTTCGAGCAAAGGTTGCTTCTCTCGGTCCCTCTTCCGAGTGGGGTATTCGCTTAGCTAGATGGAATGAAAAAGCAAGTGATCCAGATTCCATTGTTTTTAGCTCTTCTGATGATGATGATGATGCGGACCGTCCACGTCCTGTCCTTGATACGGTTCGTGCCTCAGCTCCTTTGAGGAAATTTAAGCGACGACGTGTCGCTGTTTCGGATCTTCAGTCTTCTAGTCCGATGGTTGCCTCAGTTTCAGTCACATCCAGTTCTGCTCCATCCGACTCAAGAGGTCTTCTTAATGTGGAGTTATCTGTAGCTCCTCCGACACTATCTTCCCCGCTTCCATTCCCTTCCTTTGTGGAAGCTACCAGTGTGACTACATCCGTTTTACCGGATACGCCGATTATGTCTTCTCCTATTCCTGTAGTACCGCTATTTGAGTCTTTATCATCTCAGACGGGTACGAGCAATGTGTTTGCTTTATCAGGAAGTTCATCCTTGCCAGTTCAGCCTACTTCTCCTATTGATTTGCCAGATCCAGAGACAGGGAGGACACGTGCAAGGACCGCTGTTGGTAAAAATCCGCCATCAGTTCGACGGAAGAAAGTTTCTTCACGTCCTCCAGTGTCGCCATCTTCAGGTTCTAGGCCATCCAGGCCTCAGCCGTCTGGTTCGAGACCTCCTGCTCCTAGATCGGCTCCAGTTTCTGCTTCAAGTCCATCCGGTTCAGGTACAAAGCAGAACTTTCAAGAGTTTGTTCGTGATCAGTTTCAAGATGTAGCCAAGGTCATGTTTCAACACAAGACTCAATTTTCTAAGCTGCAAAGTGAAATTGAACTCTTGAAGAAAAGGGATGTAGCTCGAGAGCAACAATTGGCCCAGCTTTTCCGTCTATCCAAGGCTCAGAGTATTCAGTTGGGGAAGTTCATAGCTCAAGAGGCTTCGATGTCTGCTCGTCAACAGACCTTGGTTAGTACTACGGATCGGCTTATCGGGGTCGTGACAGATCTCGCATCACTCCTTGCTGCTCAGGGGGAGAGTTCATCGTCTGATTTTCAAGTCCAGGCTCAGTGCAAAATGGATGAACTCAAGAAAATCAGAGAAGATCTTGATAAGGAAAAGGATCCCAACGCATCAAAGTAGGGGGAGCAGTCAAGGAGTACACGTGCTCCTGAAGCTGCGACTCCGGCTCAATTTGAGGGGGAGTCCTCAGGTGCAGTTACAGGTGGTGATAAGGGCCCTGTAGAGGCTGTTGCTGAAGTAATTTTAGAGCCTGGAGAAGTGGCTGAGGGAACTTTTGAGGATTGGCGTACAGATGATGACTTGGCTGGCAAGTTCAGTTTTATTGAAACTACGAAAGGGAAGTCTATCCAGTATGAGTCCTTGCCGGTAAACAGCGATATTCTCAGAAGCTATGTGTTTGGCGTTGAAATGCCTGAAGAAATCTTCAACCCACTACGAGTTCCCGAAGAAGTTAGTGCGGCAGCTCGCCGATGGTTTAGGGTTCTTCCAGATGACACGCAAAGGAAGAGATACCTATCGACTAAAGGCGAGTACTCGGGTCAAATTCGCAGTTGGGATTTCGACGAGCAGCATGGCTTGGTGATGATTAAGAGGACTGATGGAGTTCAATACTTCAGGCCTAGGGCTAAGGACCTTCAGACTCTTCCCGCACGTGATCTTCATCACATCGCTCAACTTGACCTCAACAACCATACAAGCGTGGCTAGTATCAGAGGTTTGATTCCTCAGTTGGTTGCTGAAAGTCGTGAGAGCAAGTGGAAGCTGTTCAAGCCAGCTGTCGGTCAAGGGGTTAAATATCTGAATAAGTTCATTGGAAAAGAGGAATGGAAAGTGGTTTACCCACCATCGATTTGCCTTCGTGAAATACCTATGAGAAAGTTCGATCTCAATAAGTTTGATAAAATAGGGTATTGGTACCTCAATGGAAAAACTGGGGAAGCCGTGATTACTGAGACGAATGTGGCGGTGGAGATTGTGAAGATACTGGATCCGATTTGGCTCGCAAACTTGAGGGAAGGACACTTGAAGAAGCTTCGTCGCCTGCCCCTGAAATACAATGCAGAGGATCGTGTTCTTGCGGACCAGTTCATCAAGGTGGTCCAGTTCTGTGTGAAGAACAAGGTCTGGGCTGGTAGCGTCTTTTCAAAAAGAAATTGAAGATCTCAAGTTCAATGAAGACCATGCACTGATCAAGGGGGAGTTTGTTAATGCACTTTTGGGTGATAAGTGCAAGGCTTCCAACATTTAGGGTCTTTATTGAACAATGTCCAAAGTTTGGAAAGAGTTTATTTTGAAAGAGTTTATTTGGAAAGAGTTTATTTTGAAAGAGTTTATTTGGAAAGAGTTTATTTTGGACAGAGTTTATTTTAGAAAGAGTTTATAGCTAGACAGAGTTTATTTTAGAAAGAGTTTATGTGTAGAAAGAGTTTATGATTAGACAGAGTTTGTATAGTCTAGTTTTGTCTGAGTTTTGTAGCAAAAACTCTGTGCTTGCTTTGTGCTTTGTCCGAGCTTTCTATTTGGTGTGGAAAGTCCGGGCTTCACCTTGTATATATACTTTTATATGGAATAGACAAGGTAACGATTTCTGTGTGAATTTCTGTGCCCTAATCATTGTGCTTTTTGTCTGGCGGCGCTTTGTGTGAGTGACGTCATTCATCTTCATCAAGAATACTCTGTGTATTCTTGATTTCTCTCTCAAATCCTTGCTTTCTTGTGTTCATCTACAGTGGTTGATCATCAGGTGGATTCCGCACACCTGTTGGTTGCTTTGGCTGAGTGAGATCTTGGATTGGAGGCCTTACAAGTTACCTCACCGAATTTTTGTTTATCTTTATTTCGCACAATTGTGCAAGGTAATCCAAATGGTTCATTGACAAGTATGCCGCAGAGCAATCTTTTATCAAGATTGATTCTCAGGAGAACTTTCAGTTAATGCCTAGAATGTATAAAGTGGAAAAAGAACTGACCGTTTATGTTTATGTGACAACAAGTAGTAATCTTGAGACATCTTCAATCAACCAAAGGTAAAAAGTTTGTTTTAAAGTCAGCTTAATATGATATGCACCAATTTCTACTAAATCATTAGAATTGTAAAAAAAAAAAACTCAGGTGTCAAGATGAAGTCGGTGACGAACCAAACAGTGATGAAGAATCAGAGTATTCATTAAGCGATGAAAGTTACCGTAGTTGTTATAGTACTAATAATGAAGTTGAGCAACATAACTCCAAAGAGGAAACTTAAACCAAGACAAGTCCAACCATCAGATTGAACTCAACGTTTGAAAATGTTACCGCGTTTAGAAGAACATTGATCCATTATGCGCTCGTAAATTAATTTGAATACTTCATTGAGAAAAGTGAACCGAGAAGAGTCACAACAAGGTGTGTAGACATACAGAATGTAAATGGAGAATACATGCCACTGTTAATTAAGCAGGATGGAATAATACATTCGAGGTAGATTATAAATTAATTAAGTATTATTTTTCATATTATTAATAAACCGTATTTTTATATAATACCATGAAGTTAAGAAATTCGTAGAAGCACATTCTTGCACTCGAAGCAACAAAGGTGACAACAAGGTTGCAACTCAAGGATGGATTGCTAGTGTCATTAAAGATAAGCTAAAATCTGAACGGGATGTCTCTGCTACGAAACTAAAGAAGTGGGTTATAAAGATTTACAATGTTGATGTGTCATACTATCAAACAGCCACCCGGAAGATCAAGAAAGAATAGAATCAGAGCAAATGACTAGCAAAGAAAAAAAAATATAAGTGTTGGCGGTGTGGTGGGTATGGCCACCAACTAAAAAATGCAAAAATTTGGCATCCCAAGATCAACCATAACAGGTAAACGTAGAAAAGAACAAAAGCTTGTGAAAAATATCTAATCCAACTCGAGCAATTTACTTTTTGATATCATATGGTCAAAACTTTGGCATTTATCTTTTGTTTTTTGGATATTGTTACGTAATATTTTTGTGGTTGTTTTTAGGGATGATTTTTTGGTGCCGTAATGGATTAAAGTTTTGTATTTTGTTTAGATGATTGCCACTCATATTTTTTTATGTTTGTTACTCGTATATTTTATTATTGTTACTCTTTCATGTAAGGAAAAATAATGATAAAAAATAACTTACTAAACGACGGAAGTAGCGAATGATGACTCTCATTAGGGTCAATCAAAAACCTATTTAAACTACGTAGACAGCGTAAGTAGGGTATCGTATCCACGGGGAATTTGTGGTTAGTGTTTAGCTAAATTATTTAATTAACTACTCTAATCTATAATTGGGGGTTTTGACTGATTTGAAAGAAACTAAAAAAAAACTAAGTACAAGAAAAGATATCCGATTTATAAAACGTAACTTCCTCCAAACTTCAGGTTCTAGGTTTCACAAAACTCAGTTTTACCCAGTTAATTGGCCATCACATAGACATGATGTTGGAAAATTGGTTATTTAATATGGTAATAAAAAACAGGTCTTTGTCATCAGATCTTTTATAATTTGATTAACCCAATTTACTAGCGTGAGTCAACCTACTCTATGTCACTCAACAAGTTACTAGGTTTTGTCATCAAGCAAGAACTCAAAACACATGCAGATAGCAGGGGCGGATGTACATAGATATAAGGGGTAGCCTCCGCTACGGCGGTAGTGTAAAATTAGTGTAAATTTTGGAAAAATTTGACGTTTTTTCGATTTCATTAGCGCTTATTTATAAAACGTTACCGCTTGGCGCGAATCCTAGATCCGCCACTAGCAGATAGTTCAAATAAACCAACACATCAATGTATTCATACAACAAAGTCAAAAACATATCCAAACCTGAGTTTAAACTGAATAAAGTAAAAACCTAATTGAACCGTGCTCGGAGGAAGCCACGGAGAGCCTAGCCGCTCATGATTGCCGTAACCGTTGGCGAAGCTTGAAAATTTCTCTCGGGGGGTCGGAAGTCACCAGACCTAAAATTTTATACCTAAATTTTATTTTTTTGTATAAAACCGGGGGGTCGAAAACGTATATACCTAAAAAAATTTATACGAAACGTACATACATAACACTACTAAGCAAAAAGTTCGGGGGTTCGGGCGCCCCTCCCGGCCCCTTCAATGCGTCGCCCATGACCGTTTCAGTTGTCATCCCGAATCAATCTGAACATACGCAAGTGGTTTCAAAGATGAAAAGATGATGCACAATTCGTCCCCTCGTTTCACGTCTAATATCTCCTCCTTTTTTTTCAATATGAATTATTAAGGTATATGTATTATAATGATTCCTTGTCATCCACGTATGTCCAGCCAATATCACTAGGGTTTTATTTTTCCATGCACAACATGTCTCAAAGCCCATGATCACTTGCGTTTTTAATTCGTCCCAAATTGAATTAGATCCACGCCTTATATAAATATATGTTTAAAAAGGCCCACATATCATACTATGTACGAAAATTGTTGGGCTGAAGTCCTCTGGTGCCTCTTTTTCCCTCAATAGAATAATGCGAGGTTTCTTCCTCTTCCTCCCCTCGAATTAACCCTAGTAAAGATAGAGAGATAGGTTGAATCAATCAATCAATCAACTGGGAGCGATGGAGATGCTATGCCTCGCAAGAAGATCTACTCGGTACCTGAAAAAGTGTTTATATGACGCCGGAGCTTCTCTGCGTTCACGCAATGGCTTAAGAAGCTATAGTACCGGTATGTGTGTGTGGTTTACTTTCTCCTTAATTAGCTATTAATTGCGTTTTTTCTGTTTTATTATGAATAACATTTTAGGTGTATCTGATCAATCACGGATAAAGCCCTCCATGTCATTCGCTTCATTATCATTCATTGTGGATGAAGCCAAGTACTTCAAATTTAATATCCCTGGACTGGCAAAGACGGAGACCGATGAAAGCCTTTCGTTATTCGTAAACATGCCTGGAGTGAAAAAGGAGCATGTCAAGGCATGTGTTGAAGAAACCAGGTCTTTGCTGTCCATCCAAGGCCAAAAATATGAAGAAAGCTATTATGGTGGTAGACTACCTAAAGTAACCTACCATGCATTCATGGGGTTGCCGAATAACTTCGTTTACAACAAGACTTGTATAATCAACACAGAGATGCCTCAAGATGGAATGTTTGAGGTCACCCTGTCCAAGCTTGATCGCATCGAATTGAAAAAGACTAACTTCTTCACCAACATCTACTATACTCTTGGATCTAGATTCACTTTCCTTTTTTATTCTAGCATCCCCTCTGGTAGTTGCTTGCTTGCTTGCTATCTTATCTTTAACTAAAGTAGAGTTTTGGACATTGTTCTCATCATCAAACCTGTTTAATTGTTTCAGTTATTATGACTATTGCTCGACCACTTGTAGTCAACCTGTATTGCCCACTGCGGTATGATTCATTCACAATGTATAAGGAGAAGACCGCCAAAAGCCTCCACATTAGCCTAACGCCTGGACCCCAGAAAATGGACTTCACCAGGGGAGGCGGATGGGTATTATTCTTAAACATGCCTGAACTCAAGATAGAGGACGTCAAGTCCTTTGTAAAATACAACACTTTGTTCATTGAAGGAAAAACAAAAACGAAAACGAACATGGTGCAGTATATTACAGGCATACGTTTACCAGAGTACTTCAAGACAAAGCGTAATATGATCAAGACAGAATTGCAAGATGGATTGTTTAAGATAACCGTTCCCAGTGTGGACACCAAGACTAACATCCTCTCTAGCATCCTCTCTAACATCATCTCTAGCATCATCGTTGATTTCATATCTAAACGAACATGTTCTCTCCATGGAAGCGATGGTACGTCTTGTTTTTCTTTCAACAACTTATATAGGGGCCGATTGTTTTATGGAATCCAACATAATTGGAATTAGATTTGAAAACATCCTAACACAAATCATATGTGGTTCTCCATTATTGTATTTAACATTTTTAATTTAGTTAAACAATTATTGTATTTGTAGGTTGGACTTCTAGGATATTCACCAGGTTAAATAAATGGACATTCAAATGGGCTCCCACCCAGAAAAGGTGGACAAAGTATACACCTGATGAGCTTGAAATTGAATTCCCTGTGTGTGGCTTGGGTAACGAAGCAGACATCGATATGCGGGTCGACGTGAAGAATAGATTCATATTAGTAGCTAAAAACAACGAGAAGGGCATCTACTATAAGTACTACCAACAGCTACCACGGTGTGGTAACTTTGAAAAGGCTCATTTTAAATCAAAATTAGATTTGGGCCTGCTGACTGTCAATGTGAAGAACTTCCAAAAAGAGGAAGTGAAATTTGGATTCGATTAGACCAAAGCCGAATCAGGCGAGTTTGTCAACTTGTTTTATAAACGTATGCATCCTTTTCCCTCTGGTATTTTACTTGACGTAGCATGAAATTGCAATGTGTGTGTAGTTCAATTTCTCCTATAGCATGCTTTCTGGACTACAAACAACTGCTCTTGTCCAGCATGCATCATATTGCCTTGAAATAGTTATGCTGTTATAACTGAGCTATCCAATACATAACTCGTACTACTCTGTTTTGCCAATGCCTGCAGGTATATATGCCTTAATCTAGTAATAAAATCTCTAATACCATGCTTTCGAAACGACACAAACGCTGTTAATTTTGAGTCGGGTAATATTGTTGGGGTTTTTTTATAGTAATCGGGTTGGTGTCGAACAGCAGCCTAGTGGGGAAGTTGATGAGGAAACGGCCACTGCTGAACAGCGTTCTAAGGGGTTGACCCGCAACCAGTGTATCTCACCATCTCCCGGTCTATTGAAAAGGGTTTTTCCCTGGAATTGGTGGTGGACTCGGGTTAATTACTCTATGAGTACTCTGTTTGGTCCAGTGGGTGTCTTGAGAGTGCTCGGGATTGATTCCGTTGGCCGTTGAAAAAGAAAAAAAAAAAAAGAATCCTTGCAAGCAACTAAATTTCTTGTCTTAACTTTCTTGTAAGAGCTCTTCAAAAAAAAATATTCTTTATATTTAGATGTAATTAAAATACTGAACAAATATTTAACAAGCAGTGTGTCTGTTTCTAAAGCCAATTAGGAGGTAAAAACCTTATTGGTTATTGAGTAATGATTTGACTTGCAAAGGCAGATACCTATTTGTTTGTTGTTGGGTGCATGAAAATGGGAATATTAGAATATATAAAGATTTCATATTTGCTTATACCTGAATTGAATTGCAACGGCAGATGGATATGAGGGCTTCTTTTATTTGTTAAATGTTGACCCGTTTCTTAACAATGATATATGGTAAGTTTGGTCAAAATAAAAGTAGTTTTTGTACAAGTTGGTCTAGTATTATTATAACTTTTATGAGTACTAGTGGCAAATTTGAGCTAAAACAGAATTAGTGAAATGTTATCTAGAGAGCTATATCTCTAAAATAGATTTTTTATGTCAATGGGCTTTGGACCCTAGGCACAAGCCTAGGGCCACCCAAATTAGAAGGCCTCAAATTTGTTGTGACTTTTCTATATAATAGGCCCATTTTCAGTTTTAAAGGAAATAGCCCAAACATGTAAGGCCCGTTTTCAGATTCAATTTTAAAGAAACCCACACAAAAAGGCTTCAGCAGACAAACACACGCAGTCACGCACACGCGACTTCAACCTTGAAGAACGAAACGTCAGCCGTTGCTGTACATCGATCCGGCGCAGATGATGAACTTGAAGAATGAATCGTCGGACCTCGGTAAGTAATTACTAACGGCTATTTTCCCTTTTTTTTACATCTATATCTTCGATTACATCTGTACAGACTGTACCTTCGATTACTAGATATCTGTTTAAATCAATTCCAGTGTTCAGTCGATTTAGTCTTCTGGTTAATCAGTTCTTCTGTTGTTCAATCTTCGATTATTAAATATCTGTTCATCTATTGTTCAATCAATTCAGTCATTGTTCTTCGATTTGGGGCAGTGGCGGCAAGCGTTGTTTGTCGATTTGGGGCAGTGGCGGCAAGCGTTTTGTTACTAACCCGGTAAAGGAGGAGGGTTTTGTTACTAAATATGTTAAAAGAGTAATTTTGCAAAAAAAAAAAAGGCCTCCACTTCGAAGTTCGCTTAGGGTCTCCAAAAACCTAGGAACGGCCCTGAGTGACTTTAGAGGAGCAAAATAACTAAGTGACTTAAGTAGCGCTATTATGTAAAGTTACACCTATAAGATATGAGGGGCTGTTTAGCAGCATCTGAATGGTTAAGTGTTGAAACAGTAAGAGGTCTGAACCATTAAGTGCTGAATCAGTAAGAGAGGTCTGAATCATTAAGAGCCTGTATAATGCTTAATCGTTCAGAGGCAAATATGTCTGACCACTTCAGATTAGAGGTCTTAACCATTCAGACTCTGTATATATATTATCTATTCAGACTCTGTATAAATATTAACATTCAGAGGTAAATGTCTGAACTATTCAGACATCTGCTCGTGAAACAAAACAGTCTGAACCATTAAGTGCTGAACCAGTAAGAGGTCTGAACCATTAAGAGTCTTATTAAGAGGTAAACAAACAACCCCTGAGAGTATTATCACTTTTAAATGCGAATTACCGTGTAAGCTATTGGAAGTTGTTAAAAACTGAAACCGAAGATGCATTTATCCTATGATGATAGTTTATATATGTTTCGATGAATTACTGATTGCAAGTAAGCAACTTAGTAAGGGGATATATGTACACGTCCATACTACAAGCTATTGTTGTTGGGTTATTGAGGATTTCACTCAGGAAGAGGAATTAGTCATTCTCTAGACTAATACCTGGGATATTACTACTCCCGAAGTATATCTCATTATTACATTCAGTAACCTAATTGTAACCCCTATAAATACTTCTCATTCATGTACTGTAACACTTTGAGCACCTAATACAAAGAAAGAACTAGTTGTGGAGAGTGGATGTAGATCAAGCTTGATCGAACCACTATAAATCTTGTGTTCTTGTTCTTGTAATTTAGAGTGTGTGAGTGTGTGAGCTTGCTGCATATTGTTCTACTGTTTGTGTGAATTATATTCTAACCTAACAACTGGTATTATAGCACATGCTCTTGATCGATTCACACGAGCTAGTAGCAAAAGAGGTGAAGAAGAAGATACCTGTCGGGATTAGGGTTCCGATTGAAGACGTGTTCATCATCACCGCTGCAGATCGCGACTAGGGTTTCAGAAACCCAGTAGCCGCCGCCGCTGCTGTTTATCTTCCCGCTGCTAGCATAGCTGCTGCCGCCTAGGGTTTCAAATTAGAGACCATTGTTGCTAAATATTGCATCTAGGGTTCCAAAATCGAAGACCTAGTGTTTCAATTCTGCACTTGAGTTGTCTGAATTTTTTTTTCTGTGAAGTTCGTGGGAGCAGGTCGCAGGAAGAAGAAGAAGAAGAAGAGAACCAGACGTTCTTTTTTGTTCTTTTTTTTTAAGGGAATCAAGTTTCCTTTGTTTGCAAGAAGACCCCTCAAACCTTTGACAAGTATCTTATCAACCTACCATTATTCGTTCATCACCATTTTAAAGCTTGAAACAGATAAGTGTTTGTTTCTATTTATTGCTTCCGCTAGTCTAATTATCATTCAGCAGTACAAATTTGTTTAGTTTGTAGCAAATTGGTACAAAAGGCACATTGCGTTGATCAGGTACAAAAGGCTCGTTGGCATACAATAATGTTAGAATTCGAGTTAATGCAAATGAAAGAAGATGACACTTTGGACTCTTTCTCTGCAAAATAAACAACGTTGTCATAAGGGCAAGTGAATTAGGGACAACACTAAGTCAACTGACTCTGGTACGCAAACTTTTAAATGTCGTGCCAGACAAGTTCACTCAAATTGTCGCCCCCATGGAACAATACTCCGATCTAGGCACAATGACGGTAGAAGAAGCAGTCGAAAGGTTAAAGATTTACGAGGAGGCTAAGGTTAAAGAAAGGAAGCCCAGGGGATAGTCAAGGTAGATTGATGTTTACACATCATGACAACAATTTTGGTAGAGGAAGACAGTTCAGAAACCATGGGCGTGGCAGGTTCAACCAACCGCATGGAAATTGGTCAGACAATAAAGACAAGAAAAGCACTAAAAACGAAGGATCTTCGTACAGACCTAGAGGTGGAAATAGACCCAAGTAAGATGAAGTGCTTCAAGTGTCAGAAGTTCGGACACTTTAAGAAAGATTGTCCTGAGAAAGAAGTCGTACAAGAACACTCGAATCTCGTCGGGGAAGACGAAGCACCAGTATTGATAATGGCAATAATAGAAGAAAATGTTGTTCGAGAAAGGGTTCTATTAAACGAAGAAAGCATAGAACCAGTAAGGTACGCCACAGAAGATGAAAGTCTATGGTACTTAGACAACTGGGCAAGCAACCACATGATAGGTGTGCAAAGTCACTTCAGAGAATTAGATGAAAAGGTGATGGGGCAAGTACATTTCGGTGACGGGTCGACGTAGAGATTAAAGGCATAGGTTCAATACTGCTGGAATGCCTGAACCAAGAACATAAGATTTTTCTTAAGTATACTACATTCCAAGTCTGAAAAGCAACATATTGAGCCTCAGACAACTTACAGAAATTGGTTGCAAAGTAGTTATAGACAGAGACTTACTAACACTCCATGACAGAAATAGAAAGTTATTAATGCGAGTCAGGAGAATGAAGAACAAGCTCTATAAAGTAAATTTGAAGATTGGAAGGCCAATCTGCCTGCTCTCAAACACAGAAGATATAGCCTGGTTATGGCATGCAAGGTTAGGGGAGGGTTTAAATGAGAACGCTAAATATCGCGAGAACCGTGAGAACAAATGAAAAAACCACGAGAACTTGGTCAAAAACAATTCAAATTCAAAATTATTTTACACTTATCATTATTGTTCGAATACAATTAGAAATTAAATTTACACGCTTAAATTTTTGTGAATTCGTAAATAATTTTTTTTACACATGTGTAAGTTGTCATTTACACATGTGTAAATTTGTTACATTTACACATGCGTAAAAAATCTAGTAAGCGTGATTTTGAGAGGATAAATGAATTATTTGATGTTGTAAATTCTTTTTTGATGTTGTATTTTAATTACAATGAGGTTTGTATTAAAAAAATTGGTTTTGAGCGAGAACCGTGAGAACAAATGAAAAAACCACGAGAACTTGGTCAAAAACAATTCAAATTCAAAATTATTTTACACTTATCATTATTGTTCGAATACAATTAGAAATTAAATGTACACGCTTAAATTTTTGTGAATTCGTTAATAATTTTTTTTACACATGTGTAAGTTGTCATTTACACATGTGTAAATTTGTTACATTTACACATGCGTAAAAAATCTAGTAAGCGTGATTTTGAGAGGAAAAATGAATTATTTGATGTTGTAAATTCTTTTTTGATGTTGTATTTTAATTACAATGAGGTTTGTATTAAAAAAAATTGGTTTTGATTGGTTTTTACATTCGTTCTCACGGTTCTCGCAATATTTAGTGTTTTTAAGATAACCCTCCCCTGTGAGGTTAAGCCATTTACATGTCGAAGCTATTAAAGAAATGACTCAGAAGAACTTGGTACATGGAGTTCCTTAAATAAGTTATGCCAGTTAAATGTGTGACGCATGCTTATTAGGAAAACATAGTAGGACACCATTTCCAAATCAGGTGAAATTCAGATCTTTAAAACCCCTGGATTTAGTCTATAGAGATTTGTGTGGTCCTGAATATCCTCACCAACACATGTTGGGAGGAAGTACATATTTCTACTTGTAGACGACTGCACTCGCTACATGTGGAAATATCTACTTACTTCCAAGGATCAACAATTCAAAGCTTTCAAGTAGTTCAAGGAAAAGGTGGAGACAGAAACACGAACCAAGTTAAAGATGCTAAGGACATATAAAGGAGGAGAATTCAAGTCGGATGATTTCAACATGTATTGGAAAGACAATGTCATAACAAGAGAGCTTACAACGCCGTATTCCTCACAACAAAACAGAGTAGTGGAAAGAAGGAATAGGACGATGTTGTCAACTACTCGTAGTATGATCAAGGCAATGAACATGCCACTGAATTTTTGGGGTGAAACAATAAGAAATATGATATACGTATTAAACAGGATTCCAACATAAGCTTTGGTGAACAAGACCCCGTATGAAGCATTGAAAGGAAGAAAGCCAAATCTGGAACGTCTAAAGATTTTTGGCTGCACAACCTACGCTAAGGTACTACCACTTCAACAAAATAAGTTAGATTATATAAGTGCACCTATGATATATTTTGGAATAGAAGAAGGATCGAAGGCATACAGATTATATGATCCGACAATGAACAAGATATGTGTCAGTAGAGATGTAAAGTTCATGGAAGCTAGGTCAGCTATGGAACTGGAATAACTATATGGAAGTAACAGATTCAGGGAATCCCGAATGGACAAACTTTGTCATTCAAGAAGATGACAACCCACTAGAGTTAGAAGAAAATGCACCAAGTAGTCATGATAGTAGCGAGTCACATTATGAAGATTCAGGAGTAGTTCAGACAGAAGAACCAGACTCCTATGTAACTCCGCCATCACATTCGTACAATCAAAAATCATTAGGAAGTTCAAGCAGATTATCAAGTAGAAGTCCATCTACATCTGAAAGTACAACAAGGAGTATTAGTTACACTCCAGTAAAAGTAAAACTGAGAAGTCTCGAAGAAGTATACGAAGAGACGGAGGAAATTCAAGTAGATCCACACGAATTACTACTTACAGAATAAGAATCAAGGAATTACAAGGAAGCATCTAGTGACAGAAAATGGATTGAAGCAATGAAGGCTGAGTTAGACTCGATAAACAAGAAAAAAACTTGGAAATTGATAGAGTTGCAAGAGATAACAAGGCAATAGGTTTAAAGTGGGTATTCAAGACTAAAAAGGATGCAAATGGAGAAGTTGTTAGATACAAAGCAAGACTGGTAGCAAAAGGTTATGCTCAACAACACGAGATATACTTTGATGAAGTCTTTGCACCGGTAGCACGCATAGAGACACTTCGACTAATGTTGGCTTTAACAGCATATCCAGGTTGGGAGGTACATCACTTAGACGTGAAGTCTGCATTCTTACATGGAGAACTCAAGAAGGAAGTCTATTTCTCACAACCGGAAGGATTTGTAAAGCCAAGAGATGAAGGAAAGTTTTACAAATTATCAAAACAACGTATCGATTAAGACAAACACCACGTGCTTGGAATACGAAGTTAGATCAAACCTTAAAGTCACTTAACTTCAAGAAGTGCACGCACTTTAGAGCAAGTAATCTATACAAGGACAAGTAAGACTTCTACACTGATAGTCGGAGTCTACGTTGATGATTTGATAGTCACTGGAACACCAAGAAAGGAGATAGATATTGTAGGTCCGGCTAGGAGGATCTAGTCGCCTAATCCTTGTGTACAAACCAACCCGGTTGTGCGGAATCCAACCGGGAAAGCAAACCGAGATAGAACACGCAATATAAACAACACACAATATTCACCGATTAACACCTCTGTATTAATACGTATGAAAAGATCAGTTACAAGCTCAATGTTTACAAATGTATTCTGTAAACTCTCAAAGTTCTCTCGTGTGTGTGTGCTCTCTGTTCTTGTGTCTATGTGTTCTACATTGTCTTCTGTCATAACATTGTCTATATATAGCAACAGACACCACGAAACGAAACTTGGCGAAACAGAACTTGACAAAATGGAGAAACAGACGACGAAATGGAAACATGGTCGACAAAAGGGAGTATTGGTCGACGAAACAAGGCTGTTTCGTCGACCCCCTTGTTGTTTCGTCGAGATTGGGCTTTGGCCCAAAGTGTGAAGCCCAAACTTGTGTTTCGCAGACGGTAAAGCCCAAGTCATTTCTTGTTTCGCCGATCTGATTAGCTTTCCAGCCCAAGTACTAAGATCCATAAACCTTTGATGTCTTGGACTGCTTGTGATCATCTTACACACGACGGAGGAAAGTCGTTGTTAAGACGAGTCGACTCGCGTCCACAAATCGTGTATCAACAAACTCCCCCTTGGACGCTACTCGTGAGATTCGCCTTTGATGTCTTCTATGTCGGAGGATCTTCAATGTCTTCACGTCTTGAAAGCAGAAAGTGTATCAGCAAACTACCCATTTCATGTAGGAAGTGTGTTGACAAACTCCCCCTTAACATAAGCTCCCCCTTGAGTTATGCTCGTGAATGACTTAATCATTAGCGCTTGAGATCCTTGTGGTGTTGATGATGGTCAGCGGCAACTAGATCATCTTCATCATTTGAGTGCCTTCACGTCGTGTCTTCATTCCGAAGCTTGTCATCGACCATGTTCTCCTTGCCTTTAGAATCTGCACATGCAAGAAATCTAAACGCGTAATGAGAACAAGTGCTTGGAATATAGTTAGTATAAACAAATGACACACGTATGACCACATTTCAATCAAACACCGTCCGACAGTTTGAAAGTTTAATAAATTTATCAATTTTAGTTTTAACTTTCAAAAACTTGCAAATTTCGACCGTTTATGAAGATTTAGTCAACTTGGTTTTCGTTCAGGTTTCAGGCAACGAAGACTCGAGATCCAACATCGTACGATCGAAAATAAAATAGAAATAAAATCTTTTTGGCTTTTAGAAATTTTATATTAAAACACACCTATAATCTTTTTGGTATTTTTGAATATTTCGAATGTAAAGACAGAAAGCAGTAAATAAATATTTACAGACATTCTTTTTGTGAGTTTCGAGGGTAAAAGAATCATATCAGTGTACGGTCATGCCAAAACGCTCTTTTTGTTCAATTAGTTAACATTAAGATAAGCATCCTATAACGATTATCGGTATTGTTGTCCACGTAAGCTTAACTTATCAAATGTAATCATGACGAGGGGATACGTTAAGGTATGATTTATACTTACCGACCGGTGTTTATCCACATAACGACACATTCCCGTATCAAGGTATGCACGAGGGTTCATCATCTTACTGGTGAGTATACCGTTTATCATCTGTTTGACCGTATATGATGTGAGATTCTCACTTATTTTGATTTTGAAAACAAGCCCTATGTGATAGAATCACTTATTGATGAGGAACTTGATTTTCATATGCATGAGGGCACAAGAGCAAGTCCGTGAACAGGTCAGTACTTTCGTACAGCAGAGAGACGAACTTGACTCCCGGATAAATGTGATATTTTATCACTTATTTTGATGGACATGTGATTGTTGATCACTTATTGAGGTCGAATGCAGTACGTACACGTATGTATAGTATCATGGAAGATCTAGACTTGCGTCCCCGTTATTTTTCGGTAAAAGATACAACCATGATACCCAGATGATAAGCAGCATAAAGATCGAATATCTCAGAACCTCGGCAATCTATCAAACGAAATTTCGGTACTAAGACCATATGCCAATGAATGGTTCCCACCTGGTCTTCAGTCGGTTAAGATTTATATCACCCTGCACACTTTAAACTGATTGTGAGCCTACCGATACATTTTATATAGAGCTGCTTATCGTTTTTCATTTTAGGTTTAAAGAGGTTTGGATAGACCACTGATGTACTATCACTTTCTCTTTTGCTCGTCAGGAAACTCGTTTTTGTTTTTCTATTGTTTTTGTGTTTTTGAAATTTTTCGATGTTTTTGGATTTTCAAATTTGGATTTACTCCCCCTAAAATCAACAAACTAAGATAAATTTAAAAGACACAAAGATATTTACAAAAATGATTTTCCGATGTTGGTTTTACTCTTGCTGGACCTTAATGCCGTTTACCAATAATAAAAAGTCAAAAATCTTGATTTGTCAAATGCTTTAGTAAAAAGGTCGGCACGTTGGTCATCGGTGTGGACCTTAACAACATCGATTAGCCTTTTCTCAAAGCAATCACGTATGAAGTGATACTTGATTTCGATGTGTTTGGTCTTTGAGTGCTGCACAGGATTTCTAGTGATCTGTAATGCAGCAGAATTATCAACGTAAATAGGAGTAGTTAGGAATTCAAAACCGTAGTCGCGTAGTTGTCGTTGGATCCAAAGAACTTGGGAGCAACAACTTGAGGCAGCAATGTATTCAGCTTCGCATGTTGATGCAGCGACACAAGTCTGCTTCTTGCACTGCCATGTGACTAGGCGATTTCCCAAAAACTGACATCCAGCCGTTGTGGATTTGCCGTCGATTTTGCATCCACCAAAATCAGAATCACTGAAAGCGATCAAGTCAAAGTTATTATCCCTAGGGTACCATAGACCGGTGTCAGGGCAACCCTTCAAATAACGAAAAATCCTTTTGACAGCTGCAAGATGTGAGGCCTTCGGGTTCACTTGATATCTGGCAAGCAGGCACGTTGGGTACATTATATCTGGTCTTGATGCTGTGAGGTACATAAGAGATCCGATCATTGCGCGGTAGTATGAGGGGCTAACAGATTCACCCTTAAAGTCTGGAGTAATTCCGTGATTTTACGGCAATGGGGTACCAATGGGCGTTGCATCAGACATCTGGAACCGGCTCAAGATGTCACCAACATATTTAGTCTGATGGATGAATATCCCAGACTCAGTTTGTTGCACTTGTAGGCCCAAAAAGAAGGTCATTTCCCCCATAGCACTCATCTCGAATTTATACTGCATAATTCGCTCGAAATTCCTACACAAAACAGCATTAGTAGAACCAAAAATAATATCATCAACGTATACCTGTACCAGAAGAAGATCTCCATCTTGTTCTTTGATGAAAAGAGTACAGTCGATAAGACCTCTCCGAAAACCATTCTCCAGCAGATAATTAGATAAGGTTGCGTACCAAGCTCGCGGTGCTTGATAAAGACCATAGAGAGCTTTGTTGAGCAACCAAACCCGATCGGGATGGATAGGATCTTCAAAACCTGGAGGCTGTTCGACGTACACCTCTTCTTCAACCACACCATGTAAGAATGCACTTTTGACGTCCATCTGATAAACCTTGAATCCTTTGAAGGATGCGTAGGCTAGAAAGATTCGAATTGCTTCAAGACGTGCAACAGGTGCATAGACTTCGTTGTAGTCGATCCCTTCTATCTGACGAAAACCTTGAACGACTAAACGTTCTTTGTTCCGGATAACAACACCACGGTCATCCTTTTTGCATTTGAACACCCAACGGGTACCAATCTTCTTGTAACCAGCAGGTTTCTCTACGAGTTTCCAGACACCAAGCTTCTGGAATTGTTGCAATTCTTCCTGCATTGCTTCAACCCAAGAGTTATCTTTCATAGCTTCTTTCCAAGTTCTTGGATCTTCCTGTGAGACATAACATGCGAAAGACCAATCATTTTGTTGACCAGATTCTCGAATCGCTGCCTACAAGCCTGCATTGTTGTTGCTTCGCAACATGTTTCTTGTTTGAATGCCACTTTGCACATTTCCGATGATGTTTTGTTGAGGATGGGTATTATGAATCCTTGTTTCAGGATTATCTCAAACTGGAATATTTATACCCAGATTGTTGAGGTTGAGATCAACAACCAAATCAATACCCGGAATTGACGAAGAGGATGATGCAGTAGCTTCAACGATTCTAGGGGCATCCACAGGAGGAGTACCCTCTGAAGTACCATGAACTGCTGTTGTTGGAGCTTCTTGATCTGCATCGAGATATTCATCATCCTCTGAAGATTCGTTCAATTCGGTAGCATCATGAAAATCCTCATTGTCGAGAGCATTGTTGTTTACTGAAGATGGTTCTTGATTTACAAGAATTGGACGAACCACCGGTGAAACTGTTGCATTGTCACTCTCGAAAAACATCCTTGCCGCAACATTTTCTTCAACGGCTTCAACATTGATCGAATTGAAGAAGTCATCGTACTCAAACATCCAAGGCTGACCAGGACATTTGACTGGCAATGTGTGCCTTTGTACTTTGACCTCAGACCATTCCTCGACCCTTTTTGTCTCCAGATTCCAGAATCTTAAGTTTGGGGTGGCATACCCAAGAAAGTATCCTTCAATTGCTTTTGCCCCAAACTTTCTATTAGGATCTATTATCGTGCACGGAGCTCCAAACGGTTCAAGATATGACAAATCTGGTTTCAGTTTGTGAAGAAGCTCATAACAGGTCTTGTTATGCCTTTTGACTGTAAGGACTCGGTTCAATGTATAACATGCAGAGGCCACAACTTCACTCCAGAATGGAATGGGCAACTGCGACTCTACCAACATTGTCCTAGCAGTCTCGATCAATGTGCGGTTCTTACGTTCAGCGACGCCATTCTGTTGAGGAGTATAAGCTGCACTAAATTCATGAAGAATACCTTTTGAAGTGCAAAACTCCGCCATGGCATGATTTTTAAATTCAGTACCATTGTCGCTACGTATCCGCCTAACCTTCAATTTATACAAATTCTCAATCTGAATGATCAAGTTTTTGATAATACCAAAGGTTTCACTCTTGTGTGCCATGAACGCCACCCAAGAAAATCTTGAATAATCATCAGTTATCACGAGGCAGTATTGATCATTCCGGATACTTTTGTGCTTGACAGGACCGAACAAATCCATGTGCAAACGCTCAAGAGGAACTGCCACCGTGTTGATCTTCTTTGTAGGGTGTGGCTTCTTCGTTTGTTTTCCTTTCTGGCATGAAACACAGACGTCTTGAAGATGGAAGTTTTTAAGAGGAACACCATTCACCAATTCATTTGACACCAAATGATTCATTTTGCGTAAGTGAATGTGACCCATTCGTCTGTGCCAAGATATTGAGTCTTTTTCTGTGGCTTTGGAAACGAAACAAGTTGCTTGTGCAGACGTTGTGATAGCTTGGCTCATATCAAGGACATACAAATCATTTATCCTTGGAGCAGATAAGAGAATCCATTCTTTTGGAATTTTGAAGTCGGGTTTCAGCACATAACATCCATTAGCATCAAAGTGTACTGAGAACTGCTTATCACAGATTTGTGAAACGCTGAGAAGATTGTGATCAAGTTGTTGCACAAAATTGATCTTATCAAAACTTACAATCCCGTTGGATATCATTCCTTCACCCGTAATATATCCGCCCTTATCTCCAGCAAAAGCAACATAACCTCCTCTAATAGATTTGACGCCGTAGGGAAGCTTCATGTCGCCTGTCATGTGCCTGGATGCCCCACTATCAACAATCCAATGACTACTGATAGTTCCTCCTTGAATACCCTGCACATGAACTCAATTGATTAGTTAGAGATGGGGACACAAGCCATTGTGGTCTTGGGTCTTCCATTTTCATCAACAACAATAACTTCTTTTCTTTGATGATTCGTAAATTGTGATGTCCCCCCTGATTCATTAACCGTTTTTGGTTTCCAGGTCTGTTTTGTTTTACCAGTGTTATTCTTTAAAATTTGCTAACCGCATCGGTTTTAATCGCCCTTTCAATTTTCTTGACCTGTTGGCGTTTCTGTTTCTTTTCCCTTTCTTTTACAAGACGGGGATCTTGTTTTACAGAAACAGATCGCTTACGGTCAGTTTGGTCACGTGGATCATCAACTTTGCCTTTTTGTTTAGGCTAAATTGCACTTTTCGTCCTTTATGTTTCAGGGTTTTTGCAGGCGCTGTCCTTTAAGTTCGAAAATTACACTCTATGTCCTTTATGTTTGCAACCTATAACAGACGGTGTCCTTTATGTTTTCAACCTATAACAGGCGGTGTCCTTTATGTTTTCAACCTATAACAGGCGGTGTCCTTTATGTTTGCAACCTATAACAGGCGGTGTCCTTTCTCATAAACCCAGAAAGGACACCGCCTGTTATAGGTTGCAAACATAAAGGACATAGAGTGTAATTTTTAAACTTAAAGGACAGCGCCTGCAAAAACCCTGAAACATAAAGGACGAAAAGTGCAATTTAGCCTTTTGTTTATGAAGATATGGACAATTTCGAATTACGTGTCCAATTGTACCACATTCAAAACATGATCTTCGTTCAACAAACCCCGAAGTATCATGTGATCGTCTTGCCGATGATGATGAACTTTGTGATCCCGAGGTAATAGGTTTTGAACTGCTTGGTTCATTTCTTTTCAGTACTTTTGCTTGTTTAACAAAATCTAAGTTAGATTTGTTTTCAAAGGTTTTGATTTTGTCCGTTCCCTTTGATTTCACAAAGTTCACATTTTTGTTCTTCTTTTGATTCGGCTTCCTTTGACCTTGAGCCGGTAATTTTCCTTTTGGCTTGGTGTGATTTTGCTGTTTTTGCACTGTTGGTAATTTCTGATTGCCAAATTGTTTTCGAACTTCGGCCTTTGGAATAGGAGGACACTGTGTTACTGTAACACGTGATCCTGTCTTTCCCAAAAACTTACTTGTCGAATTTTCAAAGACTTTACTGATTAAAGATTGATTCACATTCTTAATAGGAAAATCTTTGTCAGAATAAATTTTCTCATCACCAACAAGAGTGTACAGCAAATTCACACTCTCCGACTCTTGTGCAGAAGAGGACTCAATTGCAACAGTCTTAGCGGGTTTAGCAGGAGGATCACATAGAATGTAATTCTCAAGAGGTATGTCCTCTTCTTTGATTTCCGCATCAGACTTTGCAGCGTTAGTATCATCGGATTCATCATCAGAAGAATCAGCATCTTCAATGATAACTGGAGGATCCTGATTCAGTTCAGCAGAAGACACACATGTACCTGCTGAAACATCTTAATCTGATGATACTTCTTTCTTGTATCCGAGCCCTGTAGCAAATTCCTTAACATCTAGAGGAGCAGATGGTTCAAAGAAAGTTCTATCCTCCTCGTCAGGCATTGCATCATAATTGTGTCTCACATGTGGTGGACATTACCTGTAGCCTATGCATGTGACATCCCGTTTTTCTTTCTGAACGTCAATGATGTGATCCAACACATAGCTAGAGCTCAAATAACTGTCTAGCTTAAGCTGGATCGCCTCACTTTCAGTTTTCACAAAAGCCATCTCTTTTTGCATTATCTCAAGGCGAGTTATATACAAATTAATGTCAGTTTGTTTTCTGGAAACCATTTTTGTTAACTCGGTTTTATCATTCTTTAATTTCTCAATTGCCGATTTAAACTCTTTTTCATGGTTTTCATAAAACATGTTGGCTTCAGTGCACTTGGAAAGATCCACTGTCAACTTCTGGTTGTGGATAAATGTCACATCATATTTCTCTTGCAAAACCTCGTGTTTGCTTTGCAATTCACACCACTTATCCTTCAATGGAGCATGTTTGTCTTGCAAGTCAAACAAACTAGCTTGTAAAGCATCATGTTTGCCTTGCAACTCAGACATGTTTGCTTCTAAATCAGTACATTTAACATTCAAACTATCACAGTTATCACAATTTACAGCAGTGGGTTCATCGACACATACCTGACTTGATGAACTGTCGACATTAGCCATAAAGGCTGAATGGAGAGAAGACGAAGAATAATCAGCTTGATCCACCAAAATAGATCTTCTATTCGTTCCTGCTGCAGCTTCCTCCAAAAGCTCATCAATATCTGCATCAACTGACGCACTTGATGTCCCACCCACATGATCATCACCTGAACTCGATGAATCTTCATCTGAACTTCTACTGTAACCAGAAGAGTCTTCATCCACAGAAGATTCACCACCATTGGCGGAAGATTCTCCACCACTGGTGTGAATTAAATCCTCAACAACCTCAGCAAAACACGCTGTTCCATCTGGAGCATCACCACTCAGCTGTATTGACCAGTCACAACCTTCATCTACTTGAACCACAAGTGCCTGGTTGGCATTTGACGGTCCTGCTTGACTTTGGTTGTTGACAGGTATCAACGTACGCTCATTGTTCCTGTTCTGGTTCTGCTGGTTGCCTTGGTTTCTGAAGGGATTCTGGTTCCAATGCTGTGCTGGCCTTGTACATTCCCTTTTGAAGTGACCCCGTTCACCACAATTAAAGCACTTCACTGCCTGCTTATCGAACCCATACTTGGTGTCTTTCTTGCTTTCCAAGCTGGTTCTGCCTGTTCTCTCCATGAAATCCTTTGCCCTCCTCACAGCACTTGCAAAGGCCCATTTTATATCCATCAAATCCATCTCTTCTTTGTCAATCTGCTGATAGTCTTCTTGTGTCAGATTAATGTTGCCAATCTGACCTTCCACTAACCCACAGTACGCGCTCACTAAAGTGTTAAGCAGCTCCATGTGTTCCTTTGCTACTTCCACATTGACCTTTGAAAAGCTTGAAGTGTCGAGCCGTACTGTATTTGGCTTTGAATGCTGACCAGCCGATGACGTACTTCCATAACACGCTTGTTGTTGAGCTGGAAGTGGATTCCCATATAAATCAGTCGCTACAGTAGATGACTGATAGACTTGCTGTTGAGGAACTGGCTGTAGAGGATTCCCATACAGATCTGCTGTCGGAGCTGGCTTGACAGGAACCTGTATCTGATTGCCATAAAGATCTGTGCTCGTGACAAATGTCGTCTGAAGAGGAGCATGAGACACTTGTCTTGCAGAGGAGGTGCTGGAGGTTCCATAATACATCTCTGGATTCTGTGGAACTGGAACCTTCTTTGCCTTTAAAGTTTCCTCCTGATCCTTGTTCTCCAAAAGCTGCACGAAGTCATTGATGTTTGTTGTAGCCAGAACCCCGTTGTATTTCAGAATCTCCAAGAAACTATTCCACTGGGGAGGCAACGCATCAGCAAACTTCTTTACCACCTCTACTGGAGTTGTCACAACCCCAAAATTACCCAACTCAGTAAGCAAATGATAGAACCGACTTGTCATGTCTCCCAACGATTCCTTATCCATACACGTGAATCCATCAAACTCTTTCTTGAGTAGATCGTGACGCAATTGACGTGTTGCTTCATTTCCTACCCCTTTGGTCTTCAGCGCGTCCCATAATTTCTTCGTTGTCTTGAAACTGACAAACTGATGGTAAATATCTTTGCTTAACGCCTGAGTAAGAATGGCGTATGCTTTCTTTTCCAGATCATACGTCTTTTTCTGATCTTCAGGGAGATCGGCAAACGTAGCAGCAGATGAAGCGGCAACCTCTATTGTTTGATTGAAATCTGTGGTGAAACGTAACCACAACTCTGTATTTTACCCAAGCACATATGTGTAGAACCTATCAACCCATCCCGGGTATTCATTTAAATGCATCAACTTTGGAGGCCGATTCAAACTTCCGGTTTCGCTTTCGCTCAATAAAATGCTTTGAATACTAGGCGTCTGATTTGATACGAAAGCCCATTGCCCGGTAGGTATAGCATTTGCTTGCGAAGAAGTGGATACAGGAGATTCGGCCCATGAAGGAGATAAACTAGTATTCCTGTACTTTCCCTCATCCGGAGACGGAGTTCCCCACCAACTTGGATTCATGTTTGATAATTAAGAATAAATCCCTGACAAGCACACTTAAAGCAAACTGTTAAACCACAAATGCAAACCTTCTGTTAAAAGTTTATAAGTGTTTCGACGAAACTAAAATTCCACGAAACAGACTTAGACTTTGTTATTTTTTACGAAACAGATTTTGGTTACTTTTGGGCTCCTAGACGAAACAAGCCCACTAAAGTTGTTCGGCGAAACACAGGTTTTGTGAATATGGGCTTGACGAAACAGAAAAATCACTTTGGGCCTTCTAATTGAAACAGGCCCACTAAAGATAATTGACGAAACTGAAAAGCTTGTTTCGTCAAACACACTTCGGCGAAATGTAAAAGTCCTTTGTTACTTTTGGGCTTCGACAAAATAGCTTAACAAAATTGGGCTTCATAATTGACGAAATGGATTTGTCTTTTGGCCCACTTATGTTTAACGAAACAAGGTTCAAGGCCCACAAGGCAATTGACGAAACACAAAGAAATATGTTTCGTCGAGTTTGGATTTCGAAAAGGAATCCTGTTTCGTCAAATTTGTGATTCGCCGAAAAGTTGACAGAGGGTTGGTAAACTTTTCAACCTTTATCCTGTTACTGACACACACAGACACCCTTTCGGCTCAGGATATGCTTGTTTCACCAAACAAGTATGGTTTGGATTATTTTAATCCTTTAACACTTCTCAATGCACAAACACTTTTCACATATAATTTTTTAAGGATCAAAAAGGTGAAAACATGAAGAACATCTTGAATATGTCAAGAACACTATGAATTTTCCGGTAAAAATATGAGTTTTCCGGTGACCCGACACACTTCCGAAACGTGGTTTTGCTTGATAATGTTTAATAAAAACCTATATTTAACATGTAGACATTAATTTAACAAGGTTTTTAACAAAACACAAAGCAAAACATAAGATTAAACCCGATTTTAAGATGTTTTTCAGAAAAATATAAACTTTAAAACCCGAAAAACAACCAAGAACACCTCGGTTTTAACAAGGAGAAGAGCCAAGGCTCTGATACCACTTGTAGGTCCGGCTAGGAGGATCTAGTCGCCTAATCCTTGTGTACAAACCAACCCGGTTGTGCGGAATCCAACCGGGAAAGCAAACCGAGATAGAACACGCAATATAAACAACACATAATATTCACCGATTAACACCTCTGTATTAATACGTATGAAAAGATCAGTTACAAGCTCAATGTTAACAAATGTATTCTGTAAACTCTCAAAGTTCTCTCATGTGTGTGTGCTCTCTGTTCTTGTGTCTATGTGTTCTACATTGTCTTCTGTCATAACACTGTCTATATATAGCAACAGACACCACGAAACGAAACTTGGCGAAACAGAACTTGACAAAATGGAGAAACAGACGACGAAATGGAAACATGGTCGACGAAAGGGAGTATTGGTCGACGAAACAAGGTTGTTTCGTCGACCCCCTTGTTGTTTCATCGAGATTGGGCTTTGGCCCAAAGTGTGAAGCCCAAACTTGTGTTTCGCAGACGGTAAAGCCCAAGTCATTTCTTGTTTCGCCGATCTGATTAGCTTTCCAGCCCAAGTACTAAGATCCATAAACCTTTGATGTCTTGGACTGCTTGTGATCATCTTACACACGACGGAGGAAAGTCGTTGTTAAGACGAGTCGAGTCGCGTCGAGTCGCGTCCACAAATCGTGTATCAACAGATATTTTCAAGTGTCAGATGCAGAATAAGTTTGAATTGAGTGATCAATGATTGCTGACATACTATATGGGAATAGAAGTTATTCAGGCAGGGGGTGAGATATCAATCAAGCAGACATGCTATATTAACAAGATACTCAAAGATGTTGATATGTTAACCTGCACGACACAAATATTCCTATGAATCCGGGAACACAGTTAACAAAGACCGAAGAAGGAAATCTAGTAGATGCAGCGCATTACAGAAGGTTTTCTCAGGTACTTATTGCATACAAGGCCAGATCTATATTACCCAGTCAATCTACTTAGTAGATTCCTGCAAGAATCAAAGAAGCATCACTTGAAACTACTATTCCCGGGGGAATACGACTGAACACTCTAAACTACTATTCCTGAGGGGAATACGTTTGGATACTATTTATAAATCATGACTTGTAAACTAAACAAAACTCTATCATGGAAAATCCCCACTTATAATACCGATTAATCGCCGGCGGCGAAAGGGGTTATTAGTTGATAACGCTATTAGGTTTGACAAACCTCACACCGTGACCGGGGGGATTGGGTGTGAACTAGTAGGCCTTACAACTTGGTCAGATGATAGACATTGACTTGGGGCACGACAACTCAACATTACCAGTTTCGGTATTTACAGTTTAGTGAGCTTACAGATGGGGTAGCTCCTCACAACGTGATTATAAGTACTTTATCTAAACAACTTCTATTTTTGAACTAAAACTGGACAACTCGTGAGCTCGCCAACTTTATGTTGATACCCTACTGCATGCTTTACAGGTACACAATAACTTAGGAGCTTGCAGCTTGGGGAATTGTAGTGAGAAAGGCCATAATATTTTACTTCGCCTTAGGCCACCAAAATGGTTCAGTCCACCCTGTCGTTGCGTCGACATCGATCAGGTTGTTTTCTGAACAAAATTTTCTGCCCTTCTCTTTGTGAGTGGACATGGTTTTGGTGATAGCACTCTCGTATTGATAACGTGTTAGTGAGAATAATATTATGGATAACAACAAAGGTCTTCACTTTACAAGCGCAAATTTAGTGACCACGGCTCAAAGTTGATCACTAGCTTTTAGGGTGAAAAAAGTTTTTCATGTCGATCAAATCTGTCAAACTGAAAAAGTTGGAATAGTTGTAGACTGGAGTTAGTAAATTGGTTGATTAAAGTGAGAATAATTAATTCTTTGAATTTTTTTTCTTGGGTTTTTTCTTGCAATGGGCCGAATTAAATTCCAGCTCAACTTTTCAATATTTTGTTCTTGTAGTGTACGAGACTTTAAAAGTTCAAACCTAACATATCAAAAATAAAGTAATTGCTATGAATACATCAATTATGTGGTAACTCTCCACACCTATAACTCTTATGTCTTTCATTACTTTTGTATTAATGTATGTGTCTATATATAATCACATTTTTATATGGTTGATAGATCAATGAACAAGAATTCTCATTCTCTATATTCTCTATATGATCTCTATAGTCTCGTTGAGTCGTGTTTATTATAGTTGTATATTGGTAGCTAATAGACGCTGTTTCATATGCGCAAATTTAGTGACCATGGCTCAAAGATGATTACTAGCTTTTAGGGTGAAAAAAGTTTTTCATGTCGATCCAATCTGTCAAACTGGAAAGATCTATATTCTCACTAGTTTACTATTTACTAATATGATATATACTTAGGTTGTGTTTGTTTTTTAAGAGGTAAAAGGTCTGCAGTCTGCGGACCATATCTGTAGGCATCTGCAGGAGAAGAGATGGACCAAAGGTCTGCAGTCTTCAAGAAGAAGACCGTTTGTTTGTTAATGTCTGCAGTGTAACCTAACTATAACCAACCACAACCCACCATGACCATCACCCACCAAAACCACCGTGACCTACCACAACCCCCCACAATCCACCAACACCCACTATTACCATCATGAACCACCACAACCCACCATAACCATAACCAATCACATCAAAGCAGCTGCAAACCTTCTACACCTTCATTACATCAGATCATCATCAACATCGACAACACTATTTTCATTTTCATAAATCTTTAGAAACAAAGAAAAGAAGGCAAAATAAAAGGAGATGGGCGTTTTACCGATGAAATGCGTCAGAGAGTAAACCACCATCTTCACCTCCATTGTCGTCAGTTCTGGTTTCGCTCGCCGCCAGAGTGGCGGCGCTGGCGCCTGTCCACCGCCGATCTCTCTCTTTGTCTCTCTCTCTCTCCGCGTCTCTCTCTCGGTCTCTCTCTCTCTCTTCCGATTTCTCTCCAGATATCTCTCTCTATCTAGCAGGGTATGCGTATAACGTGGTACAAGAGAGGGATGAAGTTAAGGGGTGTTGAGGGTGTCTCACCGGAAGCCATCCGCCGCCGGATTACCGGCTCTGACGCCGGTCAGTCGTCGAGAGAGAGAGGGTGAGGGAGGGAAAAAGAGCTGAGGTTTGTTTGTTTGTTTATTATGTTTGATCTTGTGGCTAGGTTTTGAGAATGAAGATGAATGATAAAAATGTGCAGATGGGTTTTGAGAAGAGGTTTGAAGTGCCTAGTCCATGTCTTCTCCAAGAAGAGGACGCGCAAACATTTTTTAGTAACATGTCTTCCAAAAAACAAACACACTGCAGACCTCTATGTCTGCCCTTGGTATTCTTGGCGCAGACATAAGTGATCAGGAAGAGCTTCTTTAAAAAAAGAAACACACCCTTCAAGTGGCTACTGTTTTTATTTTCTCGAACGTTAGCCAGCACATCACAGTGCATGGCTTTAATATTTGTAATTGTTGGTGCACTTGTGTCTGTACTTTGTCTGTATTCGGTCACGATGTAAACGATGTCCTTGTCAGTCTTGTAAGTTGACCAAGTCAACCGTCCTCCTGGTTTGACTCAGTCAACAGTTAGTAAATTTGATGTAAGTTGTCTGACTCGAAAGATGAGTGATCGAAGGATAATGAAGATCCTTCGATCAACTCGAAAGATATGCTTCGATTGATAGACCTCGAAGGATCATCCTTCGAGGTCCTTGCTGATCCTTCGAAAGCATTGTATTCGAAAGATGATCCTTCGGACCATCTATCGGATCCTTCGGTCAGACCTGCTGTGTATGGGTATATATATACCCATGCAGTGTGTTGTGTTAGGGAGATGCACACAGATAGAAAGATAGAGAATTTGAGAGCATTCTGTCCGAACACACACACACACACTTGAGAGTTCGCAGAACAGATTTGTGAACATAGTGCTTGTAACCGAAACCTTTCATACGTATTAATACAGTGGTGTTAATCGGTGAATCTTTGTGTGTTTGTGTTTATACTTGCTTCATCCCGGTTTGCTTGCTAGCTTGGATTCCGCACTCGCTAGTGGGTTAGTATAACAAGGTTTAGGTTCGTCATCCTCCGACAAGGGACCTACAAGTGGTATCAGAGCTAAGGCTCTTTACCTTGTTTAAAACCGGGTTTTATTCAAGTTCTTGGTGTGTTTGGACATTTGGTTTTGCACCCGTTTTTGGAGTTTTTATTGCACTTTTAAACTGCAAAACGAGTTCTAAACCTTCGGGAGTGTTCTAGGTTGGGTTGGGTAACTTGAAAACTTGTTTTTAAGTAACTTGGTAATTTCCGGCCATTTCTCCGGTAAGTATTCCGGTGACTGGTTCTGGATAAGGGGTGTCTATTTTGGGTAAAGTTTTCAAAGTTGGTGGGAAAGTACATCTGACCATATCCTTTCTGCCGAAAGTTGACTTACCAACCCATCACCTTTTCACCAACCCGTCACATATGTGTCAGTGTGTCAGTGGATCTCGAAAGATATCTTTCGACATCGAAAGACCATCTTTCGATCAAGGAAGGCTCGATAGATCATCATCTTTCGACCCATCCTTCGGAGTCCGAAACATATCTTTCGACCAGGGAATCTATTCGAAAGACAGTTCATCGAAAGATAAGGATATATACTCGAAAGATAAGGATCTTTCAAATAGTGAATCCTTCGAGCTTGTGAATCTTTCGAAATCATTGTTCGAGATACAACAGTGATCTTTCGAGCACTGTTGATCCTTCGAACAAGATTTGATCTTTCGATTGTGGTCTGTTTGTTGTTAACAAGTTTCTGTGTTTTCAGATCTTTCGAACAGGATCCTTCGGTTGTGTGTGATCTTTCGGAATATTCACTTAGCATTTATTTTGCTTTCCAATCATGAATCCGAGTTGGTGGAATCCGGCTCCAGACAGTGGAAAATATACCAGTTCTGGTGTCACTCCCTCATGGTGGGGCACACCGGCGCCAGACAGTGGAAAATACACGTCTACAAGTCTATCGCCTTCATGGGCCGAGTCTCCGGTATCGACATCTTCTCAGGGAAATCAATGGGCATTGGTATCGAATCAAACTCCGAGTATCCAAAGTATCTTACTGAGCGAAAGCGAAACAGGAAGTTTGAATCGACCTCCAAAGCTGATGCATTTAAACGAGTATCCGGGTTGGGCTGATAGATTCCGTACATATGTTCTGGGTCAAAATACAGAGCTGTGGATACGTTTCACCACAGATTTTGATCAAGCTATCGAGGTCGCTGCTTCAACAACTGCTAGTTTTGCCGATCTTCCAGAGGATCAGAAGAAAATATATGATCTGGAGAAGAAAGCCTACGCCATTCTCACTCAGGCATTAAGCAAAGACATCTATCATCAGTTTGTCAGCTTCAAGACTACGAAGAAATTGTGGGACGGTTTGAAAACCAGAGGAGTAGGGAATGAAGCAACACGTCAATTGCGTCATGATCTGCTCAAGAAAGAATTCGACTGTTTCACATGCTTAGATAAGGAGTCTTTGGGAGACATGACAAGTCGATTTTATCATTTGCTTACTGAGTTGAATAATTTTGGTGTGACAACAACTCAAGCGGAAGTGGTGAAAAAGTTTGCTGATGCTTTGCCTCCCCAATGGAGTAGTTTCTTGGAAATCCTGAAGTATAACGGAGTGTTGAAAACTACAAATATCAATGACTTCGTGCAGCTTTTGGAAAACAAGGATCAGGAGGAAACATTAAAGGCGAAGAGAGTTCCATTGCCACAAAATCCAGAAATGTATTGTGGAACTTCCAATACTTCGTCTACAAGGACAGGTCCACATGCTCCTCTGCAAACGGCTTTTGTCACAAGTACAGATATGTATGGGAATCCGGTGCAAGTTCCTGTTAAGCCACCTCCCACCACAGACATGTATGGAAATCCAATACAGCCTCCTCCTCCTCCTCCTCCTCCTGCTCAAACACAACGTGCATGTTATGGAGGAACATCATCTGCTGGTCAACAATCAAAGCCAAGTACAGTACAGCTCGACACTTCCAGCTTCTCTAAAGTCAGTGTAGAAGTAGCTAAGGAACACATGGAGCTGCTTAACACTGTAGTGAGCGCGTACTGTGGGCTAATAGAAGGTCAGATTGGCAACATTAATCTGACACAAGAAGATTATAGGCAGATTGATAAAGAAGAGATGGACTTGATGGATATCAAGTGGGCCTTTGCGAGTGCTGTGAGAAGAGCAAAGGATTGGATGGAAAGTACTGGAAGAACCAGCTTGGAAAGTAAGAAAGACACCAAGTATGGGTTCGATAAACAAGCTGTTAAGTGCTTCAACTGTGGTGAACGGGGTCACTTTAAAAGGGAGTGCACAAAGCCAGCTCAACACGGGAATCAAAACCCCTTCAGAAACCAAGGCAACCAGCAGAACATAAACAATGAGCGTACATTGGTGCCTGTCAACAACCAAACCAACCGGGCACTTGCAGTTCAGGTGGATGAAGGTTGTGACTGGTCAATCCAGTTGGGTGGTGATGCTCTCGATGGAACAACATGTTTTGCTCAGATTGTGAAGGAGCTAGTTCACACCAGTGGTGGAGAATCTTCTGCCAGTGGTGGTGAATCATCTGAAGATGAAGACTCTTCTGGGTACAGCAGGAGTGTTGATGAAGAATCATCCAATTCTGGTGATGATCATATGGGTGAGACGTCTAATGTTTCGGTTGATGCTAACTTTGATGAGCTTTTGGAGGAAGCTGCAGCAGAAACTCAAAGAAGATCTATTTTGGTGGATCAAGCTGCTTATACTTCGTCTTCTCTCCATTCAGCCTTTATGGCTAATGTCGACGGTTCATCAAGTCAGGTATGTGTCGATGAACCCACTGCTGTTAATTGTGATGAATGTGCTAGGTTGCATGCTAGGTGTGCTGACTTAGAAGGAAACATGTCTGAGTTGCAAGCCAAACATGATGCTTTACAAGCTAGTTTGTTTGACTTGCAAGACAAACATAGTTCCTTGAGCGCTGAGTGGTGTGACTTGCAAAGCAAGCATGAGGCTTTGCAAGAGAAATATGATGTGATATTCATCCACAATCAGAAGTTGACTGTGGATCTCTCAAAATGCACAGAAGCCAACATGTTTTATGAAAACCATGAAAAAGAATTTAAGTCAGTAATTGAGACCTTAAAGAAAGATAAAACTGAACTGACAAAAATGGTTTCAAGAAAACAAACTGATATTAATTTGTATATATCTCGCATGGAGATTATGCAAAAAGAGATGGCTTGTGTGAAAACAGAAAGCGATGCGATCCAGCTTAAGCTAGACAGTTATTTGAGCTCTAGCTATGTGTTGGACCACATCATTGATGTTCAGAAGGAAAAGAGGGATGTCACATGCATTGGCTACAAGAAATGTCCACCACCAGTTAGACACAATTATGATGCCATGCCTGATGAAGAGGACAGGGTGTTCTTTGAACCATCTGTGCCTCTAGATGTGAAAGAGTTTGCTGCAGGACTCGGATACCAAAAGGAAGTATCCTCAGATTCAGATGTGTCAGCAGATACATTTGTAAGTGCTGAACAGAATCAAGATCCTCCAGTTGTGATTGAGGATGCTGATTCTTCTGATGATGAATCTCATGATACTGTCCCAGCAAAGTCTGATGCGGTAGCAAAAAAAGAGGACATACCTCTCGAGAATCACATTCTATGTGATCCCCCTGTACAACCCGCTAAGACTGTTGCAATCGAGTCCTCATCTGCAGAAGAGCCGGAGAGTGTAAATTTGCTGTACACCCTAGTTGGTGATGATAAAATTTACTCAGACAAAGATTTTCCCATTAAGAATGTTAATCAATCCTTAATCTGTAAAGTCTTTGAAAATTCGACAAGTAAGTTTTTGGGAAAGTCAGGACCACGTGTTACAGTTACACAGTGTCCTCCTATTCCAAAGGCTGAAATTCGAAAACAATTTGGAAACAAGAAATTACCAACAGTGCCAAAACAGCAAAATCACACCAAGCCCAAAGGAAAAACACCGGCTCAAACTCAAAAGAAGCCGAATCAGAAGAAAAACAAGAATGTAAACTTTGTGAAATCAACGGGAACGGACAAAATTGAAACATTTGAAAATAAATCTAACTTAGATTTTGTCAAGAAAGCTACTGTTTTGAAAAGAAATGAACAAAACAGTTCACAGCCTAGTACCTCGGGTTCACAAAGTTCAACATCCTCGGCTAAGCGATCACATGATACTTCGGGGTTTGTAGAACGAAGATCATGTTTTGAGTGTGGAACCATTGGACATATAATTAGAAATTGTCCATATCTTCATAAGCAAAAAGAAAAGGTTGATGTTCCCCGTGACCAAACTGGCCGTAAGCAATCTGTTTCTGTAAAGCAAGATCCCCGCCTTGTAAAAGAAAGGGAAAAGAAACAAAAACGCCAACAGGTCAAGAAAATTGAAAAAGCAATTAAAACCGATGTGGTTCAAAAACAATCTGTTGCTGTAAAACCAGACAATTCTAAAACTTCAAACAATCAAGAAGTTAAAATTTTAAAGAAAGACACTGGTAAAACAAAACAGACCTGGAAACCAAAATCGGTTACTGAATCAGGGGGACCATCACAATTCACCAACCATCAAAGACAAGAAGTTATTGTCATTGATGAAAATGGAAGACCCAAGACCACAATGGCTTGGGTCCCCATCTCCAACTAATTCATTTGAGTTCATGTGCAGGGTGTTCCAGGAGGAACTATCAGTAGTCATTGGATTGTTGATAGTGGGGCATCCAGGCACATGACAGGCGACATGAAGCTTCTCTACGACGTCAAATCTATTAGAGGAGGTTATGTTGCTTTTGATGGAGATAAAGGTGGATATATTACGGGTGAAGGAATGATATCCAACGGGATTGTCAGCTTTGACAAGATCAACTTTGTGCAACAACTTGATCACAATCTTCTTAGTGTTTCTCAAATCTGTGACAAGCAGTTCTCAGTACACTTTGATGCTAATGGATGTTATGTGCTGAAACCCGGCTTCAAAATTCCAAAAGAATGGATTCTCTTGTCGGCTCCAAGGATAAATGATTTGTACGTCCTTGATATGAGCCAAGCTATTACTACGTCTGCACAAGCAACTTGTTTCGTTTCCAAAGCCACAGAAAAAGACACTATCTCTTGGCACAGACGAATGGGTCACATTCACTTACGCAAAATGAATCATTTGGTTTCAAATGAATTGGTGAATGGTGTTCCCCTCAAAAATTTCCATCTTCAAGACGTCTGTGTTTCGTGCCAGAAAGGAAAGCAAACAAAGAAGAAGCACCCTACAAAGAAGATCAACACAGTGGCAGTTCCTCTTGAACGTTTGCACATGGATTTGTTCGGTCCTGTCAAGCACAAGAGTATTCGGGGTGATCAATACTGTCTCGTGATAACTGATGATTATTCAAGATTTTCTTGGGTAGCGTTCATGGCACACAAGAGTGAAACCTTTGGCATTATCAAAAACTTGATCATTCAGATTGAGAATTTGTATAAGTTAAAGGTTAGGCGGATACGTAGCGACAATGGTACTGAATTTAAAAATCATTCCATGGCGGAGTTCTGCACTTCAAAGGGTATTCTTCATGAGTTTAGTGCAGCTTATACTCCTCAACAAAATGGCGTCGCTGAACGTAAGAACCGCACATTGATCGAGACTGCTAGGACAATGTTGGTAGAGTCGCAGTTGCCCATTCCATTCTGGACTGAAGCTGTGGCCTCTGCATGTTACACATTGAACCGAGTCCTTACAGTCAAAAGGCACAACAAGACCTGCTTTGAGCTACTTCAAAAACGGAAACCAGATCTGTCTTATTTTGAACCGTTTGGAGCTCCATGCACAATCATCGATCCTAATGGAAAGTTTGGGGCAAAAGCAATTGATGGATACTTTCTTGGGTATGCCACCCCTAACTTACGAGTCTGGAATCTAGAGACTAAAAGGGTCGAGGAATGGTCTGAGGTCAGAGTACAAAGGCACACCTTGCCAGTCAAAAATCCGGGTCAACCTTGGATGTTTGAGTACGATGACTTCTTCAATTCGATCAATGTTGAAGCCGTTGAAGAAAATGCTGCGGCTAGGATGTTTTTCGAGAGTGACAATGCAACAGTTTCACCGGTGGTTCGTCCAATTCTTGTTAATCAAGAACCATCTTCTTCGGTGAACAATAATACTCTCAACAATGAGGATTTTCATGATGCAAACGAATTGAACGAATCTTCAGAGGATGATGAATTTCTAGATGCAGATCAGGAAGCTCCTACAACAGCAGTTCATGGTACTTCAGAGGGTACTCCTCCAGTGGATGCCCATAGAACAGCTGAGGCTACTGCATCATCCTCTTCGTCAATTCCGGGCCTTGATTTGGTTGTTGATCTTAATCTCAACAACCTGGGTATAAATGTTCCAGTTCCAGATAATCCAGAAACAAGGATTCATAATACCCATCCTCAACAAAACATCATTGGAAATGTGCAAAGTGGCGTTCAAACGAGAAACATGTTGCGAAACAACAACAATGCAGGCTTGTATGCAGCTATTCGAGAATCCGGGCAACAAAACGATTGGTCTTTCGCGTGTTATGTTTCACAGGAAGAACCAAGAACGTGGAAAGAAGCCTTGAAAGATAACGCTTGGGTTGAAGCAATGCAGGAAGAGCTGCAACAATTCCAGAAGCTGGGTGTCTGGAAACTCGTAGAGAAACCTGCTGGATACAAGAAGATTGGTACCCGTTGGGTTTTCAAATGCAAAAAGGATGACCGCGGAGTTGTTATCCGGAACAAAGCACGTTTAGTCGTTCAAGGTTTTCGTCAGATTGAAGGGATCGACTACAACGAAGTCTATGCACCAGTGGCACGTCTCGAAGCAATTCGAATCTTTCTAGCCTATGCGTCCTTCAAAGGATTCAAGGTTTATCAGATGGACGTGAAAAGTGCATTCTTACATGGTGTGGTTGAAGAAGAGGTATACGTCGAACAACCTCCAGGTTTTGAAGATCCTATCCATCCCGATCGGGTTTGGTTGCTCAACAAAGCTCTCTATGGTCTACATCAAGCACCGCGAGCTTGGTATGCAACCTTATCACACTATCTGCTGGAGAACGGTTTTCGTAGAGGTCTTATCGACTGTACTCTTTTCATCAAAGAACAAGATGGAGATCTTCTTCTGGTACAGGTATACGTTGATGATATTATTTTTGGTTCTACTAATGATGTTTTGTGTAGGAATTTCGAGCGGATAATGCAGGATAAATTCGAGATGAGTGCTATGGGGGAAATGACCTTCTTCTTGGGCCTACAAGTACAACAAACAGAGTCTGGGATATTCATCCATCAGACTAAATATGTTGGTGACATCTTGAGTCGGTTCCAGATGTCTGATGCAACGCCCATTGGTACCCCATTGCCAACTAATCACGGAATTACTCCAGACTTGAAGGGTGAAGCTGTTAGCCCCTCAAACTATCGCGCAATGATCGGATCTCTTATGTACCTCACAGCATCAAGGCCAGACATAATGTACCCAACGTGCCTGCTTGCCAGATATCAAGTCAACCCGAAGGCCTCACATCTTACTGCTGTTAAAAGGATTTTTCGTTATTTGAAGGCATACCCTGACACCGGTCTGTGGTACCCTAGGGATAATAACTTTGAATTGGTAGCTTTCAGTGATTCTGATTTTGGCGGATGCAAAATCGACGGTAAATCCACAACGGCTGGATGTCAGTTCTTAGGGAATCGCCTAGTCACATGGCAATGCAAGAAGCAGACGTGTGTCGCTACATCAACATGCGAAGCTGAATACATTGCTGCCTCAAGTTGTTGCTCCCAAGTTCTTTGGATCCAACAACAAATGCGGGACTACGGTTTTGAATTCCTAACTACTCCTATTTACGTTGATAATTCTGCTGCTTTAGATATCACTAGAAATCCTGTGCAGCACTCAAAGACCAAACACATCGAAATCAAATATCACTTCATACGTGATTGCTTTGAGAAAAGGCTAATCGATGTTGTTAAGGTCCACACCGATGACCAACGTGCCGACTTATTTACCAAAGCTTTTGATAAATCAAGATTTGACTTTTTATTATTGGTAAACGGTATTAAGGTCAAGCAAGAGTAAAAACCAACATCGGAAAATCATTTTTGTAAATATCTTTGTGTTTTAAATTTCTCTTAATTTATTGATTTTAGGGGGAGTAAATCCAAAAATCTGAAAATCCAAAAACATCGAAAAATTTCAAAAACACAAAAACAATAGAAAATCAAAAATGAGTTTCCTGGCGAGCAAAAGAGAAAATGATAGTACATCAGTGGTCTATCCAAACCTCTTTAAACCTTAAATGAAAAACGATAAGCAGCTCTATATAAGATGTATCGGTAGGCTCACAATCATTTTAAAGTGTGCAGGGTGATATAAATCTTAAATCGACTGAAGATCAGGTGGGAACCATTCATTGGCATATGGTCTTAGTACCGAAATTTCGTTTGATAGATTGCCGAGGTTCTGAGATATTCGGTCTTTATGCTGCTTATCATCTGGGTATCATGGTTGTATCTTTTACCGAAAAATAACGGGGACGCAAGTCTAGATCTTCCATGATACTATACATACGTGTACATATTGCATACTGCATTCGACCTCAATAAGTGATAAACAATCACATGTCCAAATCAAATAAGTGATAAAATATCACATTTATCCGGGTGTCAAGTTCGTCTCTCCGCTGTACGGTAGTACTGACCTGTTCACGGACTTGCACCTGTGCCCTCATGCATATGAAAATCAAGTTCCTCATAAATAAGTGATTCTATCACATAGGGCTTGTTTTCAAATCAAAATAAGTGAGTATCTCACAGCTTATACGGTCAAACAGATGATAATCGGTATACTCACCGGTAAGATGAACTCTCGTGCATACCTTGATACGGGAATGTGTCGTGATGTGGATGAACACCGGTCGGTAAGTATAAATCATACATTAACGTATCCCCTCGCCATGATTACATTTGATAAGTTGAGCTTAAGTGGACAAGAATACCGATAATTGTTATAGGATGCTTATCTTAATGTTAACTAACTGAACAACAAGAGTGTTTTGGCATGACCGTACACTGATATGATTCTCTTACCCTCGAAACTCGCAAAAAGAATGTTTGTATATATTTATTTATTTACTACTTAACGTTTATTGTTTTCTTTTAAAAACAGTTTCGTCGTTTGGTGCATATCAGCACGACATTAGCGGTGATGTCGTTTGATAACACTCAAAGGATTTTAAATTGTTGTCTTTTAATTTCAAAAATACCAAAAAGATTTTAGGCGTGTTTTAATATAAACTTTATAAAAGCCAAAAAGATTTTATTTCTACTTTATTTTCGATCGTACGATGTTGGAGCTCGAGTCTTCGTTACCTGAAACCTGACTGAAAACCGAACTGACTAAATCTTCATAAACGGTCGAAATTTGCATGTTTTGAAAGTTAAAGACTAAAATCGACAAATTTATTAAACTTTCAAACTGTCGGACGGTGTTTGATTGTGACATGGTCATTCGTGTGTCATTTGTTTATACTATATTCCAAGCAGTTGTTCTCATTACGCGTTTAGATTTCTTGCATGTGCAGATTCTAAAGGCTAGGAGAACATGATCGATGACAAAGCTTTGGAATGAAGACACGGCGTGAAGGCACTCAAATGATGAAGATGATCGAGTTGCCGCTGACCATCATCAACACCTCAAGGATCTCACTTCATAAAGATAAAGTGTTTCGCGAGCATAACTCAAGGGGGAGCTTATGTTAAGGGGGAGTTTGTCAACACACTTCCTACATGATACGGGTAGTTTGTTGATACACTCTCTGCTTTCAAGACGTGAAGACTTTGAAGATCCTCCAACATTGAAGACTTGAAAGGACATCAGAGTTTTGAGAACTCGAAGACCAAAGACCATCGAAGTTCGAGACGAGTCTACAACTATAGAAGTTAAAGACAAAGCTACAGCCAAGGGGGAGTTTGTTGGTGCACTTGTGTCTGTACTTTGTCTGTATTCGGTCACGATGTAAACGATGTCCTTGTCAGTCTTGTAAGTTGACCAAGTCAACCGTCCTCCTGGTTTGACTCAGTCAACAGTTAGTAAATTTGATGTAAGTTGTCTGACTCGAAAGATGAGTGATCGAAGGATAATGAAGATCCTTCGATCAACTCGAAAGATATGCTTCGATTGATAGACCTCGAAGGATCATCCTTCGAGGTCCTTGCTGATCCTTCGAAAGCATTGTATTCGAAAGATGATCCTTCGGACCATCTATCGGATCCTTCGGTCAGACCTGCTGTGTATGGGTATATATATACCCATGCAGTGTGTTGTGTTAGGGAGATGCACACAGATAGAAAGATAGAGAATTTGAGAGCATTCTGTCCGAACACACACACACACACTTGAGAGTTCGCAGAACAGATTTGTGAACATAGTGCTTGTAACCGAAACCTTTCATACGTATTAATACAGTGGTGTTAATCGGTGAATCTTTGTGTGTTTGTGTTTATACTTGCTTCATCCCGGTTTGCTTGCTAGCTTGGATTCCGCACTCGCTAGTGGGTTAGTATAACAAGGTTTAGGTTCGTCATCCTCCGACAAGGGACCAACAGTAATCAAAGGAAAAGTATGCATATTTCATATTTGTAGAGAAGATGATAAGCTTTGACTACAAAAGATTAAAACACGTGCAACTTAACTTTACTTAGAACTTTTATCAGAAGTGAAACTTTTATCATTCTTCCAGGCACATCCTCCATTTTGATTTTGTTTTACTTGGAAGTAAAATCAATTGGTAATTTGGTATAGTTTCATGCACCAACTTTAATCGTGTGAGTTGGCATATTTCCGAGAGCTTGTGCTTCAACTGCTACATGATCAAAGTTATGAGTGTTTTTTGCGACAACCGGAAGATCTTCAGTGTTCAACAAAGCTTCTAACTTAACAACATCAATACTTTTCTGATCGGTAAGTCCTGGAACTTTTTGCTCCTCCATTTCTGTGATTTTCACTTCTAGTTTGGATATCTTCTCATCTATAACAGGCTTCTTGTTTTTGTACATGAAGTATAGTATGATTTGAATGATGCCAAAAGTGAATCCAAGAACATTGGGAACCTTAAAAAAAGTAATCAAGAAAATCAATAAATTATAAAATATAATACAGGTCACATATTAAGGAAAATGATCAGAGATTTGTGTTGCATGCTATATTTCATACCGCAATATTGAAGTCGTGAAGAAGTAGGCCGTAAAAAAACCACATAACAGCGCTGAGGGTGAGTGCTACCGATAGTAGAATAGGCATGTACTCTACACTTTTTGTTTTAATCACTTGTCGCTGCAAAATAAGGTGGATATATATTAAGTATTTAAGCATGCATGATACATTAGGAATTAAACTAGGTTGGAAAAAAATCACGAGTCACAAATCATGCACACTTACCAGAACACCCAGAGGTGCAACAAAAACACATAACGAGAACACAAGGCAAATCCATCCAACTATCACGCCGCGGGTGACTCCACTTGCAAGGAATTGAGTCAACACAACAATCAATCCAAAACCAACAAAAATTAGCAATATTATTAGCTTCAAACTCTCCATCTGCATAACCAAGGTTTTTTTCTTGTTAGATTAATCTTCTTCAATGATAGCTATATACATGATCATTAAATTTCATTGTAAATTATTGAATAAAACATACCCTAGCCTTCTTTGGTGCATAGAAGAGGAAGAATACAATGTACACGGTTTCAATGACGATACCAAACGAGTTAATGGTGATGAGAAGCAAGACATTGGTCTTGAGCATTGCATAGTATATCCAAAGCATGGCACTGAATAAGCCCACCACATAAGGGGCTGATTGAAAGCCCTCAGTTGATTTCTTCTTGTAGACTTTATAGAACGTTGGTCTGCGATTTTATGAAAGTTTGTTGGAAGGTTAGGTGATATTTCATGTAAAAAGATGAAATAGAATGGGAAGAAATCTAAAGATTCTTACATTGGTGCAAGAAATACCATAAAGGAGACAATATTTCCTGAAAATGTTGGAAACAAAAATGTTAGCTAGGAGCATATTCATGCATGAAAATATACATAAATTAGCGGGAAAACACAAGCAATATATTATTCATGAAGTATATACCAAGAAGGCCAAAGGCAAGAGTGAGATGAGCTAAGTTCCCTGTCATCTTCTTTAACTGCTTAGTAATACAAGTATATCTTTCCTTCCTGTTTCACAAACCAAGTCTTCTTAAAGAAATGCTAGCTAGTTTTCTATCTCTCTTGTTACTCCTGATGAGTGGTGCATAAGAGATGTTAGACTGACCCCTTTATATAGGTAGCAAGTGTTGAGGATGATGGCTCCCCACCAATATGTGAGCATGATACCTTTTTTATGATATCTGTATTTAGTTACATATTATTGAATTGGATATTAGTGTCTAATTCAATTTATATCCTATTGATGCAGCTTAAAGGATTGACTATCTTTCCATTTGTTTGAGCTATAGCTAGAACTGAGTTCTCTACTTTGGTTCAACACACACAACATATGGACATCGATACACAAAATTGCGAGCTGTGTTCTTGCTCAATGATAAACTTCAATTACGGGTGAAATTTCACCCAAATTTGGTAATCTCCGTAGTACTCATGCTCCGCTTGTGATGGAGCGCGTGATACGGAAAATGAAGATCAACATGTTGATTCTACGAATACCCGTGTAGTTTTTCCCCAACCCCCAAATTACAACCCAAATGCCACGGAGTTTGAAGTGAAAATTCGATAGTTACAAAATTCAATTCTGATTCTTTCAATTACTAAAGGGACATATAAATAAGAACAGAAATTCGAAATGGGCCTAAAAAAGATAACGGGCCAAACACACGGCCTAACACAAAATGCCCAAAATAGTCCAAAAAACATAAAAATGCAAATAAATAATGGAAATAAGTGTTTTTTGGCCTAGACGACGACCCAAACCGCCGTAGGCGTTTGCAACAAGATGGAGCTCGTTCTTACGTTCGTTTCGCCTGGTCGCACGCCCAAAACGGACCCTCATAGCCCAAGTTAGAGCCATTTTAGTGAAGCCCCTTTTGTTACACGATCTTGGGCCTCCAAATACAAAATAGCCCGCTCCTCTACACTTGGGCCCACATCAGCTTGTTACGAGGAAACAAACGTGGATATACATGAAATCTATTTGAAGGAAACCACCAGATTCAATTAAAATTAGATTCGTCTCCGCTTTTATGATACCTTGTGTCTTTATGCACGGGGCATATAAGAAAGACATAGTATACAATTGTATAATTTTGTATACGGCAGTAATCTGTGTCCCAGGACCGTTGCAACCTTTTTGGAGGCCCAAGGTGAATAAAATTTTGGGGCCTTTTTCGTTTTTTGATTATTATAAACGGTACTCCTTTATCCGTGTAGGGAACCAAGCAAAAATCTAACACAAAACATAGAGTGGTTTGCTTTTATAAGAAATCAAACAAATCTAAAACAATAAAATTTCCACAAATATTAATAGTGACCATATAAACTTTCTTTTAATTGGGGGCCCTGTCCCATGCCTGGGTTAATACACACATATAATTAAGAACCTGTATTACATCTTTCAATTTTTTTTCTTACATTAAGTTAACCGGTATATATTTTGGCAATAAGATCTGCAAAGCAGACAACTTCAACTGTGGATTAACAGAAATTTCATCTTTTCTAAAAATTGGCTCAAAAGCCTGCCGAAAAAAGTGGAGTTTATGAAACAATGCCATGTGTGAAAAATAAAAAATACCCGGAAACAGAGAACCTTTCATGACCAGAAATGCAAATGGCCTCTACCTCTATCCATCTTTCTAACAATAATTTCTTCGTTTATTTTATGGTAGTGCGTTCAAAAGCTTTGCTTTTTGATGAAACAATGGTTAACCGGGCAGGGTTAACACACTGGTCTCGTCAAGAAGGGTTAATCCCTTCCTCTCGAGGATCGCTGGCTGGATCACCGGTGGTTGATCTCCTGCACAAGGAAACAAGCCGTGACTCGTAACAAGGAGGATGGGGTGGGGGGTGATCCTTGTTACCACTCTCCGGCGTGAGAATCAGTAGTTTGCTTGGGAAGCAAAGTAAGATAGTAGTAGTAGTGAGAGAGTTGTGAGAAGATACCTCAAACCTGGTTTGGGGTTCGTATTTATAGCCGAGGAGTGAAGGAGGATGATGATGGATGGACTGACGACGTACTGCACCTTTTCAGGTGTGTCAGGCTCGTCGGTTATGGAGGTTACGCCACGTCAGTCCATTGCTTACGTAGCTCTGACAGGTAACTGCCATTGGTGCCACTTGCACTGTGGTGTCAGTACCACTTGCTTGAGTGCATAGGATGCGGTGCAAGCCGCATCGCTACGTGTGGTAACATCTGAAGTTACCGCGTCTCCTACTTGTGATCAAGGAATACGCGAGATGCGGTGCTAGCCGCATCGTCGTCTTGCCTGCATCCCTTGTCGTGACGAAAATGTCCGTATGGTGCGGTGTCAGCCGTACCGCTACGTTCATCTTCTTCTATGCCTAAGGTAAGGCTTTCCTGTATTGATAGAAGTGTTCACTGGATGCGGTGCGATGCCGCATCGCTGTGAATACTTCCGTTTTCATACACCAGATGTGATGCTATGTCGCATCACTCTACCGTTCTCATGTTCCATGTAAGTCCTCCTTTGTTACTAGATAGATTGGATTCAACCCTTGTGTCGACGCGTTCCCGCATGGGCACAAGTAGGTTGTTAGCTAGTGGGGATTTTGATAAGGGTAATGGTCACTCGCGGTCGATGCTGACGCGAGATCTGGGACCATACCCCTTCAAGTCCCCCCAGTCTAGTGTTGCTGCCACATAAAAGGTGTATGTGGGAGGAGTACTGGACTACGGTGTTTGGAAGGTAGTTTGGAGTCTGGAGAAGATCCTAGACCATGTGTGGTCTTTTCTGTATGTAAATCAAGCTGGAGGTCCGGAAGGGTCATCTGACGCCTCTTCCGTATCGGTGAAGGAATCTCGTCTGATGCGAGATTCTCAGCCGATTTATGTCACCAGGTGGCCTGCCACCTGTTGTTGTGCCGAAGGTCTCTTGGAGACCTTGTTAGTAATGCTGCACAAACTTCGAACCAACCTCTGAGATGGTGGTTTGAAGGTATGTGGAGGTTTCCCACCCTTTAAAGATGGTCTTTTCTTCATACCAATTGTTGAATTGGTGCATATAGAAGAAAAGAAACTTTTGGACCAATCTTTGAGACTGGGATCAAAAGTTGTTGATGCTTGCAAGTGCTTTGCTCAAGCTCTATGTTCAGCATCTAGTTATGAGACGACGATCCCTTTTTTGTTGGGTTTTCGTGTTTGTCGTCATAGCTCTCTAGTAACCGCACGTTCTTTGCGGTTACCTCGTTGCGTCATTGTTGGCCATGTTTGGTCGAACAATGTATATTCGTACTATGGGTAAATAAACATGGTCATAGGCAAGGGTATGCCCACCATTGTTTATTCTATGCGGCCCATAGTCGGGCTAACAAAGTCATAAGCAGACTTGTTACCGCTGTTCGGACGCTTGTTGTTCGGCGAGGGTTTATTTAGAGCGCTGTTCTGCGTTCGTTTTAGAGCCACTTACCTTCCGGCTCCAATACCGAGTTTGCCTTGCAGTAGCATTGTTCGGTGATGTGGAGTGAGCTTGGCTCTTCCGTAGCAACCACTCTGCGAAAGCTATGGTTATGTCCGTAGCTCCTCGTGAGTGTCTGTGGTTTTGCATTACCACATTTGCTCGAAGCGGGTGTGGCTCGGATGTAGCTCTTGAAGGTTCAGGAGACAGGGTTGCTGATGTGCATTCGCGTGCATTCCCTTCCTTCCTTTTGTCAAAGAAGGTGTTCATGTACCCTCTGCGGTTGTGAACCGGACAGGAGGGATTTGAAGCTTGAAGAGAATGAAGGCAATGCGGTTCCCCTGTGTCTGAGATGCTGTTCAGTCCAACGGCCAACGCTGGTTCTGAGCATCTGACACACCTGAACGGGCTCGTGTGTGTCATGTCCGCATATTCCACGTGTGCTCGTGGGTAGTGCGGATAGGTATTATACCCCCTTATAGTGTAGAGATATAGATTTTTACCTATTTTTAGGGGTATGTTAAAAAACGACATGCGGTATGGGTTATGGTGCGGTATACCAGAGAAACCGCATGCCGCTTATAATTGGATAATGTAGTCGCTTTTTGTTGCATACGTGGCTGATCGCACGTGTGAGTTGGTGGAAGTTGGTGAGATCTTCCTGGCATGTGCTGAAATGAAAGGACGTTTGCACTGCCCGAGGCATTAAATGCACTGTAGCGAAGAGTGTAAACGTCTCTTGTGTCAGGCGCGTGGGCGGCCACGCGCGCGTGATAACCGTCAGCGGAAACGGCGCTCGACACGTGGTGTCATACGATTCGCCCTTTTTGAACGTGATCATTTGTTTTCTCCCTCCGCATTAATTGCGATGGGTATATAAGGGGAAACCGTTCGTGGTTTCCCCTCACTTGTTTGAAATTTCAATAATTTGCCGGTGAGAGAAAACCTGTTCTTTGTCTTCTCCGACGAAATTCCTTGAAGTTCCAGTGAGGGTTTTGGTTTTTCGACTCACGTTCCTTCATATTTTTGATATTTTCTGATGGCTGAACCATCCAATCCACACAATGTGGAGGGTGAAAACCCTGAACAGCCGGTAGTATCGGCTGATGAAGACGAAGATGATGATGTTGACGTTCCCGGTGGTGGGTTACCGGTGTTGAAGTGGTCAAAGGGTGGTTTTAAAACCCTGATGGCCACTGTGCAGATGGCCAAAGATTGGAATGCTACCTACCCACAAGTGGGGGACACCGGTGCCGATGCTCCGGCCGGTTATATAACCTTGTGGGCTGATTTTTTCAACGACGGCAACCTTAGGTTGCCGGTGACGGTGTTTGTTGCGGAGGTATTGGAGTATTATCACCTCCATATCTCCCAACTTAGTCCTTTCGGAATGTTCCGAATTAGGAATTTTGAATACACATTCCGTGCCCATGGCTTGCCCATTACAGTGGAGAATTTCCGGCGGTTCTACCAGTTGACGGTGAACACCGGTTTTTTCTCGTTTACTCAACGGCATGGGAGTCTGAAGTTGATGACGCCCCCTAAGGGTGTGACAGGCTGGAAGAAGAGGTTCTTCTACGTGAAAGCCTGTGCGGTCTATGCTACCATGTCTTTCAGGAATGTCAACGTTGGAGTTTCTGATGAAGATATTCCTGTTGCTTCCGCAAAGACCGTGGACTGGTTCTCTAGGTTGCGGCCTATTGAACTCAAGAAGTTGGATAATGATCAACTGTGGATATTGCGGATGATGCTCTCCAGACCGGATAGGAAGGAAAGGCCCGTTTTGCGGGAACAGGGTGGTGGTAAGCTCTTTACACTTTGTTATTTTCCTTATTTCCTAAGCCTTTGTAATAACCTGCATGCATGTATCAGCGGATGCGGTTGGCTTGTGGAGAATGTTTGAGCCCGATTTCAAGGGCCAGGTTGAACTGATTGCGGTTGAGCTGAAGAAAGGTTTCAACCTTGAAATTCTTAAGAACTTCCGCGTGCCGTCGAAAGCGGTGCTGGATGCCCCAGTTCCGGGAGACGCAAGAGGTACGTCTTACGTGGCATTAGTTTTTTCAGTTTATCTTTTTTACTGGTTTTGTTGATTGTGTTAATCCAGGTATCCTTGCGGATTTGGGGAAGTTTGAGAAACGTGTCCCCAAAAAGACTGTGGAGAAGAAAACGGTGAAGAAGACCGTGCGGGGTCGTGGCAAGGGGAGTGTTGAAGGCTCAGCTGCCCCTTCTTCAGTTTTTGAAGCCGCAGGTACCTATCGATCTTGTTCTTGGAGATATACCGATTACGTGGTAGTATCTGACACCCTTGAGGGTTTGGGTGTTATAGGTAGTGGTGCGGCTGCGGGTGGAACTGCTGTGGTTCCCCCCGTTGTTGGAGAGAAAAGGGGGCCAGAGCAGAAGGCTGCTGGTGGTGGTGAACCGAAACGTCGGAGACTGCAGACCAGGAGAGTTGCTCCGGCGCAGAAGAAACCTGTAGTTGCTGCTGGTAAGTATATCCCTTTTCCTTGTTTTGTATGTACCATGGGTGGGAAATACTCATTAATGCTCTTTGTATTGCAGAATCCCGAGATGCGGGGTATTCTTTCTTCGACTTCCCTGCGTCTCCTCCGCATACCGCTGCTGCGGGTGCGGGTGTATCGAAGGAGACTGTCGCGCCCAAGGAGCCTACGGCCCCTTTTGTTGGGCCGGTTCGCGATCCCCCCTTGGAGAAGACGGTGGAGACGACTGCTGACCGGATTTTTGACACTGTGGATTCCTCGGACAATCTGATCTCTCCTAATGAGGGTGATGGAGTGGACTTGAGGTTTTCAGATGCCGGTAAGCAGAAGTCTGATGCTGAGGTGCGGCAGCAGGATGCTGAGCCGCAGAAGTCTCCTGCTGGGGAGAAGGGTAGCGGCTCGTCTGCTGGTGGTGCGGGTTATGACGGGCCTCCAATTCAGCCTGGGGATCTGAATTGGAGTATTACTACCGCACATACTCCCCGGGTCGCAGTATGGTGTATCACCGACCTCCCTGGACTGTTATGCAGGGGGACGATATCTCAAATGACCCTGCGGCATGCAAGGAGATTCTGGGTGGTCTGGGCACCCCTTTTGAAGTCGAGCGTGCCCGTGCCGCACCCCGAGAGCTGCGTATAAACCAGCTCTCATCAATGCTGGTAGGGACTTCCATTGTGGCAAATGCCATTTTGGAAGATTATAAGGTGCTGGGCCGCCGCGAGGAAGAAGCTGCTCGCATGCGGGCTGAGGCGGAGAAGTTGGTCGAGGCTGCCCGTGTGGGTGCGGAGCAACTCGAGAAGGACAAGGCTGCTTTTGAGCAGCAGAAGCAGACTTCTGAATGGGCTGCCGCTGCCCAGCTGAAACAGGTGCGTACCCTTGCTAAACTTCTTGCTGATGAGCGCAAGAGTTGGAATGAAAAAAATGTCCAATGAGCGCAAGAAGTGGAATGCATCGTGGGCTAAGCAGAATGACATTCTGTTTCATGCTCGGCAGGAGTTGACAAATGCCAAGGCAGCGAACCCTACCTTGAGCCAGGAGAAGGCTGCGGCTGAGGCCATTTCTGTTAAAGCGCTGCAGGCGAAGGCCGACGCCCTGAAGGCGCTTGGAGAGGCCAAAGAAGCCGGGCTCGTGCCTCAAAGGCCCTTGAAGAGGCCGCATAGAAGGAGAGCCGTTCTTCCAAGGCTCTTGAAGAGGCGAATGCGGAGCGCATTCGTTTAGGCAAAGTTGTTGACAGTCTGCAGGTACGTTTCTTTAACTTTGTTACTTTCGTCCTTTATTGTTTTAAAAATATTTATCGAGTGAACTGTTTGCTGTTTTTGTAACAGGCTGAGGTTCAGGCCCGGGAGGTCGCGGTTACAGACCTTACTGCCCGAGTGTCTGCTGCGGAGAAGCGGGCTGACGCCGCTGCTGAGGCCAAGGATGCCTTGGTGTCCTCTTTTAACCAGCTGGAAGCTGACCGTGAGTGGTTGCGGACTCACGGCATCGCGCGTGTAAGTATCCGTTGCCTTTGCATTTGCTTGGGTTAGTATCCAAGACTTACGATCCCTTTATTGCAGATTGTTGAGGCTATAATGAATGCCCCTGAGACCGCATCTGGTTTGGACCTGGTTAAGGAACGTGCGCACGATGCTGGCTTTAAGGCGGGTTATAACCGCTGCATTGGGCATATCAATGTATTATCCGTAGGCGGTTATACTGATAAGGCATCCGGGTTCCGTGATGTGGATACCGAAGGTCGCCTGAAAGCGGCCGTAGCCTCCTTTTATGATACGCCCCTTGCCTGTGTAGGGGAACTGGACGATTGTTTGGGGGTTGCGGACTATGTTGACCGCTTGCGGATGCTTTATCCGGATGTGGAAGAGGAAGAACCCGCTGGTGGAGCCGGAGGAGATGCGGGAACCAGCGGTACAAAATAGGGTTTAGGTTGGTTATTGTGCCTCCTTTTTGTATTCCTCTTGTATAGAATAGGAACTTTATGTAAATTCATTTAAGCATCATGTAGGTGCTTGAATTTTTGAATACAAAGTTTTCTTGTTCAGTTTGTACAAGTGTTTTTATTCTTCAATGTCTGAACGTATGTATGCGTAACTTTACCCATTTATGAACGGGGTCAGTATACTCCATAGACTTTTGTTGTATGAGTACGCGTCAATTCTGTTATTTACCGTGTGAGGTTTTAGAATTGCTTAAGCTTTGTAAAAAGTTATATATCGCGGAACTCTACCCATTTTGTGAATGGGGTCAAGTGTACTCCATACCTTTGTCGTATGAGTCCGCGTCAATTCC